>NW_025964372.1:1445000-1905000 GCF_023055435.1 Haliotis rufescens
ATAAGATAGCCACGCGATAAATCGGACAACGAAGAACGGAGCGTGGTTTATTTCACGATAGAACATTGTTCATCACGTCATTTCTGGCGATTCGAACGTACGCTGGCAACTTCATAATGTCGTTAATTGGACGAAGCTATTTTGGAGCATGTAGTGACTTGTACTCCTTGGACGTAGCTAGGCAACGCAGATAAGCGCAATGGCCGAACAATAGCACGCACAAGTGGACGAGAAAACGAAAACGTACAGATAATATACCCCCTGTTCAATAAATGGACTTGTCCGACATGGCCGAGTCAGGATTGTATCCAGGGTGTCATCATTATTTAAATACGGGTACACATGTTTTAAGCTTGTAAATGTTAATAACACCTTTAAAGAGGCTTAACATAATGTTGATATTTCATATAAGAAATAAACGACCTGTGGTCATTGTTCATCGTACAATACAGCCCAGGGCAAACAAACCTAATCGGGACTGTACCCTCCGTGATTTATTCTCCCTGCAGTGTTTGATGTACTCCGCCTCGTCGTTCATTTCTTAAATAATAGTATTACTATGTTTTGTATCCATGTATCTTGATCTTTTGTCCAGATACGTACCACGTAAATATACTAGATGGATGTAATATAAGTGTTATTTATAGGCGAAAGTTATATGTGCATTTTATACATTCAAAGACAGTGTGTATATATTTATTAGATTCTATTTTATATTTGCTTACGTTTAAGTTTCATTGTTTCAGGTTGCAGTACGTTCTATCGTACATGCACATACTCAATAAACGTCATCAGCCTCACACCCCACCGCGTTGTGGTCATTTGGGACGCTACCCCAGTCAACTTAATTCTACCTTGTGTATTCACGACACGCTCCGAACCAATATAACATTTCTTTCTATAACCTTAAATTCTATTTCACATCTTAGTCTAAACGAAAATATAAACTATCTATTCAGTCTATTTAAAGACTTGGTATTCTACCACGACATTGATAAATGCTTTATTCTGATTGGTTTCAAAGAGGTTTCCTTTATTTAGCCTTTTCGCTAAACCGTTGTTGACGCCATGGTAGAATGGAGATAAACCTACTGTGTTTTGAAATTTGATGTAGTCCCGCTGTAGAGTATAGAAGAAGTCTTTTATTTGTGCTAAGGCCACTGGCCCATACACAATACATGCACTTAAAATTGTGTGGTACATGAAAAAAGGTAATGTCAGGTACAAATTTAACGATTTACAGGCTTTTCATAATAACGTCTTCTTTCATAGCTGTAATACAGGTATTTACATAGTTTTACAGGTTATTGTTTACGTGAGGATGGCAGCAGCGTTTTAAATTTATGCATATTTGGATTATGACAAAAATGTTGTTGGTAAATACAGTTGTCTAATATCGTTGTAATGTTCACATTCTAAAGTAAAATGATATTCATTCTCTATACTTGTTTCACATATGGGGCAGTGTCGTAAACGAAAATTCGATACTTTATTTCAATAATAATGGAAAGGTATTTTTCTGGTTCCAGGAGACTTTTAAACTCTTTATACAGGATGTACCTAGAACTAGCCTTGATAGTACTATTCCATGATTGGTAGAACATATTTATCAAAACGTTTTTAAAACTATCAATGAATGATGGTTTGTCGCCAACAGCTTGACTGAGCCAAACTACTCCAAATCCATGAGAAAATAATATGGAACGAATAGAAGAAGCATAGTTATGATGGCCACACTTATCGTTATATACAAGCATATTATAAGATTTTCTTGGTATCGTATCTTCGTCATTTTCAATCACGTTTAGCCAATACTTTACAGAACGACACATGGCATTTACACATAGTGGGTACCGACCGCATCCCCCATACACAATAGCATTTCAAATCTGTCTACACCCCATATTTCCGCCCCATATAAAAGAATAGGTTGAATCTGAGTATCGAATATTTTAAAGAAAACTGAAGTGTCAACAACACCAATCTTACGTAGATTGCGAAATATTTCCATTAAAGCTCGTTTACCCCTTGATGCTAGATCTGAAACACACTGGTTCATCTTTGATGCATATGAGAATACAAACCCAAGATATCTATAGGAGTTGGCGGTTGAAACACGTTTGCGTTTATAGAACCATTTCTCATGAACAGATAACCGCCCTCCTCGTCTAAATACAACACTCGTTTTATCTAAATTTACCATTAATCCGTGTGAATCTGCTAATTTCAAGAATATTAAGTTGGTTCTGTAAAACAGTTACTGTGTCAGAGACAAGAATACCACCATCGGCAATCAATAATAATGATATTTCAAACAAGTCTGGAAATAATTGTACGCCGTGTTTCCCATGTGATGAAACATTATTTGACAGTTCATTGATGAAAAATGTAAATAATAGAGGGCTTAATATACAGCCTTGTTTAACTCCCTTAGGAAAATCAAAATATTCTGTATAAATGTTATCATTACATCTCACACACGCTTTCACGGAGGCATAGATTCCCTTAAGTGCTCTTATCATCTTTCCACCACAAAAGCAACGTATAATTTCCTTTTTCTTTTCGATGAACATTTTTTAACAATTGCATTTAACGTGACTATGTGATCAGCAGGAGAATATCCCTGTATAAAGCCTGCTTGTGTCTCGGTTAATTTACTTCTTATATTAGCCCAGTTTGTAAGTCTAGAGTTTATCGAGATATCCCTCTTAAGTGTATTGGATTATTTGATTATTTTTGTTACCTTTCTTAAGGATGATAAATTTCGTCCATTTCTCGGGAAATAATCCAGAACAAATTTCGTAGGAAAGGAGTTGATACCTCTTTAGCGCTCGGTTCCAAATTAAGATAAGAGGTATCTACTCTACAGCGGGACTACATCAAATTTAGGTTTATCTCCTAAATATCTTCATGATTGGAATTCAACATAGTTATTATTGATTGTCTTTGTGTGTTATATTCACATTAGATAGAGTCTTAGATCTCAACGTTTTATATTTTTCACCCCCCAAAATCGATTCTCTTCTTCAACCTCCTTGTTGTTACAGTTACTACATATACAATTAACAGATTCTTCATTCTTGTTTCTGACCCGTGAAGATCTGGGGTAGAAAAGGTCTTCAGCAACCCACGTTTGCCGTAAAAGGCGACTACGCTTGTCGTAAGAGTCGACTAACGGTATCGGGTGGTCAGGCTCGCTAACTTGGTTGATACATGTCATCGTATTCCAATTGTGTGGACCGATGCTCTTGATGTCAATCACTGGATTGTCTGGTCCAGACTCGATTATTGACAGACCGCTGTCATATAGCTGGAATATTGCTGAGTGTGGCGTTAAACAACAAACAAACAAAACATTCTTGTTTCTACGATATCTATTGACATTGACGTTATGGAGATATATTCTAAATCTACAAAGAGCTCTCAAAAGAGATTTTGTAACACAGTTAAATATTTGTCTGGTTGCAACAATGACTTGATACCAGTATAATGCTTGAGAAAATGGGAGGAGAAATTTGTTGGTGCCAGTGTTGCTGAAATATATCTAATAGTCTTTTTTTATAAATACTTTTTCACTACCGATGTCATACAAAGGAAAATCAATAATTAAATCACACATTCTATGGTAGGCATGTGGAGGATCTTTCAGAATCTGACACATTGGTGACAGAAATGACGTCCGATGCGATTACCTTTTTTGACCTGTGCTTATGTTACAATTCCCTATTTTGACTTGTATCCCTGTTTCTTCATGTGATAAATTTTGTCTTGCCTTTGCATGTGTTTGTAACGGGTGCAACTGATGGGGTGGTATACACTCACCATTTCGCAAACACCCGGTATCATCACAATTTGGCTGTGATTCATATACACATTATTATGATATAGTCAGAATCGCACATTGACTCCGCTTTTAGTAGCTATTGCTGTCTATGGAAATGTTTTTTAGTCCCTTATATTTCTCTTTTGGCAAGGGGGCGGTCGGGTAGCCTAGTGGTTAAAGCGTTCGCTCGTCACGCTGAAGACCCGGGTTCGAATCCCGACATGGGTACAATGTGTGAAGCCCATTTCTGGTGTCCCCGCCGTGATATTGCTGGAATATTGCTAAAAGCGGCGTAAAACCAAACTCACTCACTCACTCACTCACTCACTCTTGTCGCAAGAGAGCATCACGAATGTGTGAGACATGATAACCGAAGGTGTTGTTGTTGCCTAGGTACAACCGTTGGTTTCTAATTTCTCACTGATTAAATCCTAATCTGCGAGGTAGGGGTATTTTTGTCACCTACCAATCCTACCAATTTAATCCCCCCTCTGAGGATCACATGAGTCAAAAACACTTCTTGAGTTATCACGAACACAAGTTTATGACATAAATAATGAATGTACGAATGTGTCAAAAGCACGCCACTGTTTGTCGCATGAGGCGACTAAATTGGCCAGGAGAAGTGTTGCGAGGTGATTCTGGACCTTGGACCCCAGGAACAGCATATCATTGTCAAACTCACCACTTTTGTCTCCAACTTCACCTGGACTGCTTCTATCAATCGGCTGGTCACGCCATGTTCAATTGTTCAGAATTATCATTCACTTGCCTTGACCTATGACAGAAGGTGCTGCCTCATAGGGCAACCTGGCATCACTGGCCCACATGTTTTGTTGAGGTAATTACCAACAGCAGCCTGATGTGTACTGTTTGACAACAATTTGTCTTTTTTGCCTGGGTATTTGCAGCTGGCTTGAGCCCTTGTTTGACACTTCATGGGGTTGGAGACCAAGGAGGATCTGACAATTAAGTGGTTCTCATTCCAAAACAACAAGACTGCATGATGATTTAGACACTGCTTCATCTCTTGATGATGGTTCAGCTGTCCACATCAAATATGGATTGTGGACGCGATTTCATGTTGTAGAGGTACAGAGAAGCAACAAAACCGTGTCGATATTCATAAGAAAACTCTGCATCTCGACTATACGATTCCGACTACGTCATGAGCATGTGTCTATGAATCACTATCAAATAGTTATAACACCAGCCTAGCTCAACTGTTTGGCCATATCAAAACACTGGATTCAATGAGCATGGGTTTAGGCAGCTTTCAGCAATAACATGGCGGGGGACACCAGAGAAGGCTGATCGATAATGCTTATCTGACAAGTTTTCTTTAGGGCTCCGTTTTAGACCCCATCTTCTTCACCCAGTATTTGATACCTCTTTTGCATCTCCTACGTGAGCTCATCATTCTGATGGTGGACATTCTGATGATGTCAGTTTCAGTATGGCAACTGACAGTCATGTGTCTGTTCGAAAATTGCTTCTCAAAAGTGGATGTTATTACAAATGTAAGAGCATAGCGATGAAAACACTGGGGTTATTTTGGTAGGTCCACCTTTTAGTCTTAGGAACTGTTGACATCTGACACAAGTGACAACTCTGTCACTCTTACTGTTAGACATCAAGGTGCCTAGCTTCACCATAGGATATGATCCTCTGTATAAAATAAGCCAGCTCCATGTAAGATACAATTGATCTATCCTACATTTTATCACCAAACATGCAACTGCCATCCTTGTTCAATCATTATTCTATCCTGACGAGATTATTACAAAGGCCTTGAAACTGGAATATCTGATAAGCAGCTGCTCACAAGTCTGAAGAAAATTCAAAACCAGAACAGCTCACATCGTAACTAGAAGCAACCCACATTCCTATATTTCCCCTATTTTTCATTGCCTCAAGATACGCGAACGTTTTGACGTCACATTTCTGACTCCTGACTCTGTTGCTTCTCGATCCTTGCAATATGCCGCTGCTTTCACGATGGTACTCTCCTTACCTCAGCCTCAGATAAGCTCATACTCAATTCAAGAATAAAAGACACACCATTTTGAATGCTACAATTGACTAGTCATTCACGTAATTTTGTAAGAAGCTGCAGGAAAATTATTAGACATAAATGGAAAGATGACGATTGGAAAGTTGAAGTCACCCCCCTTGTCATACAGTCTTGTGGAGAGAGTTTTGTCACCCTGGATCAAAACAACGCTGGGGGATCTTTTAGACATGTTCATCTGAAATTATTCTAATTCTCGGGCATCTGAAATAATGACACAACTCATACATGGGACTATGGGTCTCAGTGAGTGAGTGAGTGAGTATGGTTTTACGCCGCTTTTAGCAATATTCCAGCAATATCACGGCGGGGGACACCAGAAATGGGCTTCACACATTGTACCCATGTCGGGAATCGAACCCGGGTCTTCGGCGTGACGAGCGAACGCTTTAACCACTAGACTACCCGACCGCCCCTATGGGTCTCAGATATTAAAGACAAGATACCATGAAAAGCTCAAATATGTTGTGAACATGTTGGTTAACAGTTACTTCAAAACTTCCGTGAGTGTGTATGTAAAATGATGTATGATTTACGTTCAGGTGTTGAAGGTTTGAAAGAGATCTTCAATTTTAAGATTTGTGCATCCTTCAATACGCAGATTTTCAGGATAGTGTAAACTTATGAAAAAGAAAAGAGAGAAGATATTCCTGCAAATAAAATCGACAAATCCCTTGATAAGAAATCTCCGCCCTAGCCAGCGTCGATTGTTACCAAGATGTAAACTATTGAGATTCCCAGATTTAATGAGTCCAAATGTTAGTATATAGTCAATGACGGAAAAATTCACATTTCGTTTGAATCTTACTGTTCTATCGACAATATTTTGAGCCAGACTTCGCCCTGTAAACATTTTTATGCATTCTTTTTGCTTTTTATTTCAATTCCATAAAGAACCCCTCGGGCTCTGAAATGTATTGAAAATACAAAACTATGAACTCACTCCCCAAAGTGTATCTTCCGTTTCAAATGTTTACCATTTGCAAGTGGCATGATTAGAAAACAAATTCCGACTTTCACTTTCCGGATCTGGTAAGTAACACTTGAATGCTTGGGTGAAAGATCGTTCTGAGGTGACAGTTGATCTTAGCGGTTTCGGGAACTAGGATCTGATTTCAATACATCTTCTGGGATAAAAGTATGTATACTATTGATAGCTTCAATTATGTCTCAACAAAATGCAGAAATGATGTCTTGAAAAAATAATTAAATTGTCTAAAACCGGGACAAATTGTATTCATTTATGGTGCAAATTAGACTTCATGAGGATCTTGAGCCATAGCTTGATGGCATTGCATAAACATTATGGAGGAAGCCACATTTTTAGAACATATCTTTGATTGCATACACAAGCATAACGCGCAACCCACTCTATGGGATGCAGTATTTCGTGAACAAAACATATTTCTTATATTATGCGCAGTCAAAAACTACATCGTATCACCTCAGGGGAACGAACGGGAGATAACAAAAACTTGATCGATGAAAATGTCTGATAAAACATCCCCAGACATGGTGATTTACCATTCTTTTATAAGCAGTGATTAAGATTAGTGTGTGTATTTATGTCTCTTGTTGGTTAATGAATTTCTTTTGAAATTGTTGGTAACAAAATGGCTGCTGTGACTTCTAAAGGTGCACTCAGCACGTCTGTGACACCACTGCTTATCCCCAACAGTGATTATTAACCTGTGGTTAGAAGTTACAGCAGCTATCTAATGCAAAAGAAATCGGACACCCAAGTATTTATGAATAAACTACATCAATCTAAACCCAGGGATAGGGAACAACCACTTTGGTTGTCAGTCCAAATTTGAAGACGTCACAATGTGAATATGTCATCTTGATCATATGAGTATTTATTGAAATGTGAGGATCCCTTGTGATGAAAGAATGAAAGTCATGTCATGTTATCTGGATCTGGTTATTGTACTGTATGACAGTATGTTTATGGCTTATGGTTATAACTGGTCAATAATATCCCTTGATCGAGGCTTACGTGCCACTGGCAGAAGGACAATATACTTACACCACTCCAACCCCTGAGTAGCCCCACCATCAACAATATCACTTTATAATAATGTTAAACTACTTTTAAAACATATATCAACTATTCTAAATTTATCTATTACTTATATTTATCTTAAAAAGCCAAAAATTATACGAGTGCTGACATTATCAAAACGATCCTTTTAAGAAGTTAAAGGATATTAGATTTCCCTTACCAGAAAAAAATCTGCACAGTCAAGCAAACCATGTTTGTGGCGGACATTTCCAAACTTGACGCATCAGTGACAAAATGATGTCCGATGCAATTCCCTATTTTGACTTGTACCATGTTTCCCCACGTTTGTTTAAGATGCATTGACTTGCCTTTACATTTCTTTATGACGTGTGCCACCGGTAGGGCAGGATACGCTAACCTTTTCAAGAACACCTGATATCATTACTGTTTGATAGTGATTCATAATCACATGCTATAGTCGGAATTGTACAATAGATTCTGCTTTATGCAGAGTTTTCTATTGGATTTGGAAAGGGTTTGTGGCTTTATTTGCTCTGTTCACTCCACGAAAAGGACGTGAAATAAAAACAGTTGCTCAGTTGTAATGGCCGGGGGAAAAAAAGCAGGACCTTAAAGTAGGACAGATAATCCAGGAATAATACTAATTCCATTGAAAACTGGATTCACTGAAAACTGCGTCAGAAACCAGCGTTCACTCGACACGTTCACTGAACTACCGGGCATAGACGCCAACCCCCAGTACCATTCCTCAGGATCATGGACTTCCCGCTGGGGCCAAAGAGATATACAACTCACTGCAAGACACTTTTTCTCATTTGACTTATGTTTGAATGAAACGCGTCAAGGTTTACATCGCTGTGACCTACAAGCCGTCGATGTGCTTGCGAAATGAGCCGGTTTTGCAGAGACAAACAAGATTTTTTGGCTCCTAGACCAGGCTTCATAAACACATTAACATGATACTGTCAGAATCGTACAGTCGATTCTGCTTTTAGTAGAAATGTCTTGTGGCTGTGGAAAGGGTTTGTTGCTTGTATTTACAACAGAAGTAAATGTAACCTCACCGATAACTGTTGGTAGAAACAACAGACTTTCTTATAAAGCCGCACTGCATACTGCATGTAAGTTTACAAATGAGAATGATATTCAATTGAAAGTGCATTTAACTTTCTTACTGAGGTAGGCGTGTGTAGTTATGTAGATAGAGGCATAAGAGTTTCTGTTTCAAAGTTATCTTACATTGGACATGTGTTTCCCAGACCAGAAATAATGTGACTTTATTGGGTCAGATGAGGTTGTAGTAGGCGCGTATTTCAGGAAATCGAAGGTCATTGAATGACACTGGAAATGAAGTCTTGTGGAGAGTTTTCTGTCATTCTGAATCTTTTTGCATAGATCTTAATGTGACACTGATCTCATTTATTCCCCCATCTCGTGAATGCAATATTCCAGCAATATCACGGCGGGAAACACGTGGAATGGGCTAGACACATTGTACCTATGTGGAGAGTCAAACCCAGTGCGTCACAGGGGAATGCTGTAACCACTAGGCTACGACACCAACCCCTACTACAGGTTGTTAAATCAGGGAATTGACTATTTTACCAATACTGAATTATATCAGATCAGCGTTATACCTGAAGCTTAATTAAAACTACTTGGGCAAATTACCAATTGATAAAATCCCTTGATAAAGACCTACATATTGC
This sequence comes from Haliotis rufescens, assembly GCF_023055435.1. Lineage (NCBI taxonomy): Eukaryota > Metazoa > Mollusca > Gastropoda > Lepetellida > Haliotidae > Haliotis > Haliotis rufescens. Next base: position 1,454,630 of record NW_025964372.1, read on the forward strand.
AACAATTCTTTTTGTGACAACTTTAGATGACATTGGCAAATGTAGTGGAGGTGCATGTATGTCAGGGAATGTGTATAATCCCTGAAAAGTTCCGGGCTTATATATAATGTGTCATTCAGTCGGGAACAATACATAATCCCTGAAAAGTTGAGGCATTATACATATTTCCTGGCCAAACATGTTTTTAGACATTTTCCCTCAAACTATTTTGGGGGACAATAAGGTTAAGACAAGGATTAGACAAAGAACAAATTTATATGAATTCACACGAAGATTTATTTGGCATCCACTATTCACTATTCAACAAAGCTGCCTTACATCAGACTCATCCATTGGTAAAACGTCAGTGTCATACTGACGCATTTGTCATATTTGTCTATACATTGCACATAGTACATATATATTACACTTTTAAGCACTAGTTAATCATTTTTTCCCCGACTTGCTCCTCTTCAAACGACGTTTGATTCTTTGGAAGATGTTGATACGATTTCTTTTAGGGAACAGAAAAGATTGGGTTTGAATGGCAATCTCTCTGAAAATGTCTGAAACGTTGGAACTGTCCTTGACTGACACTTCCTTGTAGGTATGCTGCCAGCCTACATTCACCATGTATTCAGTTTTCTCACTTGACATAAAACGAGGAGTTGCGGGTATCAGGTCTGTCTTGTTGCCAACAACAATGATGGGAACACCAGCCGGATTCCGTCGGACAATCATGTCTCTGAGATTAGCCACCGTCTCAAGGGATGCCTCATCTGCGACAGAGTACACTAGCACAAACGCATCAGCATTGGCGATGGCTAATTCTCTCAAATAAGAGAAGCAATAACCCCCAGGGGTGTCAAAGATGTCCAGAACAACGGAGTTTCCATTCACATCAATGTCTTTGGTGTAGCGTTCCTGCACTGTTGGCCAGTAAAGTCGAGGAAACGTGCCGTGCACAAACCGGCTGATGATAGTTGTCTTACCTACAGCGGCTGCTCCCATGACAGCAATTCTGAACGTGTCTCCTCCAAGCGTTGATGATGTGAAGGTGGAAGAAGCGGTGCCGGAAGTCAGGTAGGAATATGCCATCCTTCCTTGTTACGGATTCAGTTGTCAAGCAGCGAATGTTAAATGATCTCACGAATGCTGGTATGGAGACAATTCTAAGTCTTTTATACAAAACGGCTATGTTTTTCACACCAACATTGACGTCAGAAACCAATCCCATCCAGCCATTTCCAGTAAATTTTCTCCCTGGGCAATTCATGGATAATGTTATCATGCCTCTGTGTTGATATTTCTCGATCATTTTAACATCTTAGACATGAGACGCTTTTTGTTTACTTTGAGAATTACTGAACGGTAATAACAATGTCAGAACTCAATTTAATGGCAGAACGATATTCAATTGCACAGTAAAATACAGTAGCAGAGGTAATATTCACCGAGCAGCAACAGAGGTCAAACTTTAAAAAAAACCTAGGCTGGATATCCAGGGTGAACACAATGATCTTCACACAAAGGCTGACTTTGGTGATGTATGATATGTAATGTGAAATCAGAGAAGCACGCCCTTGACCCCTTTTAATAATAAATTACACTGCATGAAATAGCGAGTGAACCGTATTCCACTAATATCACGGGATGACACTTTAATGTAACAGGAAAGCCCGAAACGGACAAGATGGGTATGGTGCTGACAAACATGTATACAATGGGGTTGAACCAGGATTCGAAACCACGATCCACGGTTTCTGGTGTGCCTAAGACGACTGGACCGTTTCTTCAGAGAGGAAAACAAATCCTTACCTACCGTATCTTTAGCCCTTCCCCTACCCTCCCCCCAGCCCTTCCTCTACCTCTAGTCCTACCTTACCCCCAGCCCTTCCTCCACCTCTAACCTTTCCCCTACCTCCAGCCCTTCCCACACCCCGAGTCTTTCCCCTACCCCTACCTCCAGCCCTTCCCACACCCCGAGTCTTTCCTCTACCCCTACCCCCAGCCCTTCCTTAACCTCTAGCCTTTACCCTACCCCTACCTCCAGCCCTTTCTCCATCTCTAGCCTTTTCCCTTCACCTAGCTCTAGCCTTTCCCCTACCCCAAGCCCTTCCTCCACCCCTAGCCTTTCCCCTACCCTCTAACCTTTCCCCTACCCCTACCACCAGCCCTTTCTCCACCTCTAACCTTTCCCCTACCCATACTCCCAGCCCTTCCTTAACCTCCAGACTTTCCCCTACCCCTACCTCTGAAATATTTTAAAAGCGGCGTAAAATCAAACTCACTAACTCACTCCCTCACATGCTGACGGTGTTTAAAATGTTTATGTGCTATCGCTAAACAACGATGTGTATCGCTACACAGGTCACGTCAGAAGGACATTTCGCGAACTTTGGCAGATCAATGAAATAGCTGACAAGAAGTCGATATTAGCCAGTTAGAAAGCAAATATCTTGAGCTGTAAGGCATTAGTTTCTAACTGGCGACTTCCCTTCCATATTGCGCTCAGAAAAATCTGTATAATCATCTTTGATTCTGCCTCTGGAACAAGAATTAAACTTTTTATTCCTGCTGCTAATATTGAACTTTGTATATCACCTTTCCATTTGCTGTCTTATCCACCTTGGCAAATGGTAAAGCCTTGGGTAGACCTGACATTGACTGAACTAAAGAAACAAGAAACAAATCAATTACAGTATCAACAATTATATGATCAGTTAAGAAGTACATAAAATACATATCAATCAAAGTTTACAGATGGTTCCAAGGATTTTCAGCTGTTTGTATGACGAAGTAAGACGAGTTCTATGGATGAACAACTTCTTTATTACAATTAGTGCGACGTTTCGGTGTAGATCCTAACACCTTTATCAAGCAAGTGATGGATAGGGCTAAACAACATAGGTATATATACACTTATTGACATCTAAGTTGTTACAGTGACTAGTTGATGGACACAGAGAGGTGATTAAGCTAATTGGAAGCCAGTGGGTGACTAATGAACACAGAGTATACTAGCAGAGTAAACAAGCAATCAACCTTGAAATCAAGTTCACAGCATGATTCGGTACCAGCAGCACAATCTGGAAGAGAAAGAATTGTGTTAACAAGATGTAAGATAGACTCTACTTTATGGCAGAAAACCAAACCAGTAGAACACCAAAAGGATCATTTAGGATCTCTTGAAGAGATGGATGTTTCAGAAACAATGCATCGTAGGACTACAAGTGTGTCGCTAAGCAAAACTGGTGAGGCAGTTCAATGCTCCCTGGAGATGAATACCATTTTTTTCTCCTCCAGGTGATAGGGCAACAGGAGGCACTTGTAACTTCGTGAGGCAGAGAGTGATCCACAACTCTGTCTCACTAAACGTCAACCTTCAAGCTGTACACTTTACATTACACGTGGCCTTTACAGTGTGCTCTTTGTATGTTCCCCTTTCTTTTAATCTCCAGCAGTCATTGTATGATGGATTACCTAAACCATCTATCACCATGGGCGACCTAAATGGTCACAACTCGCTCTGGAGTGGAAGACACACAAACACTAAGCAGAAAATTCTTGAGGGTGTTTACTTCAAATAATGATTCATGTATTTCTAGTGATGTTGCACACACTTATTTAGACCATGCAACTGATTCATACACTTCGCTGGATTTGTCCCTTACAGATTCCAGTTTGTTCAATGAATTTGAATGGTCAGTTTATGATGGCATGTGTGGAAGTGATCACTTTCACAGCAAAAAAAGTGTAGGTTTCCGTCTTCCGGAAACCTTCCGGAAACCTTCCGGATACCTACCCATTTTGGATCCGGCCCGGATACCTACCCATTTTGGATCCGGCCCGGATACCTTCCGGAAACCTTCCCCAAAAAATTTCAAAATTTGGGGGGTGCATTTTGTTCACTTAAGTGTGAAACACATAAAAAAATTAACTTGAAAATACCAAGCAATTTGAAGGTTGTTGAAGGCATCTGGAAGGTTTCCGGAAGGTTTCCCGAAGGTATCCAGATGCAAATTTTCTTCATGACTTGCTTCTGGTAAAAAATGTTAGCCTGTGCATTACAGGTAGCTGTTGTAATATTCTGGGTTACTTTAATGGTAAATATCCTCCTAAAACATTTTTGGAGAAGACAATTGTTCAATTTCATATATTGTCCTTTTCATATGTTAATGGTATTTAAGGAACAAACATCAGTTCTCATATATAATGATATCCTTAAATTTCATGTCCAGACTTCCAGTTTGTACTGAGAAAAAGAAAAAGTCATTGACAATGTGCTCACTTGGGCCTTTGGTCCTAGTGAGATGATAATAAGACTATTTGTAACGGCACATGTACTTGTTATATCCAAAATACTAACTTCATTGAAATTTGCCTCACCCTAGTTTTATGGTACTACAGTAAGCTCTTCCTCAGTTACTGTGAATTCTTTTATTAAAAGGGATTGAGAGTTAATTTGACACTGGAGTTGTAACCACTGCACATATATGTGTATTCAAATAATATAACAATTATGTTCTTAATACTTCACAAATATCTCCAAATATAGGCATTTTAGTAATAATTGCAGAAATACTTTATGAATGACCCCTTCACTATTGCCTTGATCTTACACTTCAACCCTTCAAGAGTTATCACTTTTGAGTGTGAATTTGACCTTCAATATCAGTGATAAATATTTCAAAAACATTTCAAAGAGCTATCCAGCACATAAACCAAATATGCAGTCCTTTGGTAGAATTCAACATATCATTGACCAAAATATGGAAGTAATGTTACCAGTATATGTATTAGAGTTACTAAGACTTCTGCAGAAAAGGCAATTTAGGGGAAAATGTAGTATATATAGATCACACACGACATTTTTCCAACTTCGACCCCTGTCCAAAGGAAGAGTTAGACCACAAACAAACTTTTTGTCTGGTTGTGACTTTGACCTAACAGATCAATGTGTCATCAGACGTTTTCAGAGCAAAGGAAACATGTGTTATTTATCTTGAGATGCCCAAGCAATGCATGGTTTCATAAGATAAGTGTGGCTATTAAACTGAGGCAAAATCATGAAACATCCCAATTTACACAGCTGGCAAATGAAACATAAGCAACAATCAAATTATCAATTTCTTTTATTCATATGCCTATAGTATATCGCACATTGAACAGTGTTCACATGATGGTTCCTGATGCAGTATGCAATTTCATCCTATTCTTCAATACTCATAACAGAGTGTGATAACTGTTCGCTTGACAGTACCTACAGATTATGTTCACCAGTTCAGAGAACTTACTTTCCCTCAATCCTCCTTTTCTTTCAATATTGGTATGGATGAACAGGAACCAGGATGAGGGGATACCAGTAAGACTCTATCTCTGCTGCATTGTGTTAGTAGAATTGTGAACTTTCCATTTGGTGTTTGGGTCCACATTTAAAGACAATAAGTCCCATTTATCATTCCTTTCAAGTGTTTACCATATGGCTCAAGACAAGAATTTCCTGAAAGTCCTGGAAGAATTCCACTCCAGCTTGGCATTGGTTGGTCTTCTCACATTAGCCAGACCAGCCTTTGTGTGTCCCAGTACCATTTGGCATACAACTTCTCGGTCGGCCTCCATTGAAATAACAGGACCCTCGTCATCGCTGTCTGCAAATCACCTCTGATATCTGAAGGGGTGCAGCCTCTGTTTAGGACTCCCTTGTCTGGTCCTTCCAGACTGTCAACCTGGAGTACTCATCCAGGGATCTCAAGCAGGACTTCAGTTTCTGCAGCATTATGTAAAAAGATTTTATCAATCAAACATTTAAGATAATCACATCTCAAATCTCAACCAGACTAACCAGCGACTAATGTTATGAACTCGGTCCAGACAAACCGATGATAACTATTATGGACAATATCCCACATCACTGTGGTATGATTACATGCGATCAATAAGCCTACTCAATCACTTATCTATTAATTAGGCTTGGAATGCTGGGAATCTTTTTAAGAGATGTCATTTAGTGATTGTTTCAACTCATCAACATGGAAAAATATATATTTACAATCCTTGTCATATAGCCAAACTATTGCTGGATGCAGTGTTAAATAAATGAGTTGGCTTTAACACTGCTTTGAACAGTATTCCAGATATATCAGCGCATGTTAGCTTGATGTGGGAAGAAAGCCCTAAGTGATGCAGGTCTTTGATGAATCCCACGAGCATGTGTATAATGCTGACTAACCTAGCAACATAATCGGGGAGAACCAGGATTTGAACCCATGACTATAGGTTTCTGCTAAGCCCAAGAGATGCAACTCTGCACAGAAAATTGTAGTGCCTTAGATAATAGGACATCCGTGCCCACAGCAATAAGGAACAAACTGAAGACATATTTGCAAAATAACCATATGAACATGTGAACCAAACAGAATAATTTCAAAATATTTACCACTCACTGTTGCTCTTCTATGGTCTTTCTTTGCATTGATGCTGCACAGATGACTGTCTCTTTTATTCATCCGGACATTCTACAAACATAAGTAGCATTCACATCACAGAAAAATGTCCAAACTGTACATGTTGTACATTTGATTCAAATGAAAAGACCCCGGTTGTGATTCCGACTTAGAACTGCCCTAATCATAATAATTCATGTCAAACATTCAGAGATGACATTTATCCCAATATTTAACAAATGTCAAAACAATATTTTGACAACAAAGTCAGGGTCATTCAACACATACATTACATAGGAAATAACTTGTTCGACAATGCAGAGAGATCCTCACCGAGGTGAATATCATTCCATGAATTATTGCCAAATTTTCTTGAAATGCAGATTAATGCAATGCAGTATTTACTTTTATTTCTAGGCTATTTGTTTGGCTTTTCCATGGCACTGTTTTGACAGAGATCTAACCTTGATATGACACTTTGTTCAGAAATGATATAAATAAGAGAATACTTTATTATTCCCGAGAAAATTTTGGTTACATTGCAGAGCTCCAGATAAGTTTTTGGTGATGTGGGTATTTTACCCATGCATTTTAAAATCATTGGGTATCAGTAATTCTATCTGGGTATTCAAATTTCTGTAACCCACTAGGTCTTACACATGTGGGTATTTAAGTTAAATATTTAACAACACTATTCATCTAGTCCCTGCAAACTGGTGTCATGTGGGTTAGAGAGCTTTATAGGACTCACAAATACCACAATACTTCCACAAGAAAGTGTGATGGCAAATGATCATGATGTAACTGTCATCGTTGAGTTTTTCAAGGTTGACGGAATGCCTGTTTATAATTTCAAAATAAGTTGCTGATACGCTAATCGAATACGCAGGGTTACTTCACAATATTATGATGACACGCACAAGTTTTATTTTTGTAGCGTATCTGTAATGTTCGTTGCTTTTTTGATACGCTTGGATTATATTTTACTGCATATTTCTGATGCGTATTTTACGCAGATACGCAGCTTATCTGGAGCACTGCATTGTAAAAGCACAGAGAAACAAGTATAAGATTAATGATTTAAGTTAAATACACTCGACCCGTGAAGATTCCGGGGTAGAATAGGTCTTCAGCAACCCATGCTTGCCGTAAAAGGCCATTATGCTTGTCGTAAAAGGCAACTAACGGGATCGGGTGGTCAGGCTCGCTGACTTGGTTGATGCATGTCATTGATCCCAATTGCGTGGCTCGATGCTCATGATATCAATCACTGGGTTCTCTGGTCCAGACTCGATTATTTACAGACCGCCGTCATATAGCTGGAATATTGCTGAGTGTGGCGTTAAACAACAAACCAACCTAAATACACTCATACATACAAACAGAAACACAACATCCAAACACCAGGGTTAGAAATTGGCACTAGTCATTTTGACATTTTAAAGGTTTTGCTATATGCTATCATTTTAGGACTAGTGGACTGAAAGTGTTAGTTCCTACCGCTGCAGACACTAATCAACTAATGAATTGGGTGGTCAGACTAGGTTGTCATCATACTCTGAGGGCATGGAACTTTGCTGATAATAACAATCACTAGATTGCCTGGTCCATGTTCAATTATTTACAGGCTGCCATCACAGAGCTGGACTATTGTGAGTGTGATGTTTCACATTGCATTGAAATATACCATGATGAATACATGTAGTTTGTATTTATCACAAACAAAAATACTCACTCAATACTTGGTATCCTCCCTGAGGATGTCTGTGAACCTCCCCACAAACCCTGAACATGCTGAAACAGAAAACAACTAACTTGTCTTTATCCTTTCAATGTTTCAGTGTGAATTTGTTAAAGATTGATAAGCTGTCATTATTCATCGTGATCCATATCTCACTTTCAGGCGGTTCAGGTGGCAACACATGATTGGAATTGAATGCCACATTTTGTTTGACATGCACTTTGCCAGATTTATACCCTTGGTAACTAACCCTCATCATCAAATCCCAGCGTTATGTTGAGAATAAGGACACGACCCTTAAAAGTCCTGCACCTGTAGGCTAGCTCTTATGCAAGCCCAAATAGAAATACCATGTCACAACAAACACTTGATCATAATAATAACAAAGGGTTTCCGAAAACAACAAAACTAAAAGGCCCTTGACGTTTACAGTAGTAACATGGAGATCGGGAAAATATCTAAATCAATCCATTCTATAATATCTCTGTATAGAAATCATGGAACATTATGTCTCGAAGCCCTGCTACGTACCTGGCATCTGCAAGCTGCTCTTCCTTCCTTCGGCTGCCAATCGAGTTTTCGAAATACTTGACGTCCTCGTTGTGGATGGCTCAGGTGGATTTCGACCGGGATTTCCGTGTTAGAGGTGATTGAGAACAATGTATTGATACACGAGGTAAGCATATCGCAATCAAGCATCACGGTGTACATCGATTACACGAGGTTTGAGTGTTTGTTTACATTTGTGTTCCAAAATGGCGCCCTCGGTCATACAGGGAATTATGGGTAGACTTGCTTGTCCCGGAATAACACGAGTTGGTCACGAATGACGAGCGGTCATTTCTGCAGCAGTTACGGAAAGAGACGAGGTTGGCCGATTACAGTTCATACAGGCCATATTGGGAGCCGCGGGGATTTCGACAGTGTGTATTAGGAAGTATATCTATGTGGTGTATGGAATATGCGTTTGCCTACCATGCCAGGCAGTGTGACAAGGGATATCCCAGCGGATGTAATATTCCTACAGCAGAAATGTTTCACAACCTCGATTGCAGGGAGCTGAAGACGTGACATATTCAGACAGAGACCATAATACATAGACTGTTATATGGTCTCTGATTCAGGTAAGGAATATGTTAATAATATTAATCACGTATTAAAGTTATTTATCTTCTGTAAGCCACTTATTCTGTTTTATATATGTTAGTAAATGTGTGATTTAATTTTTGTAGGATAAGCAATCTACCTAACTTATGTTAATCCTTGCTAATGTATATGATTTAGAAATATGTTTGCTTACTTATATTCCTTTATCTAGATACTCTAAAGTGACTCATTTTTTTAGTTCATACCGTACTGACTAAACTTTCTTTTGCAGGTGTGAAGAATCAAGAACAAATTAAATGACAGGAGTTTTGCAACAGTGAACATTGTGAAGTGGAAGATAAGACATTTGAAAGGTATGGATATTTTCACTTGAACTTGTTGAAGAATACCGTGATGACAACTTTATCATGTTTGGGAATTTTGGCAGTGGGGTAGCCTAGTGGTTGAAGTGCTGAAGATATCTACGATCTATATCTGATGCAGAAGAGGTTGGACATCCAAGTGGGTATAAATAAATTACATGAAATTAAAACAAAAATATGGGTTAAAACTACGTGGGTTGTCAATGATATTTATCAAAAGAAAGGCCTGCGTGTTTGTCAGGAAAGGTATTGTTGGTGTGGGACATTGATAAATTTATCACCACAATTCCGAAGTTGACAATAAAATGAATTTAACAACAGTTGACGCATACTCTTTTTTGTAAGTACTGTTTTAACCCTCTGGATGCCGAGTTTCTTTTCTGGCGCACATTTTCCTAAGATCGGAAAAGTGAAGGTTGTGCGAGAATTGCGCTCACGCGCCACTGGATCTACGTCTGGCTATAAATTTACACAGAGGTGGAAAATATTAAATTTCCTATTTGATGGTGATTTAACTGCAATAATTAACAGGTTTTAAAAAAGACACTTCTAAGTGTTGTCCGAGAATTTATTCTGCGTTGAAAAACAGTAAATTTCTCCACTTTTTATCGTACACCGATATAAGTAATATTTTTTTTATTTAGAAGCTTTACGGAAACTGTCGGCGAACACAATACTGCCTAATATCTGAACGACATAACTACATATCAAATGGAGTTATATGCGTATGTATTTTTCTCTATGACGTCAAAAGGCGATAGAGAGGTTACACACGTACAAAGAAAAGGGGGAATAACTCCGCTATGCTTAAGCACTAGTTATACCCCCCAGATAGTGGGTGGGGAGCAAGGGTGTGCTCGTATTCTTCTACCATGTCTCACCACACTTCTTCTGCTTCATCAAAGACCTTCAAACGTAGACATGTCGACTGTATTTCATCTGACGATGAAGCTAATCCTTCAAATACTGTTTTTTGTTCTCGGTTTATAGTCATTGCATCTGCCGATGGCAATCGATTGAAATTAAACCTGTTTGCTATCTCCAAGGGCATAGAAGGTGCCTGCGAAGTAGTCAAAAATGTGACCCGACTCCGAAGTGGTTCAATTCTGGTTGAATGTTCACAGAGGCAACAATCTGTTAACCTGCTGGGACTACAGCAGTTCGTTAACACCAAGGTTGTTGTCTCGGTGCACAGGACCCTGAACGTCTGTCAGGGTATCGTTAGAGACTGTGCTCGTTGTCTTTTTGACATGAGCGAAGAAGAGATTGTAGATGAACTAAAAGTACAAGGTGTAACCGCTGTTAACTTTTGACCTGCAGAAACTCCCGACTTCTCTCAAAGCTGGCTATTTCAACATCGGAGTGAAGGTATACGTGGCACACCCAAGTAGATATCAATAAATTACATCAAATAAAGCCAACGATCGGTTACACCTACTTGGGTTGTCAGTCCCGATTTGAGGAGGTCATTTTTCCTACGTTGTCGAATTGGCCATTCAAGATATACCCATGAATATCAAATGAACGATGAGGATCCACCGTTTTGCATCCCTTGTGATGAAAGAATCACAGTCAAGCATGTTCTGGTTGACTGTATTGATTTTTCGATCACAAGGGATAAATAATATTATAGTGTAAAAACAGTCAAGGAGCTTTTTAGTCATGTCAATTCTCATTTAATGTTGTGCTTTTTAAGGAAAATAGAATTAATTCATAAATTTGGATGTACATACTGTGTTATTTTATATATTGGTAGTGCTTATTAATAACTTAGATTGTTAGTGGCTGTACCCTCGAGGGGGGTTGAAGTAGCGTAAAATTATTGTCCCCCAAAGAGGGTACGTAAGTTCCACGTCATTCAAAGTATTGCTGTGCATGCCAGACTTTTAATCGTAGTATTTTCGTCACTTTAATCGTAGGCTTAACTGGTCAACTATTGCCAATGACTGTGGGGTGATATAAATCCTGCCGGGGTCCATGCAGGAAGCAAAGGTACTTTAAGTCCCCTATGGTCCCTAGTGTTGTGATCACCCTTCAGTGTCTGACGGTCTCTAGCCCATTTTTATATTGTGTTGTTCTCTTATACTAACTGCTTTTTAATATTCTCAACTAGCTTTAAATCAAATCTGTGATATTTTAGTTATTGTACTGTCCATCGTTGACAGCTTTTTATTTAGTATTATCAATGTATAACTTCTCGTCACGATATGGCTGAAATACTGCCGATGTGACGTTAAAGTTAACTCACTCACTCACTCTTTCCATCTATTTTGTTATGGTTAAGCGGTTTAAAGCAATGTTTCATTTGTAACGCTGAACACCTGTGTTCGATTCCCCATAGGTGTACACAATTAGTGAAGCCCATCTTTACATTTGCGAAGTATGAAGTTTTACTTTTTCCTGGCAAGACCTGACTGACGTGCTGTAAAGGGATGAAAGGCAGTGACCAACATTAAACTCAAGTTCAAGATTTCAAAGTACAAATTAGTCACAAGTGTATGTTTTACCCTAGTGTGTGTTCTGAAATAGATTTAATCATGTTTGATTACAATATGGAACACATACAATTCTATAGAGTATATCACGCGAATGTGTCTTGGGGTGGTAAATATAATGTACTAGGAGTAGTGTGTATTCCTACATAAACACACAAGGGTGATAACCTCCATATCATATAATGTCATTCTTGAGTCCAGGCTTCAAAAACCTGTTCTCATCGCTCACAAACATTACCGAGTACCGATGACGGACAAGGCCGACACCATGTTTGTTTGAAAACACTGAAAGTAGTACCTACCTGACCTTTCACGCTTTCTTTATCCATATATGACCTCAAAGGATACCTATTTTATCCATTGGCTTTATCCGTTGGCTTTATCCTGCGAGAAACGAACCTATTACTAGTATATGATAATATGGTTTATCGACAGGCATTATAAAGTGAATCGATGCGTAGACTACCAATAGATCGATGTCTCCATGGTACGTTTTTGTGTGAATTAGGCATATTATTTATTAGGTATCGAATGGAGGTAGAGACCAGATTTTTATAATGTTTTGACCAATCAGAGTCGGACATTCTTCAGTGTCACAGACTTTTCTAATGATAAGAGGGGGACGTCTGTTCGTGGTCAGGTAGATTCACACAAATGCTGCATTGACCGTGGATGGTTCTGTTTGGTTTACACAAGGGCTCTGTGGGCTTCCTGCCAATATATCAAAGTGTTGAAAGACACAGTTCGTTGTTATTATTTATTCATAGTACATATTTATGTTGGCGATAATAATAAACATAACCCCCACCCATGACACTGATAAAAACCTGAATAATATGCTACTAGCTGAATGGTACATTTTGCCAAATCAGGATGGAAGTGTTACGGTGGAAAGATCACTGGGGACAGTGGCTATCGTCGGGTACACTGATTTTCCGTTGTTTAAGTGTAGAATATATAGAGAAAACCTTTGTTGAAATACAAACGGTACATGAGTTATGCTATGGAAATGAGCCCCTCAATTATTGGAATTTTTAGAAAACCGGAAAAAACTCATCTTCCCAAGGCAAGAGAGTTAACTGGATATAAAAGTCCAGTTTCCACCCTTGCCGAACTAGGCTGTTATTATGGAGTTACATTTTGGCTGGACTAACGAGTCTATGCATAGTCCAATCAAAATCGCGCATCGAAATCGAAATCCGGTTCGTAAACTGTCCTGCAGATTTCGGTCGATTGCAGGATTTGCAAAACATGTGCACCGCCAACTGTTGTCAGCAGATATTTTCCAAATCTTTTCATGTTTTTAATCAAGGTGCTGACGTGATTTGATGCATTTCGCGATGTAAGACTCGTTTTATCACAATATAGATCTCGATTATCGATTAGATCGTCCTGACTGGGCGCCACCATTATGTGTGAAACAAACGCACGTGATACGACAGGTGGAATCTGATTGGTCCATATGAGAGGCTTAAAAGGGACGTAATTGGTAATAGCCACTGGTGGCGCTACGATCGAGTCCAGTAATTCCAGCTTTGTTCGAAAAAACTAAGAGCAGAAACGTTTCATGATGCTGCTAAATAAGATTCAGTATAGAAGTCCGTGAATCCGCCATTCTGAAAAGTAATGGAGACGAGCCCCGATCTTTGAGATATATGATCTACACAAAAGAAGTTCAAGATTACCCTGTTCTTTCTTTCATATTACTGACGTTTATTTGTCATGGCATACGCTCGACAACAGTGTGAACATTGGAGCAAGTAAGGGCCATGGGCTTAAAACTCAGTCCGTCAGTCGGTCGGTCGGTCGGTCGGTCGGTCAGGGTTGAAGACTTAAACGGAAGTAGGTGTCGTTTCTGGAACAGGACTAAATACCTATTCAGCATTTTTCATCCAAACTTGGAATATTTATTAGTCGAGGGCTGAAGTGGTGTATTTTGCTGTTTAGGAATTCTTTAAAAGCATTTTCCAGTTTCCAGTTTCCAGTTTGACAGTCAGATGATTTGTTCCTTCTTATTTGTGGGGCCTGTGGGATTTGTCATCTTCTGATGGTTTCATTTTGCTGTTATTATTCACTGATTGTGATGCTAGAAATTATTATATTTTCAGACTATTGACAGTGTGTAGGAAACATGAAAGTCTGTTGCTCACCGGCTAGCTGCATCTTGCGTTCACACATAACGGAAACTGTAATGTCGTCATTGATTTGCTGTCTATTGAGGATCGAAAGGTTCTGAAAATAATGCCACCCTGTCAACACCTCAGGTTCTACATAAAATAGAATATTAAACTGTTTCAAATGTCTATTCCAATCATTCTGGGTGGGCGGCGGGTGACGTGCGACATCTACCTGTTTCAAAACTGCGTGGATGAACAGCTGATCGCCCACACACTGGCTAAAGCAGTAGGATTTTAATTAAGTTGCTATTCCAGTCATTCTGGGTGGGCGACGGGTGACGTGCGTCAGTCAATCAGTCAGTCAGCCAGTCAGCTTTTTGGGGATTATCTCAATTTCCATGGAAACAATTTGTTTTCAAAGGGTGAGGATAGGTGTCGTTTCCGTAGCACAGCTTTACAAACGTGAAAAACTTTTCATCCAAACCTAGTACATGTATTAACTAAGGGCTGAAGACTTAAACGGAAGTAGGCGTCGTTTCTTGAACAGAACTAAATACCTATACAGCATTTTTCAACCAAACTAGAAACATTTATTAATCGAGGGCTGAAGTGGTGTCTTTAGCTAGTTAGGGTTGGACAGTCAGATGATTTGTTCTTTCTAATTTGTGGGGGCCACGGGATTTGTCATCTTCTGATGACCCTTAGTTATTTTAGATATCTTTTTCTTACAGTTACAAAGGATGAATGGTGAAAGTAAAACACGTGGCGCAAGACTTGCGATTACTATGCTTTACCTCCATACTAGCCCAATCTGGCTAGTCCGTGCTATATACGTTTGAATACGAACAGCATGATATATTTTACGAGTGTTTAATTTTGCTGTAAATATTCACTGATTGTGATGCTAGAAATTATTATATTTTCAGACTATTGACAGTGTGTAGGAAACATGAAAGTCTGTTGCTCACTGGCTAGCTGCATCTTGCGTTCACACATAACGGAAACTGTAATGTCGTCATTGATTTGCTGTCTATTTAGGATCGAAAGGTGCTGAAAATAATGCCACCCTGTCAACACTTCAGGTTCTACATAAAATAGTACATTAAACTCTTTCAAGTTTCTATTCCAATCATTCTGGGTGGGCGACGGGTGACGTGCGACATCTACCTGTTTCAAAAGACAACTGAAATTCAAAATAGTTTTTCCCTTAAATTCAAAGGATGACACACAACATCAAAATGCACATGGTCCATGTAATGTATCATCAAATTTGTGCATATTTGTCTGCGATTTATACTTATGTGTTTTCGAAATATCGTCAAAAATTGATGCCTAGCAAGTTATATTTGTGGTTTGTGTCGACTCAGTGAATCAGGTTGTCACACTCGCTGACATGGTTGATAGCGTGTCAACGCCCCTCGACGGCGTGGATTGTCGCTCACAGTATCAAACACTGGTTTGTCTTTTCTTATAAATAAAATAATGGACCTGGACCATACAACCATTAACTGAATGCTCGAGCAATGATCAACTCCTTCGGGCAACATGAAATACAATCGTCCACATCACAAAGTCGGACCACTTAATAATCTTAAATGAATCTTCCGACAAGCATGGGGTACTGGTTATACAGCTTTAATATTGCTGAGTGCAGCGTTTAACAACAAACAAACACCAAATGACGTGAGCCTTATCCTTGTCACAAAGTTTAGACAGAATTAAATGTTTACAATATTATATTCAGGGAAAAGATCAAAACAGCACTTGGTTCTTCAGAAAAGAAAACGCATTCGGAGACATATCAAAGAAAACACAGGCGAAGAAATATCTGGTCTGAAATGTGACAGCGAAAAAGTTTTTTTTGTTTTGTTTTGCTGGTCCAACCGGTAGGACAGGACATGCGTATCCTTTCGCGAACAATTAGTGTCATCTACAAATAACCCATTTATATAATTTCATCTTTTGCCTTTAAAGAGCCTGGTGAAATCTTCGTGGGTGGATAATCGTTATTCTCTTACGTTGATGTTTTATTTTAAAGATCAATCTGGAGGTATAAATATATATAACCACTGTCAATATAGTCATGTACTTGTGCGCTATTTCTGTACATACACTCCCTGCCATGCCTTCCATGATGGCCTTTCAAGTCGTGACTTGGCCATGTAAAATTATGAGCGAGACCAGTCAGATATAGTTATTAAATATTTCTGATGTCGTATTTTGATTCGCCTCAGTTTCAAATCTAATGTATCAGATCAGTCTCTATTTCTTCCCGGGGCGGTGGGGCAGCCTTGTGGTTGAAGCGTGCGTCGTCATGCATATGTTCATTTGATCTTACTTTGTTTTATCCTTTTTTGGCTGTTTGTGCACCTTTGTCTGTACAGGATGGTAAGAATATACGCAGCTTTGTAGTCTTGTTTTAACATCAAAAGGTGAATAGTTCTTGGCAGTCATGAGTGAGAGAGTAAGTGAGTATGGTTTTACGCCGCTTTTAGCAATATTCCACAATATCACGGCGTGGGACACCGGAAATGGGCTCCACACATTTTACCCATGAGGGGAATCGAACCCGGGTTTTCGACGTGACGAGCCAACGATTTAACCACTTGGCTACCCCACCGCCCCTCTTGGCAGCATAGCCGTCTATTCCGGGATAATTTACAACAACTCATATACACTGTATACAGCATACGATCAACTTCTCCTTGTCAAACATTACGGCCAGGAATTCTTCTTCCTTTTGAAACCACCACATGAAGCCAACTTCAGGTGATCACAGACCACGTGATCATGTTGAATAGTGGCACAGCATCTTCCCTTTGTGAGAAACGTTTCTATCGGCAACCAGTGTATGGGGCTCTTTATTTAAGTGCCTATTTGACCCGATGTCCACATGTACTCACATGCCTTGTGCTCATGATCGGTTAGCGTTTTTCCAAATCCCTGAACCGTCAAATGTTTTTTTTTAATCTTGCTCACTTATCATAATAATTACTTAGGTTGTAGTGTTTGGCCACACATGTACTTGATCGCAAAAATGTGTGTTTCAACTGAACACACAGCTTAAGATACTCTTCACAGTTTCCTTATTTCCTAAATTTAAAAAAAACGACAAAACCTAACCCTTATCACAGAGAGAATGTGTGGATGTGCCATTTTAGGCATATTTCAGTTGTGTCAGTTTGATCTCAGGGTATGATTCTACCAATTATAGAAACCCGGATTCAAAACCACGATCATATCTTTCTGACAATTATAAGGGACGTTACTCTCCGTGTCCAATCGCGACGCTTTAGACGACTTGCAATTGCCTACTGGTGGTAGGGTGTCAACCCCTCGTCGTGATAAGTTATAAATAGATGTATGCGACGACACACGCTGAACAGGCAATCCAGATGTCAACAATCACTCGACATTTTATATTGACATAATCAATATGGCTGGGTTGTACAATACACTGACACCTATTCTGCTGTTTTCTTAAAAACGTGTTTACTTTAACGGCGGTCCTTTGGGTTGTTTAAACAAGGAGGGAAGTGATATACAAATGCGCATGTTTGGGCATGAGTCGGTATGAACTCTCAATTTGTCCCTCGTTACTTACAGTATCGACAGTATATTTCAAACCACATACCTATGCTTGGCTTCACACAGCATTGTAACTGGGGGGAGCTGTCGAATTTCGACCCTGTATTGCAAGGATCATTGACAAGATGTTTCCTTTGACGCTGCTCCTTCTGGCAATGCATTGTGTCAGTGGTAAGTACGGGTCTGTAGCTCATTTGAAACATGGAACTTGTTGAATTGATGAATTACAACTTATATTCAAGAAAGTTGTTCAAGATTTAAACTTGTTTGTTTTCGAAATATCGTCAAAAATTGCTGAAAGTGAGAGTCGAATATGATGCCTCAGGAATTTGAAGCCTCTAGTAATCACTTTAGTACCTGGTTTGATTTGACCTGAGCAAGCTGTGTATATGTCGAGTCAGCTGGTCACACTTGCCGAGTTGGTTGATAGCGTATCGACGTCCACCGACTGCGTGGATCGTAGCTCACAGTATCACCCACTGGTCTCTCTTGTCATAAAGTTAGGATAATGGACCTAGACCATCCAACCATAACTAAATGCACGAGCAATGATCAACTCATCGAGTAACGATGAAACACAATCGTCTACATCACAAAGTCTGACCTCAAAATCAGTTTAATCGACTTTTACAAGCATGGATTACTGGTTACACAACTTGAATATTGTTGACAGCAGCGTTAAACAGCAAACAAACTAAAAATATCTTCAAAGCCAAGTGCCAGTTTGGGATCCTTTACAACCTTAAATAGCTTGTTGGACATGTGCCAGCTAAAACGTGTTTGTTATGCAAATGTTATGGCGGGTGCGACCGGTAGGACAGGACATGCGTGCCCTTTTCGTAAACCTGATGTCATCACTGGTTTTTGCCTTTAAAGAGCCCGGTGAAATCTGTTACGGCAGATATTCGAGACTCGATATTCCCTGGCGTTGACGTCATATAATTCAAGATCAGTTGGGAGGATCGCGACTCTGTCATGTAATTGTGCGCTATTTATGGAGATACACTCCCTCATCTGTCATACCGTCCTTTTAATACACGTCGTGACTTGGTCATGAACTGATCAGGGCCAAAAGAAACGTTACCAACATTAACTGATTTGCCACTTTGAAACAAAGATGCCAGCCTGTTCAAAAACAGTAAAGAACACGTCTCACGAATACAGCCTTCATATTCTCTGTCGTTCTTTGCACGTGCTTTACGGATTTTGGGAGATATTGGTGTTTTGCAGCATTTTTTTAAAACAATCTCTCCCAAATTATCGTGCAATTTCCGGGTATAAATTACGCACGGATCTGTTCCCTATCATTGGTTGCGATGATTAACACCAACGAACAAGCCAAGACTGACCAATGTCCAGAGGGAGAGAGCCATAGGTATGCTGCAGATAGGAGCGACACAGAGAGCGGTTTCCATTGACATGAACTGCTCCAAAATGACCATTACCAGACTGGTCGCACGTCTACGACAGACTGGCAGAACCGCAGACAGACCACAGAGTGACAGACCAAAGGTCACGACCCCGCAGGATGACCGCTTTTTACGGGTACTTCATCTGAGGAACAGATTTCTTACTGTGACGTCATCAGCTGCCAACAGCTTAGGACATCCGACTACGACATTATGGTCTCCGGGCTTATCGCCCTTTCAAGGGCATGACCTTGACCCGTCAACATCGACGTGCCAGATTGACGTGCTGCAGGCAAACTCAGCGATGGCAACCAAGGGAATGGCGGCGAGTGCTGTTTAGTGACGACAGCAGGTTCCAACTCTTCAAACCTGATGGGCGGACGCGAGTTTATCGACGACGTGGTGAACTATTATCTATTACCTTGTTGTGTCCAGGAGGTGGAACCTTACGGGAACGGAAGTGTGATGGTCTGGGGCGGCATTTGCGGGGACGAGAACACAGAACTTGTCATCATCGAAGGCAATCTGTCAGCACAACGCTACATTGACAATATCTTACGGCCAGTGGTTCTTCCTTTCATCAAGCGTCAACAACGGACGGTGTTCCAACAAGATAACGCCACACCCCATAAAGCCCGTATTACTAAAGACTTCCTCAAAGCCAACAACGTGACTGTCCTGCCGTGGCCAGCTCGATCACCAGATCTGTCACCCATAGAACATCTCTGGGACCAGCTGGGGCGTCGTCTTCGGAAACGTCAACATCCTCCCTTCCCGAGACAAGCCTTGATCGTTGCCCTCCGTGAGGAATGGAATCAGAAACCTGCAGTCGATGTGAGGATGCTTGTCTACTCAGTTCGACGCCGCATTCGAAGATGCATTGCCGCTCATAAAGGTCATATCCCGTATTGAACGGTCTGGGCCGTCGTCACCTTAAATTTGTAACCAATGTTGTTGATCGAATACTGGACGAATGACCCCTTGTTGTTGAATTAGTAAATTTGCATTTTACTGTTCTGAATGATGAATTTCTACAATACAATTGTTATTGCTTCTACAAATTGTGTTGGTCATATTTTACCCTAGACATACCGTTGGTAACTTTTCTTTTGGCCGTCATTTTATAATAATATTATAGTTATTAGACATTTCAGAACTCTTATTTTGATTTTTCCTTCCCTCTGTGTCTTGTCTGGTAAAACATCCTTGTTTTTTTTCGTCCTTGTGTCCAAAATAATATTGGTTTTGACAGTGAGTTAATGTTGTTTACCACCGCAGTCAGCATACATTATTCATAAACTACACAGCGGGCTGTACCTAATCGAATCTGGACCAGGCAAACCCGTGCTGGATATTACGAACAGCTCCACACGCCCTCGGGGCACGATGGATCACCATCAACCAAGTCACTGGTCCTTACATATTGTAGATTCCCAAGCTGGGACCAATTTTATCCCAGAGTCACATCGGGTTATCTATTACAAGCGTGTTGGTTACAGATGTTTTATTTTATCCGACTTCGTTTTATCCTTTATTGGTTGTTTGAGCACCTCCTTCTGTACCGGATGGTTGGAATATACGCAGCTTTGTAATCTTGTTTTAACTTCAACAGGTGAAGACTTCTTGACAGTTATGGCATACAAGACGAGAAACACCTATGTTTATGCAATAGCTGGAGAGACTGGAGGTCTTTTACAGGTACAGTATCCTCACTTCGCATATGGAACATCAACACAATGTGGATCATTCAGATCTACCTCAGTGTCTATTGATGAAAAAATGAAGATTGCAAGTGCTATTGAACCAAAGGTCATTATTGTAAGTCCCAGCGATGCTGATATGCTAATAGAAGTACGTGGTGAAAGTAGGTTCTCTCCCCTACCAATATCTGCACTGGGAACCAAGTACATAGTGCCATCTGATAGTAAGTATACTGGGCAGTATCAGAAACTACTTGTGGTGGCAACACACAACCAAAGCACTGATGTGGAGATCAATTGGAGAATTGCACAAGGGTATGTAAACGTCAACGGTCACAACTACAGAGACGGCGATAGTGTTTCCATTGGCCTTGGTCCCTATCAAACATTGACGATACTCACCCAGTATGATATCAATGGAACTGTGATCAGTGCGAGCGACAGCGGAGCCGTCTATGCTGGGATTATTTACAACAACACATATACAGCATATGATCAACTACTTCCTGTCAAACATTACGGCCAGGAATTTGTTGTTGTTGTTGAAACTCCTGTAAGACATAGCCAACTTCAGGTGACCACAGAGCAACGTGACACGCAGATAAAGTTCAATAGTGGAGCAGCAATTTCCCTTGGTCAGAAACGTTTCTATCAGCAAACACTCTATAGGAGTCTTCATGTAAGTGCCACGCGACCGGTTATGGTGACACTAATTAGACGAGATGGTGCGAAAAGTGTCTTTGCTACTATTCCACCTGTGCAATCGTATGTCAATCACACCCGCGAATATGTGCCACGTCTGGGGTCTTCTTATGGTCTCAAGATTTGTACCCGGAAGACAGACTCGGTGGTGATTCAGAAAAAGAATCAATACCGCATTTCAGTAGACTGGGAAGAAATATCAGGCAGTGGATACAAAGTAGGAGCTATAACATCATCAGTTACCAGTTTATATTCCTCCATTTCCTCTGACTACCCTTTTACTGTCCTTGAGTATTATACTGGATCAAATCCCTTTCACTGTTACCACTACAGCTTCTCACCAGAGGAAGCAGCAACAAATCCTTTCCGAGGTATGTATTTACTTTCATTAAAATGTCCGATGCA
Organism: Haliotis rufescens; assembly: GCF_023055435.1. Lineage (NCBI taxonomy): Eukaryota > Metazoa > Mollusca > Gastropoda > Lepetellida > Haliotidae > Haliotis > Haliotis rufescens. Next base: position 1,476,681 of record NW_025964372.1, read on the forward strand.
ATTCCTTATTTTGACTAGTACTATAATATGTTCTCTCAGCTGAACGATTGACGTGCACTTGCACTTGCCTGTGTTTATGATGGGTACCACGGTTGTGGGGGGATACACTGACCTTTTCACGAACTCCTGGTGTCACCACTATTTGGTAGTCATTCATTAACACATATTTATGATACACTCGGAATCGTACAATGGACTCTTTTAGCTGATGTTATTTGTGAAATTGGTTTGTTCCTATTATTAAAACATAATACGACAACCCCCTTCCCATACTCATACAGGAACCCCTGTTCCTCCTCTGTCGACAAACAGGATTATGTGGTACAAGTGAAAATAGTGAATTGCATCGGACATCAATTTTGGAATTAAAACGTTTGGAAATGTCTTTCACATTTGTACCATAAAACTTCTTGAAAGCCTGAATGAGGCCTTGAATGTTGTGACCCTGTTCAGTCAACTTTCAAGCAAGCGTCGTATGATGCTTTTTGAAACCTTTGAAGAAAGAGCATGCTCAGTTGTATCTCAAAAGTTGTGAAATGTAGCTGATGGAATGTCACTTGACATTAAGGGAAAGTTGACTTTTAGGAACTTGTTCCACTTGTCATAGTCTTGTGGATAGTGTTTATGTCACTCTGAACCTTTATGCATCGATCTAAATATACTGAACCGCAAAAAAAAACGTCACTTATTTGTCCAAACACTGTAAACATACTTTGAGACATATTAAAAAGATTAAACTTGGCAAAATGGATCATCAAGGTTAAAATTAAAGTGTCACATGTTCTTAAAGTCAAACACAACACTAAATATGAGACAGTTTCACTGATCTCTTCAATCTCCAGCTAATCCACTATGTCGTGATGTTTTCAATGAAATGTCCTAATAACAATTGTGCACTTGTGTATGTAACATTTTGTGATGATTGGATGCGAGTCAAAGAAAGATAGTACCAAGGGTACTAAGACAACTGCATATGAAAAGCTACCCCATTTTACATTAGAAGTGATAATTGACAATACTTCCTGTTTTTCCTGAGTAGGTGTGTATTTAGGACGAACATACCTGATGGCTCTCACAAGATTTCAATACAGCCCTGAGATACGTGCATCAACTGGAAAGGAAGGAGGACAATGGCAGATACAAAACCCATACACAGGGAAGATCTGGTCTCGACAAGTCAAACCATTCAACACTGACTATTTCTACCCCCAATATTCTGTAAACACAACAAATGGTATTCAAAATAAAACAATGCTTATCCATGTAGAAAGTGTTGAGATTCAGATCAGAGGACTCGGCGGCTACACTCGTTTCTCTCCACTCCCCATCTCCGCTTTAGGGACAAAATACGTCATGACCTCTTGCCATCCTTCTGGTGGCTACATCTCATTGATGGTGATTGCCACACACAGCAAGAAGACTGATGTGGACATCACATTTAGACTGGATGGTAACGTAACCTATGACAACAAAACGTACACCCATGGAGACACGCTCAGCCTCACACTAATGGAGTACCAAACTTTCACAATCAACAGTTCATCTGATCTCACTGGAACAGTAGTAGCTGCCGAAGAGACTATCGCCGTCTACACTGCGACATATAAAGCTGCTTCTTACATTCGTCTCATTGCCTATGAACAACTTCTCCCGAACAGCCATCATGGACATGAATATGTTGTTGCAATTCGTGATAATAGTCCGGAACGATATCACAGTTCTCTGCCATACCAGCTTCAGGTCGTCACCGACCACAGTGACACTCAGATCAGGTTCAATGACGGCTCTTCAGTATCTGTTGGTGACACAAGGGTGTACAAAAAGCGATATGGACCCCGTACGCATCTTTACTTCAACACCACACATCCGGTTATGACAACACTGTGTATTGTTGCAGGGTCAAGCGGGTACTTCAAGCAAGGTTTGTTCACTGTCTTACCACCCGTTAAATACCACACAAAGCAAAGTACACTAATCTATGGTGGTACTTTACAAATACTGACAGATAAAGGAAGTAACAACGTGCATGTTGAACGTCGCTACGGATCTACAGTGAACAATATTCACGTGGACTGGACACCAATCCCAAGGACAACATATAAAGTAGGGACATGCACAGTTGGTTCGTCAACGTTCATCCGCTCAAATACATCTTTCGGTGTCCTGGGATACAGTAATTATCGCATCGACAATGGAGGCTTCAGTTTCAAATCTCCAGATCATACACGTAAGTATAACCAAGTTTAATTCTTGTTCTCTTCAAAGAAATTGAATTGTTACATAAATTTTGATTGATATGTTGTGTATGAAATAAACCTTTTTTTATAATTGGCAGAATAAATCTGATAACTGAGATTGTTAGTGGCTGTATCCTCGAAGGGGGTTGAAGTAGTGCAAAAGAATTGTCTCCTGGAGAGGGGATGTAAGACCACAGTCATTCAAAGTCGATTTATTCCTACCACGTAATCGTAGAATACGTGTTCTATTAATGTTTGGCTTAATGTGCCAATGATTTGCTAACACCTGAAGGGATGATATAAACCCTGCTAGGGTCCATGCAGGTAGAAAAAAGTACTGTAAGTCCCCATGGTCCCTAATATGGTGATCCGTCTTCAGTTGCTGGTGATCTATAGCCCGTTTTTATATTGTGTTTCTGAAAAATAGTGTGTTTTATCATGCTCTCAAACTAGTTTTAAATAAATCAACGATTTGATATGATTTTATACAGTCTAGATATACTTCTTTTTTATTAATGCATAATTTTGGAAGATGGAAGATTTACTCCAATGAATGATCGTTGATTCATAACATATCTTGCGCTAGTTTACTTTGCTGATTTGTAACGAAAATCCGGAAAAAGGAATTAAATAAATATGTTGCATTTATATTGGCAGTCATGGTATCAACTCAATATCAATTAATATTTGCTCATATTTTTCAGAGACGACACAAAAGATTAGTTTTCAAACACCACTCCAAGGCCCGATGTTTGATGACAGTGAGTATTTTATTATTTACTCTGTAAAAGTTTATGTATAGTATATAGTATATTTCGCAACATAAAAAAAAAAGCATTGAATCAGTTTGAATCAATTTGCATTTTTACGTTTTAGCAGATGGTTGTGCACATGATAAGTCAAGATGATTCTTTCAATCAGGTGTTCATGTGAGTTATGGTCATTGAACGCAGACATCAACTCGTGTAACCCTCTTGGAACATGATGCATGTCTGCAAACTGGAGGCATTGACATGCAAAGATATGAAAATGAGCCTTCGACTGAGTGTGCACGTGTAACAGATGGATGCACGTGAAGCACTGGAGGTTGGACATAAGAAACGTCTCCAGTGGTGTTGTACCGAGTACTGGGTCTAGCAATGGCCGACAAACTAATTTCCTGGTTTCAACCATTTGCCTGGCTGCTCTCCACTTAACAAAGTCGTTGCCCTTTTCTGTCAAGTGACCAACGATGTGTGACATGGGTGCACAAAATGCACGTGCAAAGTCTAAGTCAAGTATGGTTGTGTTTTTATTGTCAGTGATGTTGTGTTTTTGTGCCAGACTACACTGACAATTACATGGACCCTTTGTGCCCATAATCTTCATATTCAGGGACTAGAACATGAATCACTACCTCGTGCGATTTTGGCAACACAAATTAGTATAATGACTCCAACTATTTAAAAAGGGCAAAATGCATTCATTTTGTGATTGATTGGGGTCTCTTTACCAGAATGTTGAAATATGTATTTAAAGTACCATCACATTTTCCATGTATACATATTTGCTTGTATTTTGTTTAGGGACGACACCAACGATTAAGGGACAAACTCCTCTGCAAGGTCCGCTATTTAATAACAGTAAGTGACTTGTTTAAGTAGCACCTCTGTGAATGTACAACTATTGTGTGACATATAATTAGCGACATTAAAAACCCAGTTTTAGGTTCAGACCAATGTGCATCAATTCACACGTGTACGTTCCTTCAGGAACATGTTGGTCTGAGTTATCGTTATGGAACTGTGTGTTGCTGTCAGACGTGCGTTTTACTTCAACACAAGTGTGAACACCCTGGATCCTGATGCATGCCACCAGACGTGGGGTCATTGACATGAAAATATATTAAATGAGCCTGGGACTGAGTGTGCAACTGCAACATACGGATGGACATGGGTGCACAGATATCAGTCAAGTTCGGTTGCGTTTCCGTAATGTCCGTGGCGTTGTGCTTTTTACATTCACAATTTGTTTATTCTATGATTGAGTGAACAGTATCTCTGTCAAATCACAGACTGGCAGCTTGGGGTGGAAGGAAAACCCGAAGTGATACAGTCTTAGAGGTTAAACACTTTGAGGAAACCACCTTCTATGAACATCAATGAAATGTACAGAAAATATATTTTAAAATGTTTTTAGAGACATTAAGCTTTGCATGTAAGTGATGTCCATTCTAGAACAAAACCCTAAAGTTTAGTTTGTGGTACTGATTTGTTATATGTTTCCAGACGCTGCGATGATTGTGGTAGTGTGTTGTGGGGTGATCATTGTGTCCCTGCTGGTCGGTTTCATCGGATATGTTCTCTATGTGTAAGTATTGCATCCTGCTGTGGTTGTCTATGTGGTGGGTGGTATGGGAGTGAGACACAAAGTAGGCAGACTGCGACAAATATCGGAGACGTCTTGTTGACAAACCCACAACTACCTTCAATCTGTCCTAGTGCCTTCAACCACTTTGATGCAGTTTTCCTTTGGAATGATTAACTACGAACAATTAAACCATAATAATATCACAGCATTGTTATCACTCCTATTTATTTTACAGAGAAAATGATTTAATTTGCTCGTCATTTTGAAGGACGTCGTCGTTTCTTGCAGGCGCAGGAAGATGAAATCATCTAAGGATAATTGCACACAACGTCATCCGGCTCCACCGACACCCACAGAGAGTTCTCTGAACGCTCCTTTCTCCCAGCGCAGTAACATATACCTGGAGCTAGATAGAAGAAACAGCCCAGAGAATTTCTACGAAAATATCGTTAACATCAGCGACAATGCAGACAACATCCAAGCATAAAAAAAAGTTGATATCTTTGTAGTTCTCTTGACTGTAGGTCATGTAAGTGTACATGTATTTGCGACGCGTCGTAATGCGTTTCTTGTTAACATAATGTTTTCGACATTTCTTCTGAAGGCGCATGAAACCCATATGATTAGAGTCATGTCTCTGAAATATATGAACTACTTCTGACATATATGTAATATACCTATATATATGTGTGTGTGCACATTTATACTATAGATGTTGTCTTTTCACTGTATACCTTGTACTCTTCATGAAATGGAGGAAATAAAGAAGATCTATCTATCTGTGATTAGAGTCATGTCTCTGAAATGTGTTCACAAATTTCGAATCCCATTTCAAAGTGTCAATATTTCTGGATGTAGCCTGTGGAATAACCCTTTATTTGTTTGGTATATTTTGGTGTTTGCCCCCGCTACGACCCTTGATCTTCGCCACAGTTATCTCCCCTTCTGGTTTATGACGCCGTATTTTATGACGTCAGCATGTTGACCCTAAAATTTGATCACATGTCTTTTCGCAATATTTAGCCACATGGTGTTACTGGTCTGCTAAATACCTTAGCTTATGATCTTAATTTCACTTCCAAGCATTTCAAAGTATGCTATATGTTTCATGTATTCACTTTCATCCACATGCACACAGGTGCACACTCATCCATTCATACACACACCCGCATTAAACTTTACAGAGTGTCCCTAAGTTACACTCAGTAATATAATTATACACTCTGTAATAATTTAACTCATACCATTTGTCATACCATTTGTGATACGCAATAACCATAACGACAACACGTGGCCTTGCTGCCAAACAAACACTTGCGCTTGTTAATCGTTTTTCAAATGACGTCATATTATGACGTCATATATATTACGTCATTTCACAAACACTCACTTCGCCATCTTGTAACTCCATACAATACGCTGTATATTTAGAAAACAGTTATCCTCCCTTTCCTTGCTCTTGTCGCAACTTCATGCACATTGCATCTTAAACGTCAAATACTATAAATGCTGTTATTGTTTATCACTGATTAGTGTCTTATATTATTATATCTCGTCAGGTGTGGCAAGGTTTGGACGGACGCTGGACCGATTAGGTTTCGCTCGTATGCTCGGTTGCCTGCTTGTACAGTGGGAGCCCATGCCAGCCCTCATGCTTCCGTGGGTGGACACAAATGCATAAAGCTCATCAGCTGTACAGGAGAGGGCACATGGTTTTCACTGCTGCTGGGAGTTATCTCCCTTTGCTTGATCTAGCGCCCGTCGCCGCTTTCCACAACGTGGCCTTTTGTACCTAAACATTCTCTTCTGTTGTTATTCTGTGCCATACTAGAAAACTGGTCGGCCGATAATTCTGATCCGTACGACATGGCTGTCATATTGATAATGTCATTTTCATTTACTCGCTTGAGAGAGTCTGCCCGGAGACTGCCTCCGTGGTTTAGTGGACAGGGCGTCTGCCCGGGGACTGCCTCCGTGGTTTAGTGGACAGAACGTCTGCCCGGTGACCGCTTCCGTGGTTTAGTGGACAGAGCGTCTGCCCGGAGACTGCCTCCATGGTTTAGTGGACAGGGCGTCTGCCCGGAGACTGCCTCCATGGTTTAGTGGACAGGGCGTCTGCCCGGAGACTGCCTCCGTGGTTTAGTGCACAGAGCGTCTGCCCGGAGACCGCCTCCGTTGTTTAGTGGACAGGGCGTCTGCCCGGAGACCGCCTCCGTGGTTTAGTGGACAGAGCGTCTGCCCGGAGACCGCCTCCGTGGTTTAGTGGACAGAGCGTCTGCCCGGAGATTGCCTCCGTGGTTTAGTGGACAAAGCGTCTGCCCGGAGACCGCCTCCGTGGTTTAGTGGACAAGGCGTCTGCCCGGAGACCGCCTCCGTGGTTTAGTGGACAGAGCGTCTGCCCGGAGACCGCCTCCGTGGTTTAGTGGATAGAGCGTCTGCCCGGAGACTGCCTCCGTGGTTAAGTGGATAGAGCGTCTGGCCGGAGACTGCCTCCCTGGTTTAGTGGACAGAGCGTCTGCCCGGAGACTGCCTCCATGGTTCAGTGGACAGGGCGTCTGCCCGGAGACTGCCTCCATGGTTTAGTGGACAGGGCGTCTGCCCGGAGACCGCCTCCATGGTTTAGTGGACAGAGCGTCTGCCCGGAGACCTCCTCCGTGGTTTAGTGGACAGAGCGTCTGGCCGGAGACCGCTTCCGTGGTTTAGTGGACAGAGCGTCTTCCCGGAGACCGCCTCCGTGGTTTAGTGGATAGAGCGTCTGCCCGGAGACCGCCTCCGTGGTTTAGTGGATAGAGCGTCTGCCCGGAGACCGCCTCCGTGGTTAAGTGGACAGAGCATCTGGCCGGAGACCGCCTACTAAGCTTTCTGGACAGGACAGACTTGTCACCGAATGTGTAACAGGAGCGACCATAATAGATATCTTATAAGACTAGTAATTGATATGCACATTTGTGCATTACGTAAGTTCCTAATTTCTAAGTCTTGTAATCAAACAGATTCGCATTTATATATTAAAATGATTTGAAAAAAAAATTAAATCGACTAGATGATCCGGGATCACTATTTGCAACCTCAATCATAAATGTCGAAAAATATGTGAACATCGAGTTCATGAAAATAGTAAAAATATCGACTGGGTGTACATTTGCACCTCTGTTGAAGTTCGCCAGTCTGCAAACCATAGTTGAGAGGGGGGAAGGGAGAAGATTTGTCGGGCTAGGGAGATTTATGTCTGAAGGTGATCGTGAGTGAGCCTTATCTTAAAGTAAACAGACTTGGCCAAAACGCGATATATGAGTTGAAAATCGATATGTGAGTTGAAGTGATTACTGTTTCTACTCAGTCACACAAACATACAAGTAAAGAGAAATGTACCCTGGACCTATATTTTGTTATTGATCTTGTGGCGTTGTTACCACGCAGTCGATTCAGCTCGTCAGGGCAAGTTCATCAACAAGAAGGAAGTTACACCAAGGGATTCGGTAAACATTCTCCACGACACACATAATGTAATAATGATAGACGTGGGTCAGACTCAGAAGTTGGGGACAACAGGTTATTGGCAATCAAGGAGCTAGCGTCATAGATTACATTATCTGTTCATCTGGGTTGTTTGACGTATGTTGTAATTTCAACATAGTATCACACACGGAATCCTCTCATCTTCCTGTCCTTGCTAGCTCAAATACTTCTGTGCAGAGTAAACCCGTGCAAGCACATAGTAATAAGAAGGCTTGGACATTTGTTTTGGGTCAACGATAAAAGCTTGCCAATTTATGAACAACTTGTTGAGCAGTGAATGCTATTCTTTATCAGAAAAGGCTGTTGACGAAGTGTCAGACAATATAGATAAAGACAAGTGTCAGGGGCCTTGTGGGCGGCAGCAAGTGATAAGAAAAGAGTGAGTGAGTGAGTGAGTTTGGTTTAACGCCGCTTTTAACAGTATTCCAGTCATATCGCGGCGTGTCAGCTTAAAGTGGGAGGAAAGCCCGAAGTGATGCAGGCCTCAGACGTTTACCACTTCGATGAAACCCACGAGCACGGGTATGGTGCTGACAAACCTAGAAGATAAGAAAAGAGCCTGTACGTTTAACACATGTAGACAACAGTGGTTTGACCGTGAATGTGAGCTACTTAAAAAAGAATGATGTAAATATTTAAACAATTTTAGGAGGAAAGGATAATAACTCATTTTATCATATAGTGGGTAGGTTTCTCGGCAGGATAAAGCCAACGGATAAAAACGATATCCGTTGGGGTCATATGCGGATAGAGATCGAATATCAAAGGTCAAGTAGGGGACTACTTTCACTGTTTATAAACAAACATGGCGTCGCCCTTGTCATTCGGCGATCGAGTCAGAATTAACCATCAGGAATCTGGATAAACTACAGGGATAATTGCTATCATTATCAAAAGAACAGTCTAATATACTGAAAATCTGTGTCTAACTGTGACGTAGCTGAGGCATTTTATAAGTTTTGGCAACTTTGGAGATATAAATTTCGAAACAATTTGGCGAGGGCACGAGGCCTAGCCAAGCGGGATCAGTAGCCATATCTGTGCTTGTAGACCTCTGCGGCTTGAAACCTCCTCAACAAATTAAAATAGTTGGATTTGGCGGAAATATGTTTGAATTGTTACCTTGTTTCGTTTTGTCGCTGTGTGTACATCTGACGACACTTCTTATCGTTATGACAGGACAGACCGACTGTCAACAACATCTGACCCTGGTCGTGACGTCTCATAGACTAGGGTTAGATTAGCTTCCCTTTGACAAAGGGCAGTTACTCTAGCGGACAGACCGATGGATTGCCGCGAAAGGCAAATAAAAACAATTGTTGTTTTGCGTATATGTTGCTTCGCCACTGTATAAGAAACAGATTTCAGTTGGAACTATATTGGTTACTGTCACTGTCCGACTGACACATTACTTACCCTGTGACGTAATAAATATTAATGCGCGCATTCCAGGAAAATTCGCAATGTTTCGGTAATGTTTTTTGAGTGAGGGAAAGCGATTTTGAAGCACAGAATTAAAGAATGACATTATATGATAAAGAGGTTATCACGTTTGTGTGTTTGGGGATGGTAAATATCCTATATTAGGAATAAACACTATGTATTTAGCTCGCCAAGGCTCGCTAAATACAATGTTTATTCCTAATGCAGGATATTTACCAGCCCCAAACACACTCGCGTGATAACCTCTATATATGAGTATGATTATATTAGAAATAAATATAACAGTGTCTGCAGAGAAAAGAAAGCGCTTTTTTCAAAGGGAAGCAAAAACACTTGTACATTGTATACCCGATTCTAAACAATTTTGGACCACTCTTAAAGGGCTAAACACTAACTGTTATTCACAAAACAATATTCCAATTGATGATAGATTTAACTATTTCAAGGATCTGTGACGTTAAACTTTAACTTACTCAGTAACTCAAGAATCTATTTTCAACCTCGGAGAAGAAGGAAAGATGTTTTGAAATCGACGAATCGAATGCATTTGTTAACTCTTTTTGCCAGCTTACTTAAGATATTCTTGAATCACCTACAAGAAATGAAATTTCAGAAAGCAAATTTCAAAAGTAATAAAGCAGCAAGTGAAGCAGATGTTCTAGCGATGTTCTAGCGTTAGAGCGTCCGCCCGGAGAGCGGAAGGTCCGGGGTTCGATCCCCGGCCGCGTCATACAAAAAGACGTTAAAAGATTGTACTTGTTGTTACCCTGTCTGGCGCTCGGCATTAAGGGGCTAAAACAAGGACTGGTCGGCTCGGAGTCAGTAAACTGTGTCTGAATGGGGTATTCATGTTAAACTATGGTATCTCAGTGAGCTAGCACTATAAATCGGCATCAGTCCGGACTAGTACAAGCAGCCACACACACACATACACACACGTGCATGCACGTCGCTATATAAGTGCAATAATCTTGGACGCGACGTTAAACCCCATTTCACCTCACCTTCACGTACAAGCTGTCTACAGAATGTGTTCTAAACGCACCAAAACAGGCTTAGTCCTCGGTGGTGTGTCGTGTTTAATTTTTTCATATTGTTTTTACAGGCCTCACCATAAACAACGGACCCGTAGTCAAGTTTTTCAGAAAGTCAACAATGACACCTTAACCATTATGAAATGTCAGCAGGTTGGCTGCGGTGAGGTGAGGTGAGGTGAAATGGGGTTTAACGTCCAAGATTATTGCCCTTATATAGAGACGTGCTAGCCCACTGAGATACATCGCCGCAGTTTAACATGGATACCCCACTCATGCACAGAGACTCAGAGCCGACCAGTCCTTGTTTTATGCCCTTAAAGGCCAGCGCCAGGCAGGGTAACAACAAATACCATCTATTAACGTCTTTTGATATGACGCGACGGGGATCGAACCACTGATCTCCAGGTAGACAATCTGTCCACTAGACCACGGAGGCGGTCGGTTGGTTATGGCTAATGGCGCGCCATTTTAGTGACTTCCTTAATTATATTCATTATTTAATTCATTTTTTTATTAATTCATGAAAAATGAATACAAAAACATGAAAAATCGTATTGGATACATGTGCCAACTATCGCTTTGCTGAGATGGAATAACAAAATTTACAATGCCCCCTGCTGATTGGTTGTTTTGTCCGCGGAGTTCGCGCATGCCTGTTTCCAGCACGTGCAAGTTGTCGGCAGCAGGGTCGCCTCCCCTGACGCTCCATCCCCACGTGCCGCTGTAACCATGGTGATAGCCCCAGCTGAACTGCTGGGCCGCTGACAGTCCGGCTCCTTTCTTCTGACTGAACTCACCGATGATGACAGGCTTGTCCAGGGCGTATTTTGTCGCCGATACCTGTGGAACGTTCATACTGAATCATATGTGTTGATACTGAATCATATGTGTTGATACTGAATCATATGTGTTTATACTGAATCATATGTATTGATACTGAAGCATATGTGTTGATACTGAACCATATGTGTTGATACTGAATCATATGTGTTGATACTGAATCATAAGTGTTGATACTGAACCATATGTGTTGATACTGAATCATATGTGTTCATACTGAATCATATGTGTTGATACTGAATCATATGTGTTCATACTGAATCGTTTGTGTTGATACTGAATCATGTGTTCATACTGAATCATATGTGTTCATACTGAATCATATAAACCACAATTCGACGTATCCAGGGCCCCGTTCCTCAAAGCGTTTTAGCGCTGAGACGACCGTAACTCCCATACTTTAACATAGAATTACAATAGTCGAATAATGTTACCCTGCAACAATCTTCCGTTCAAAATGGTTTTCATCTGGTTTCAATCTCATTAACATCAGACCTTTTTCTCTCTGCGAGAAGATCTGTTGTTCTGTCAGGTGAACTTTCAAATGAGCCAATAAGCATCGAGTGAGTGAGTGGGGTTTAACGCCGCTTTTAGCAATATTCCAGCAATATCACGGCGGGGGACACCTGAAATGGGCTTCACACATTGTACCCATGTGGGGAATCGAACACGGGTCATCGTGACGAGCGGACGCTTTAACCACTAGGCTACCCTACCGCCACTTCGCAGCTTCTGAAGTATTTAGACAAGCATATCTTATTTCTGTATCTCGAAAATGTATACAATTCAGTTCCGATTGCAACATATCATGTCGCGCAAGTACATTATTTTGCACACCCTGTCGTTTCTGGGCGCCTTTGAATATGAGATCAAAATTTCCGAATTGAGGTGGTGAAGAAATTAAGCCGAATTGATTTAGAAAGCGGACATCTGATTGGCTGGAGAAGCTTCAAGGTCCGCCAAGGAGTCGCCTTACAAGACCCTCCCCGTAGATGTCCTCGGATCTTTACACTAAGAGTTATGGTGTTGGAGTAAAAGATGTAGGTTTAATTAGGTTGATCTAGAACGATAGCACATTGAACACAAAAATACCTATGTAATATAATTCAAAACGTTAATATTACTTGATTGCATAAGAAACTTTTGCTATAGTTAATATATGATGCAACTGAGAAAACAGATCAATACATGCAGGTTTATTCCACTCACTTTAAAGGGATCTGTTGGCCAGTAAATGCCCAGCGTGGAGTAGGTGTGTATCTGATAAAGGTCAAGGCCGCTGTTGTTTTGACCGCTGGCTAGCTGTAAACAGTGGTCAGAGTAGAAGTTGCGTCTCGCAAACTGATTAGTGACCGACTTGTACGTCCACGACCCCACAGTGACCAGAGCCTGGAGTAGAGGTAATATGGTGTCATATCTACCAGGGAATAGAGTAGAGGTAATACTGTGTCATATCTACCAGGGAATGGAGTAGAGGTACTACGGTGTCATATCTACCAGGGAATGGAGTAGAGGTAATACGGTGTCATATCTACCAGAGCCTGGAGTAGAGGTAATACGGTATTATATCTACCAGAGCCTGGAGTAGAGGTAATACTGTGTCATATCTACCAGGGAATGGAGTAGAGGTAATACGGTGTCATATCTACCAGGATATTGCATTTATATTGCGACGTGCATGCACGTGTGTGTGTGGTGTGTGTGTGTGTGTGTGTGTGTGTGTGTGTGTGTGTGTGTGTGTGTGTGTGTGTGTGTGTGTGTGTGTGTGATGCTGATTTACAGTGCTAGCCCACTGAGATACCATGCCGCATTTTAACATGAATACCCCACTCAGACACAGTACACTGACTCCGAGCCGACCAGTCCTTGTTTTAGCCCCTTAATGCCGAGCGCCAGCCAGGGTAACAACAAATACCATCTTTAATCGTCTTTTGGTTTGACACGGTCGGGTAATACGGTGTGAGATCTAAGACTTTATCTACAAGTGTCTGAGGTATATGTAACACGGGAACAGGGGTATAGATAATACGGTGTGAGATCTAAGACTTTAGCATAGGTGATACAGTATCTACAAGTGTCTGAGGTATATGTAACACGGGAACAGGGGTATAGATAATACGGTGTGAGATCTAAGACTTTAGCATAGGTGATACAGTATCTACAAGTGTCTGAGGTATATGTAACACGGGAACAGGGGTATAGATAATACGGTAGGGGAGCACGGGTGGCAACCAGTGATCAATCTAACGCGCACCAAATCGTTGTGCAGAGTTGCGTCAGGATCCGCTAATCAAGATTCCTCCTGTTTATGATCCCTGGTTTGTCCGCAGCATAAAATAGCTCGCGGTTTTACCCAACTGATTTCTGTCTACGAATTTACTTAGTTTCTTCCTCTAACATTAGGTTGTAAAAATGTTCAAAGTTGCTTAAAAGCCAACTCACTCACTCACTACTCACCTCATTATCCTCCTCGTGAATGGCCGTCACCTGTCGTCCAATGAAAACAAGGAGTCTCTGTAATGGAACGTGAGCGTGTGTCCAATCAGCGAAGTCCAAGAAATTGAGCGACGTGGTGTCATAGCAGGTCTCGCTGGAAGCGTGGTCTGGAAGTACAAGAGCAGGAATACGTTTTAATACTCCACAAGTGCATCTTGGTGAATCGGTTATTAACGTGTACTCCATAATCCAAAGTCCCCATTTGCTGGTATTTTCTTTCTTTTTTTAAAAATATTTGTTAAAAAATTGGAAAACAATAATTTGTCCTCTGTTTTTGCCCCCAAACAATTTTTCGCTGGACATGTTTGCAAATGGCTTCTCTTTTCAAAGAAAAATACGTGTTTTGAGTAAAATGCTTTCAACAGAACACTTTGGTCGTATGACAAAAGCTGAAGCATGTGCGGCAAACAAAGAGCTAGGCCTACGGAAAACAATATAAAAAGTCCTAGTTGGTACGCAATAGGTTGTATCGGGGGTACGGGTGGCCCAGGCGTCTAAGGCGCAGTGATTCGCTGTGCAGAGTTGCGTCCATTGGGCACGCCAGAAACCTATGATTGTGGGTTCGAATCCCGGTTCGCCCCGATTATGTTTCTAGGTTTGTCAGCACCATACCCGTGCTCGTGGGTTTCACCGAAGTGGAAACGTCTGAGACCTGCATCACTTCGGACTTTCCTCCCACATTAAGCTGACACGCCGTGATATGACTGGAATACTGTTAAAAGCGGCGTTAAACCCAACTCACTCACTCACTCTAGGTTGGATCGTTCTATTGTATAGGCCACTGTGGCACTTATAACTTTTCTTTCGTTAATGCTGTTCCTAATCGTGCCGTGCGTTTCACTTTAGGCTTACGCAAGTATGAAGCGAACAATGGTGTTATCGGCGATATGGGTTGGCCGCCAACTGGCGTTTATCAGTGGAGAAGTGTGTCAAGATTTTATAGACGCTTGTGTAAATTAGATTGTAATGGAGTAACTTCCACTTTTTTATTTGGAGTAATGAAAAAGACAAAACGTAACTGGAATTACAGAGTTCGTGGACAACTTAATTTAGCTCATTTTAAAAACATAAACTTTGATTATTATATCGTATATGTTGTATCACAAATTACTGACGTTAGTTTTTGTGATTATGTACATAAATGAAACATGAAGTGTCACGAGCAGGCAGTAAAACTGGAAGAGGTGGTAACAAACTGCGAACCTTTAATATAATACCTTTAATACTTTTAAAAATGAATTTGGTTGTGTATTTTATGTATATTGTAACATGTCTCGTCCACATAGAAGGGCACTGGCCCTTTGTAGATGTGGTGTAGCTCCCCTAAGAGTTGAAACTGGAAGGTATGGGGAAGGTTACCGGTGAAGGGACCACATGGTCGTTCAAAGATTCGGAGGAATCAGCAAAACTAAAGATTATAAAAAAACATGTATGATTTATTATTGTGTGCTCGAAGCGTGAAAAAGGACTTAAATGCTACGTATGGACTGTAAAAATCATGATATATGTCTATTAAAGCCTTTAAAACTGAAATTATTTAGTGGTAAGGTAAGGTACCACACAGACGGACGCACTTTTAGGCAGCATAGAGTGAGGACAGAGATGCTGCAGAACACGCAGGGAAAGCAATATTTTACGTTCGCTTCATCGGGCACCTTTCATCATTCCTCACAGGGTAACAGCGACCGCGATCTGTTTCTTACTGCCCCACATATGCTTGCTCTGACCAAGTTTCTGGTGGAGGTTCATGAGTCTCAACATTATAACATGACTGACTGACAGAGTATGATTTTAAGCCGATTTTAGCAATATTCCAGGAATTTATCACGGCGGGGGACACCAGAAACGGGCTTCACACATTGTACCGAAGTCGGGAATCGAACCCGGGTCTTCGGCGTGACGAGCGAACGCTTTAACCACTAGGCTACCCGACCGCCCCTCATTTTAACATGAATAATACAATATGTTGACGGCAAAGCGACTACAAAATACTGAAGTCAGTAAAGGCGCTAACCGACGTCCACGCATCCTTCCGGTTCATTGACAATCTCCCACATCCCTAAAGCTGAGTTGTTCCTCAGGGCCTTCACAAGCGGTCTCAACCCGTTATCTATGTACGACTGCAGCTTGGAGTCGTCATACAGAAGGCCGCCCAATCTGTGCCCTGATACAGAACACAAAAGGTAAACCATGGTTTATCATATGTTTAAGTACAATGACATTCCTTAAGTAAACTGCCGGGGGAAAGAAAGTATAGGCCTAGGTTTGACGGTGGCTAACAATGAAACAAGAAATGGTTATTCGATGGTGATGTATTTGATACGGATATGATGGCACCTTGTAAAAGTCCAATTTCCACCCTTGCCTTAGCTGGAATTTCTGGGCTTGATCGTAGCCCATTAGAGGCTATTACGAGTTATGTTCCTTCTATGTCCCGCTTATTGACCAATCAAAATCCACCTCTCATATCACCTGCATTTGCTTCAAACAAAATGGCGGCGCTCAGTCAGGACGATCTGATCGATAATCAAAATCTGCATTGTGATAAAACGGGTCTTACATCGCGAAGTGCATCAAATCACGTGAACACCTTGATTGAAAACATGAAAAGATTTGGAAAATATCTGTTGACGCTGAGTTGGCGGTACACATGTTTCACAAATTCTGCAATCGACCGAAATCTGCAGTTGACGAAGCGGGTGTTCATTTCGTTACGCGATTTTGATTGGATTGTGCATGGACTCGTCAGACTTCATAATTCCAGCCTAGTTCGGCAAGGGTGGAAACTGGACTTTTATACTCAGTTAACTCTCTTGCCTCGGGAAGAATATGGAAGTGGTTTGGACCATCAGTTGGTGACTGTTTTCACCCAAGTAACTTTTTATGACGTTTGTAATTTGTTTAACACTTCCATATGCGTGGTATACAGGTGACAGTTTAATGTGAATAACATGGTATTCTGACTTTATAAAAAGCAGACCGCAACAGTGGGAATTGTTAAAGCTAATGTAAAAAAAAAATCTGTGTTTTCCCAACTGACCGTTATCTTGAGCTGCCGACCCAAAACCCTTTTTCTTCTTTTTTTGGAGTTGTATCATAGCTTCCATAGTTGATCGTTAGGTTCTGAGCCTCACATAGAAGAAATTGTGTAAAAGTGAAATATTGCGTTGTGGGCGTTACATGATGGCATACAGATGTACCCACAAGAACTTCAGTCAATTGACTCATTGCTGTGAAATATACAGGGGTCTGTTACCTTTGGAAAACGAACAAACTTGAGAAACATCGTTGATCAGGAACTTGCAGAATAGGAGCTTTTGAGATTTTGAGATTAGGCTGTGTGAAAATTACCAGGTTTAACGGCGCAGTTCCACAACACTAAGGTGATGAGGATGTTTCTCTTCCCAGCCTCGTTCAGGAAATCGGTAAGGTCATGGATGAGGTAGCGGTCAAGGCCGGTCACAAAGCCAGAGCTGTTGAAATTCGGTGTGGACGAGCCATCGATGTGGAGCCACATCCCTGCATGTACAGAAACAGGGTTCATTTTATTGCATACTTTTTTTACGCTAACTCCCATCAGCAATGGAATTGGGAACAGCTACCATCTATCAGGTGAAGTAGAAATAATATTAACCAAAGCTACCGTAAAATATATTTTCATATCCAGAAAATACGCGGTATTGGTCATTGAGTTGTGTTCAACACCCCTGTCGAACAGTATTGGAGTTATATCACGGTGTGTGAGGTTGATGTGGTAGGAAAGCCCGCAGTGATGCAGGTCTCAGACTTTTACCACTTTAGTGAACCTCACGAGCACGGGTATGGTGCTGTACAAAGTAGTGGACAAATCGTGAGAATTTGTGTGATTTCTCCAACAAAAACCATTTTTCTGGTTGATTTATAATTTATCTATACTTTTGCATAATGACCTTATAGTTGCGTCAGTGTTACCTGTAAAATACACGCTCACAATGGTGAAGATCCGGGTCAGAAAAGGTCTCCACCACCCATGCTTGCCGTAAGAAGCGACAATGCTTGTCGTAAAAGACCACCATCACCACCCCACCCCATCAATATCGCGGCGGGGGACACCAGAAATGGGCTTCACACATTTTACCCATGTCGAGAATCGAACCCGGGTCATCGCCGCGACGCGCGAGCTCTTTAACCTCTATATGCTACTTCGCCGCCTCCGCTCAGACATGAGTGCTCGATGAATCCCATTAAATGTATTCTAGGTGCGCGTTATTCTGTAAGGCACGCACACACAGAGGAAGTGCAATATAGTTTCAGTTTCACTCAATAGGCGCTGAGAGAAATACGACCCGGAGTCACCTGACCTACTTCTTGTTCCAACTTCCGTTTTGAAAGGGTCAATTATTCGGACATGTAACAATCCAACTCGTACTCTGACAAACTGGTTCACGAGGACCAAAACGTTTCTGACACACGCGGTTACACAGGATCTTTTACATGTATGAGACAAGCGTTCTGTCCATGAGAGTGTTTAGGCGTTTGTTGTATTCATTATTATTATGAATATGTCGACCCTAAATTTATAAATGTGAATTAAAATTTAAATTTATGAGGGTCATTTTTCAGTTTATTGTTCAACGACGCACTCAACAATTTCCAATTCATATGACGGTGGTCGGTGAGTAATCGATTCTGGACCAGACACGCCAGTGATTGACATGAACATCGATCCATGCAGTTGGAATACGATGTCATGCATCAACCTCATCACAGAGCCTCATCATCCGATGCTTGGCTTTAACAATGTTTCGCTTTAACTGGTGTGATATATTTTATCTTTCACGCTTCCGACTGTAATATTAAGACACCACTTTAAACAAGTATTGTTTTGCACAATTTTAAATATTTTTTCTGGAATAATCCGTAGATCAAGTAACAGAAATTAAAAGGCAATAATTAGAATAATCAAACCAGGCGTGAACAGCCACGTACAAAGACACTCTCTCTCTCTCTCTCTCTCTCTCTCTCTCTCTCTCTCTCTCTCTCTCTCTCTCTCTCTCTCTCTCTTTCTCTCTGCTTCGAATACTTACGTAACGAGTTACCTCCATTATCGTAAATACTATCCAACGTTTTCATCAGCTGAGGCCGAGTTTTGTTGTAGTGTCCTTGTCCGAAGTCACACGCGTAGTTGACCCAAGCCTGATTGACCCCTGAGAGATACACCTTCTCCCCACCCAGCCTCAAAGCCCCGTCCCCCACATACAGCTTACTCTGCCCGAGGGACAGCACAAGGAGGCAGGAGACGGTCAGAGCGTGCAGCCACGCACCATCCGAGGCCATTGTTGGGCAGTGTGCTTGTTGACAGCAGAGTATGCCCATTATAATCAGGTATACGGCGTCTAAACAGACCGTGTCATATCAGTTTCAGTGATTGAGCTAACGACACGGTCTCCGTGTAGCCGAGATACACACAATCAGCTGTCAACAGCACACACCAGCTTGTATAACGCAGATATGGAAGTGCCAGTTCCTGCCAGCTTATTAGGGCAAACGTTCATTGTTGTCGCATATGAATTCCTTTGCCTGATATTAAAATAATAATGATTTCCCATCTTTTCTATTTGACAAAATACATTTGGGGCAGAGTTTTCGAAGAGTTACGTTTGTAATCTATGCTGCCAGGCAACAGAGAGTATACATCTATGTTTGACGGTGGCTAAAAATGAAACGAACACACGATTTATGGTGATGTAATTGATATGGGTGTCATCGTTGTTTTTGGACCGCCGCAGGGTTTCGTCTTTTGCTGTAAATTCTTATCAAGGCAAAAGTGAGTGAGTGAGTTGGGTTTAACGCCGCTTTTAACATTATTCCAGTTATATCACGGCGTGCCAGCTTAATGTGGGAGGAAAGCCCGAAGTGATGCAGGTCTCAGACGTTTACCACTTCGGTAAAACCCACGAGCACGGGTATGGTGCTGACAAACCTAGAAACATAATCGGGGCGAACCGGGATTCGAACCCACAATCATAGGTTTCTGGCGTGCCCAAGGGACGCAACTCTGCACAGCGAATCGCGGCGCCTTAGACGACTGGGCCACCCGTGCCCCCTATTAAGGCAAAAGGAACTTTAAGTTATAGTTATGCTTTATATTGTTGGCAAATAATTGTCTGCCACACAAATTACATTGTTGCAATGTGTTTTTAGAAGAAAATACATATTTTGACTCATTGCTATGATTAGACAAATATCAGGTTTTGCGGGGGAAAATGTCTGGTCTCAAGACAAAATCTCAGTGATCTGCCACCAGTTATGTTATCATTCCAATGGGAGCCGTATGTTTTGTTCGTGCAGATGTAGAAGAGAGATACTTTGTCAGCAACGACATCACATTTAGGATGGTGTTTGTTGTGAGGTGAGGTGAAATGGGGTTTAACGTCGCGTCCAAGATTATTGCACTTATATAGCGACGTGCATGTAGGTGTGTGTGTACTAGTCCGGACTGATGCCGATTTATAGTGCTAGCTCACTGAGATACCATGCCGCAGTTTAACATGAATACCCCACTCAGACACAGAATACTGACTCCGAGCCGACCAGTCCTTGTTTTAGCCCGTTAATGCCGAGCGCCAGACAGGGTAACAACAAGTACCATATTTTAACGTCTTTTGTTGTGACGCGGTCGGGGATCGAACCCCGGACCTTCCTCTCTCCGGGCGGACGATCTACCACAAGACCACGGAGGCGGTCCCCATCATTTTATATAAGACCAAATGATAATTATGTTTATTTATACGTTAAGCTAACGTTAGCGCATCTTGCATTGGCATTGCATGTAAACCAGTTCCTGGATCTTTCAGCGCGACATCAATACAGTGAGTGAGGGAGGGGGTGGAGTGGAGCGGGGGATGGGTTTGCGCTGCTTTGAACTGTTTTGACAAAACGACACGACGTGTTAGCTTAATGTCGGAAGACAGCAAGAAGTGATGCAGGTCTCATACGTTTACCACCTTGGTGAAACCATGAGCACAAGTATGATGCTGACAAAACTAAAAACATAATCGCGGCGAACCGGGATTCGAACCCACAACCATAGGTGACTGGGCCGGCAACCCGTGCACCCTCAATATAGGGTCCAACAAAGCTAAGCCGGATGTGAAGTCAAAAAAACGGACTGAGCGTTTAATTAAAAAAGATGGCCTTTACCGGCTCCTAGACAAATGCAAGTTTACGACGCGCGTAGAAAGCCGGAAGCCTAACCTGAGACGACAACGCAAGGATGAAGGTGAAGGTATATTATAACCAATCATCTTGCTTCCTTCCCGTGAACACGTGACATCATTTTGACGACAGGATTTATCTCCCTTATACCGTGATCGTGGTCGCTCTCAACACTCTGAATTGTGTACAAAAGTTTATCGTTTAAATGCTCTTTTTTCAGATATTTTCAGTTTGACATAGCATCTGGAACCCCTTTACCTATCGTAAGGTTAATATTATTTTCTAATGAGGAGGCTCATATTGATATAATATAGACAGGCATACATTTAATTGTGTTATTAATTATATTTGAGTAACCACGGGGCTTGGTGATATTGTGTTGTTTCTGCCAGGGTCACTGAACTCTCTTTTCTTTCTATAATTATATACCTTAACGCAAATCTGGACACTTAACCGCCTATTTGCAACTGTTGTTCATAATCATAAAATTATATTTGCTCAGTCCTTGGCCTATCGTTCGCCCTTAGGTTTCACCTATTTCGTGGCATTCTGTTGTTTATGACTCGTGATTGAATACTGAAGGAAAGATTGATAATACACACACACACACACACACACACACACACACACACACACACACATATATATATATATATATATATATATATATATATATATATATATATATATATAATTTCATCCGATTTGTACTGAAACAAAGAGGAAACATATTTATTCTATTTATCACTATTTTATCGCACAATTTCGAACGAACCACCACGGAACGAAGTACTGTGTGTAACCCAGTATCCTACACTAGCCTTAATTTTAAACATCATATTCATATCAAATAAAGATCAGTAAACCAAGCGAACCTGTTATATATTTAAAAAACGTCATTTTAAGGCGCTTCTTTTAATGAGGGTTCATATTTAGAGTAGCTTCCCTTAATCGCGCTTCATGTACTACAGTTCGCGAACTCTCGCGAGATTGCTATGACAACAGTGGAAGCCTCAAGATGGAGTACACGGGCAGCAGCTACAAGGGAGACCATGAAAATGGACGGTAAATATTGATTACAATTCTGTTAATTCAAACAGAATAGAGATACAAGTGTTTTGTGAACGTGTGTATTAGTTCGAACAACAGCTCCCCGAGTTGTCATTTCGTGAACCTGTTCTTAAAATGACGTCAAGTGATGCACGTGAAAAAGATCTTTTTAGATTATCAACAAACGATTATCAGCTGATAATTTGGCAGTGTTACCGTTTTTGACAAATTGACAACACACCATGAAGATTGTAAAAATGACTATCCATGATACATGGAGGTATGTACGAATTTAGTAATGGGATGACGTTCTGTTTTCCTTTTCTAAGCAAATAATATTTTAAGTTATATTGGGGGGCTGTATATTAGGTGTAGAGTTGGCCACGCGAAAGATTTGAATTTTGGGAACTTGGGGTAGATCTAGGTAACGTTGCATTGCGATAAAACTCAAAATTAGCAGAAAAATAATTTGTTTGCATTTGTATGGTTTTGTTAATGAATAAACAATTAAATATCCATAAACATTGAAAGTTGGATGGTTTCTAAGTTTTTCAGCTGCCTCGCTAAATGAGGGGCTTGCCCCCAACACAACGCCTTGAATTAGACTAAATGCCTCCATAAGTAAATGTAAGTTTGTTACAAAAGTTCATAAAAAATCCTACGTGTCAGTGGAAATGTGACCCTGATGGATGTCAGTGAATAGGTTACCGCAAGCCATTATGGAACTCTTTTTGAGTAAGTTTTTGATGTTGACATCAATTTTCAATGTTTATGGATAGCCTGGATCTTCATCTTTGATGTTTATTCATTCAAATACAAACAGATTTTTTCTGCTGATTTTGAGTTTTTTCTTGTGTTGTTATTTGAGAAGCATCAAACACAGTGGATAGGTGCCAGTAAAATGCAATGTTACCTTTTATGTTGGCCATATCTGTTTGATGCTTCCATGCGACAGAATGTCCATTTGAAAAATTGGGGAATAAAGCTGAGAACACGCAAAAACAAGTACCCCCGTATTCATTTGTATTGTTTAATGTGATTTAACCACAAAATTGAAGATGAAAGCAATTCCTTAGAAAATCAGACATCAACATTGAAAAATTACTCGAAAATAGAAGTTCCATACTGGCATGAGGCAACTCGTCAGGGCCACATTAAACCAAACATGTAGCGTTTTTTATTAACTTATGGTGACCGAGAATGATATTTACTTTGAAAAGCTTTTATTTCAATGACTTGTGTTAACCAACCCCCTTTTAAGTAAGCAAGATGGCTAAAAATGGCTGCTGAAGAACTTATATCAGTTACTTAGGTAGGAGCTCGCACACCCATTACCAAAATGGCGAAAGATATCCGGATGTGTGTGTGTGTGTGTGTGTGTGTGTGTGTGTGTGTGTGTGTGTGTGTGTGTGTGTGAAAAGACAAAAAGTAATTCTCACCTAGTCTTTGCTCATTTAAAACAAGAAACAGTCAAAATGCAATCATTAATTTCGTCATTGATTTTCATCTTTAGAAATGATTTGTATATTTATTAATTGTTTTCCTTCCTGCCTACAGGTTTTGGTCTAGTTTTATTTATTAAATTTTATAACAAGGAATTAATTAAACGTGATTATTATTTTGTTTTTCTTAAAGAATAAAGTCAAATCATGAAATGGTAAATGTATTTTCAGAATGGAGGGTAAGGGAACGTATATGTTCCCCACTGGAACCCGTTACGAGGGTGAACTGAAAGACAGCATGTTCCATGGTAAGGGAACGCTGTTCTTCACCAACGGCAGCAAGTACGAGGCAACATGGGACAATGGCTATGCTGTAGAGGTAAGTTGTCATGTGCAACACACATATGGAATGATGACATTTAATGACTTTAACAATTTTTGAAAGGACATTTTCCATATTACAAAATTTTAAAAGAATTTTTATGGCAATACGGAAAACACTCAAGTCAGTGTCCCAGAATAAACTGATCCGTGTTGTAATGCTAGGAAATATGCTAAAATGTTTTGTAAATATCACCTGAAATAATCCTATATATAAATACTGGCTTTGCCAATACAATCTAACACATAATTCTATCTAAGTGTTCAGCCAGCGGGGACCAAAAATATCAAAAGATGTCTCGGTACCCTTTTGCTGTTTGTTAGTCAAGTCCTGCTACTTGGACAATTTCATGCTTCATGCAGGGCATGGACTTTGTCATGCTATAGTCCTAAGTTAGGAGTAGGGGTAGATTTAACAACAAATTGGTATGTAGCCAGCAGGGAGGACACAAAGGGGCTGAACCCGAGGACATGTCGCCACCTGGCAGGGCTTTGGAAATTTTAGAATTCCTGAAACGTCTTTTCCATCAGTCTGAAATTAAATTGTGGATTCCATTTGCCTCATTTTTTGGTGGTGATTAATGAGTTAACCATTCACAAGACCTCATCCCCAATAAATATATTTTCATCAAAATTACATGATTCACCCAGAGTCCAATTAAAAATTTAAACACCCATGGAGAAGGGCTGAAATTTTGACTAGCCAGACGGGCCTTCTACTTAACGTTTCAGCAAGCCCTTTGTAATTGTAACTGGCCACAGGCCAATGGGCCAGCAGTCATTTCAACCCCTGCATGACAGAGGACAGGCTTATATACCACGATGTAGTTGGAACATTGGTGACTGCCATGTTTAACAAAGTTCCCTTTCACTCCGGAAGTGTTCTATCAGTACAAGTATTCCCCACACCACAGGGCAAGTACACATTCTCGGACGGCCTGGGGTACGAGGAAGAGAAGTGGGAGTACTGTGATGGCTATGACAGGAGGTTCTACACTGAAATCTGCAATGGACTCAAGCCTGCAGGTAAGTCCCATACTCGTGCTCGTGGGTTTCACCAAAGTGGTAAACGTCTAAGACCTGCATCACTTCGGGCTCTCCCACACACCAAAAGACGTCAAAAGATGGTACTTGTTGTTACCCTGTCTGGCACTCGGCATTAAGGGGCTAAAACAAGGACTGGTCGGCTTGGAGTCAGTATACTGTGTCTGAGTGGGGTATTCATGTTTAACTGCGGCATGGTATCTCAGTGTGCTAGCACTATAAATCGGCATCAGTCCGGACTAGCATAAGCAGCCACACCAACACATATACACATGCATGCACGTCGCTATATATAAGTGCAATAATCTTGGACGCGACATTAAACCCCATTTCACCTCACCTTTCCTCCCATAACGTACACGCTGTTATATAGTGAGGGAGTGACTTTACTGACTTGGGTTTAACTCCGCTTTGAACTGTATTCCAGTTATGTCACAGCATGTCAGTTGTGGGAGGAAAGCCTAAAGTGATGCAGGTCTTAGAGGTTTTCCACTTTTGTGAAACCCGTGAGCTCGAGTATGATGCTGACAAACCTAGAAACATAATTGGGGCAAACCGTATTCGAGAGCAACAAGGGATGCAACTCTTCCTCTCCCTGCCGTCATATAACTGAAATACTGTTCAAGACAGCAAGTCGCTAATTCATTTTAATGAGAATAACAGTCTATGAAAAAAAATATATTTGGCCAACTAGCTTGAACATGTCTCTTAACATCATCTTATTAGATTTTAGTGTTGTCATATGGACTTTCTTAGCTGAATTTAATGGATTGAACAGAATTTTACTGGCATCGTTCTTCGGACTAGTGGCTGTAGTCGCTGACTGGATTAACCAAAATCAGATTCAGCAGATTAACATACAATCCATTGCAGGTCGATCTCAGCTGACGAACCGTGTCCCCCCACGAGACATCCCCGAGGGCTGCTACGACTGTGGCGATGGCTTCTACAATCCAGTATCTCGTGTAGTTGTTGATTATAACCAAAAGTTCTTAAGGAATGCAGGTGAGTTGTTTCAATGTTTGACAATCTCAAAGAATATACTGACAGCGATCATACCAAGGGATAAATAATCTGTAATTTCAAGAGAGTTATTCTAGTATTGTCATGTTAGGAAAAATACAAAAAAAGTCACTGAAGTCCACCTGCTGCTATGAAGTATTGTAAAACAATCAGGAGTGGGTCTCGCAATTGGATTGACGGGAAAATGTGACCACAATATATCATAAGATTTTCATCCACATTTACAAAAAGATTGAGACGGGAGGCATTTTACTTTACATGAATGTATGATTATGACACAACAGTGTATGATAATGACACAACAGTGTATGATAATGGCACAACAGTGTATGATAATGACACAACAGTGTATGATAATGGCACAACAGTGTATGATAATGGCACAACAGTGTATGATAATGACACAACAGTGTATGATAATGGCACAACAGTGTATGATAATGACACAACAGTGTATGATAATGACACCAACAGTGTATGATAATGGCACAACAGTGCATGATAATGACAACAGTGTATGATAATGGCACAACAGTGTATGATAATGACACAACAGTGTATGATAATGACACAACAGTGTATGATAATGACACCAACAGTGTATGATAATGGCACAACAGTGCATGATAATGACAACAGTGTATGATAATGGCACAACAGTGTATGATAATGGCACAACAGTGTATGATAATGACACAACAGTGTATGATAATTGCACAACAGTGTATGATAATGACACAACAGTGTATGATAATGACACAACAGTGTATGATAATGACACCAATCGTTTCCCTCCAGATGATGATGAACACGACTGGATCGTGAGGACGTGCAGGAAGGGCTGGGACGAGTACGTGGGCTACACAGCCAAGCCCACAGCGTGATGCCCTCCATCCTCCTCGCCCTCCTTCTACACACTCCGTCCAATCTTTTGTAACAGTTTATATTTAAAACTCAACTTGTTGAGGATTTAGCCCCTTTTATTTGAGATATATTTATCTAAACTTTTGAGAGTAAATTCATACAAGGTAATGAGAACCATTTTACATCAAATTTTGTATATTTCTAC
Organism: Haliotis rufescens; assembly: GCF_023055435.1. Lineage (NCBI taxonomy): Eukaryota > Metazoa > Mollusca > Gastropoda > Lepetellida > Haliotidae > Haliotis > Haliotis rufescens. The sequence continues at coordinate 1,503,808 of NW_025964372.1, forward strand.
AAACACTTTCATAAAGTTTCTAAAGTATTGTGTTCTGTAAATCACTGTTTTCATGACTTACATTTCTTCCAACCCATCCGTATCAAGAAAGAGCACACTACCATATTTGTAAATATGTATATTTATTGGTGTATGTATGAACAGATGAATAAATATTCCCAAATGTACAATTATGTGTTGGTCTTTATTTCAACAAATGATCTATTCAAGCAATCATTGGTGCACAACGTAAGAGCTGGCTTGTCACAAGGCCGTCAGAATCTCAATTCATGGCCTTTACAGTCTAGCGCTTTCCCTGATGCCAAAATCCAGTAAAACATGTGGGAGTCACAATAACATCAAATATTAGATAGCTGTGCAATAAAGATCAATGAAGAACGAAGCATGTTTTTTTTCATGATGAAACGTTGTTTCATCATGACATCATTTCTGGAGATTTGAACATGCGCTTGCAACTTCATGACATTATTTTTGAGAGGGAGGTGAGTTGTTACCCATAGAAGTATCTGGGCAACACAGAAAAACACAATGGCCAAATGATTGCACCCAAAAGTGGCAACTGGTCATGGGAGAAAAGGTACCGATAATCAACGTGAGAATTATGAAAAAATCTGGGAAATACCAAACTTAACCCCCCCGTTCATAAAATGAACTCATCCAACATTGCCAAGGTTGGATTGTATTCTGGGATGTTTACTGCAGGGAAAATATACCGTTCAGGGTTGCACCCCACATGGTTTATTCTCCCTGCAGTGTTTTATTGTACGATAAACAAGTTTCTTACATAAACATCTGCACAGATTATTGACAGAGAAGTTAGAATGAAATGAGGAAGTTTGTACATGTTAAACATGATAAGCATAGAAGGACAACAGACAGCAGCATCCGCAACTATCCAAGGCATCCTACCTGTATTCTGTTGATGATGAACACCCTGGACCCATTCGCTACAACAGCTTCATTTTTAGCCCTGTTCAAACGATGTGATGCTAAAATAAGCTGTCCAATCAAACAACTCTCACAACTTAAATACCAGGATCCCGTTCCACAAAGTTATCTTTGCGCTAAGATGATCGTAATTCCCCTACTTTAACACAGACTTACGACAATTGGTAGTGCTAAGGTCATCGTAACTCCCCTACTTTAACACAGACTTACGACAATTGGTAGTGCTAAGGTCATCGTAACTCCCCTACTTTAACACAGACTTACGACAATTGGTAGTGCTAAGGTCATCGTAACTCCCCTACTTTAACACAGACTTACGACAATTGGTAGTGCTTAGGTCATCGTAACTCCCCTACTTTAACATAGACTTACGACAATTGGTAGTGCTAAGGTCATCGTAACTCCCCTACTTTAACACAGACTTACGACAATTGGTAGTGTTAAGGTCATCGTAAGTCCCCTACTTTAACACAGACTTACAACAATTGGTAGTGCTAAGGTCATCGTAACTCCCCTACTTTAACACAGACTTATGACAATTGGTAGTGCTAAGGTCATCGTAACTCCCCTACTTTAACACAGACTTACGACAATTGGTAGTGCTTAGGTCATCGTAACTCCCCTACTTTAACACAGGCTTACGACAATTGGTAGTGCTTAGGTCATCGTAACTCCCCTACTTTAACACAGACTTACGACAATTGGTAGTGTTTAGGTCATCGTAACTCCCCTACTTTAACACAGACTTACGACAATTGGTAGTGCTAAGGTCATCGAAACTCCCCTACTTTAACACAGACTTACGACAATTGGTAGTGCTAAGGTAATCGTAACTCCCCTACTTTAACACAGACTTATGACAATTGGTAGTGCTAAGGTCATCGTAACTCCACTACTTTAACACAGACTTACGACAATTGGTAGTGCTAAGGTCATCGTAACTCCCCTACTTTAACATAGACTTACGACAATTGGTAGTGCTAAGGTCATCGTAACTCCCCTACTTTAACACAGACTTACGACAATTGGTAGTGCTAAGGTCATCGAAACTCCCCTACTTTAACACAGACTTATGACAATTGGTAGTGTTAAGGTCATCGTAACTCCCCTACTTTAACACAGACTTATGACAATTGGTAGTGCTAAGGTCATCGTAAGTCCCCTACTTTAACACAGACTTATGACAATTGGTAGTGCTAAGGTCATCGTAACTCCACTACTTTAACACAGACTTACGACAATTGGTAGTGCTAAGGTCATCGTAAGTCCCCTACTTTAACACAGACTTATGACAATTGGCAGCGCTTAGGTCATCGTAACTCCCCTACTTTAACACAGACTTACGACAATTGGTAGTGCTAAGGTCATCGTAACTCCCCTACTTTAACACAGACTTATGACAATTGGTAGTGTTAAGGTCATCGTAACTCCCCTACTTTAACACAGACTTACGACAATTGGTAGTGCTAAGGTCATCGTAACTCCCCTACTTTAACACAGACTTATGACAATTGGTAGTGTTAAGGTCATCGTAACTCCCCTACTTTAACACAGACTTACGACAATTGGTAGTGCTTAGGTCATCGTAACTCCCCTACTTTAACACAGACTTACGACAATTGGTAGTGCTAAGGTCATCGAAACTCCCCTACTTTAACACAGACTTATGACAATTGGTAGTGTTAAGGTCATCGTAACTCCCCTACTTTAACACAGACTTACGACAATTGGTAGTGCTAAGGTAATCGTAACTCCCCTACTTTAACACAGACTTATGACAATTGGTAGTGCTAAGGTCATCGTAACTCCACTACTTTAACACAGACTTACGACAATTGGTAGTGCTAAGGTCATCGTAACTCCCCTACTTTAACATAGACTTACGACAATTGGTAGTGCTAAGGTCATCGTAACTCCCCTACTTTAACACAGACTTACGACAATTGGTAGTGCTAAGGTCATCGTAACTCCCCTACTTTAACACAGACTTATGACAATTGGTAGTGTTAAGGTCATCGTAACTCCCCTACTTTAACACAGGCTTACGACAATTGGTAGCACTAAGGTCACTTTGTGGAACAGGGCGCTGGTCCCATTTCCATGATGATAGTGCTACGACTGAGAATCAATGTTCACATATTTCTGCCACTTGTCGCAGCGACCGTGTTGTGGAACAAGGTCGGTAATGAACATGTTTGTGAGACGAGGAATGCGAGCATCATAACAGGTCCAGCTGGATCCCAAGCTTCCTGACTGTTTCCTCCGGCATACAGAAGACCGGATTGACCGGGCAGATCGTTGTCTCCCCCATGAGGGACAATCCCGCGACCCCGAAGAGCGTGTGGAAGGGGTCCACCTGAAACCAAACACCAGAGATCAACCGGGAGGACATTCTAGATCAAGAACAGTGAGGTTCAGAGTGAGTGAGTATGGTGTTACGCCGCTTTTAGCAATATTCCAGCAATATCACGGCGGGGGACACCAGAAACTGGCTTCACACATTGTACCCATGTCGGGAATCGAACCCGGGTCTTCGGCGTGACAAGCAAACACTTTAACCACTGGGCTACCCGACCGCCCCAGTGAGGTTCAGAGATGATGTGCATTGACAGGGGGATCAAGAATAAATGTTGTATAAAAATGGGGTTGGGTGGTGTTTGTGTCAGCATCTATAGCTAAAATGGATTGAATTATCATAACTTGATAATGCCCTAATATTGCTTGACGACGGGCCATTATCACGCCCATTGGTAGGTGACGTCATATTGATGTTCAATAGTGACATCATCTGGTTTGTTCTATGACGTTTCCATATTTGTAAAAGTGGGTCAGTGACATTCTTTGTGTGTTGATTGCAGTAAATGTTTCAAAACCGATATTGTTTATTTTTATTTGATAACAAATTCTATCCATTTTAGCTATAATAATGGTAGCACTATTTTTCAGGGCATTATCATTTGCAGAAGCCCTCAGTCTTTTCAACTGCCCTCCTTCGTTGGGCAGTTACCGGAAGACCTCAGGCTTCTGCAAATGATAATGCCCTGAAATATAGCATTACCCTTGTAATATCATACAGGCCTAAGACTCCTACAATACATGTCCTGTCCCTATAATGACACTTACAGCTGTACAGCTGTCATGTGTGGTGAACTATTTTCCGAGATCGGATCACACACAAAGTTTAAGCTCAATGAAACAAGAGTAAGGAGAAGATGACAAATCCCCCAGCGCCCACAAAAGCAAATGGCACCACTTCAGCCTCTGTTTATACAAGTACCAAGTTTGGATGTAAAGACATTCACGATTTTCAAGTTATGCTCCAGAAACAAAATAAAATACAGACAGACAGACAGATGGACGGACAGGCGGACGGACAGACCAGATCCCGGGGGAATAACAAGAGGGTTCAAAGGTCAGAGGTCATAGCAGTGGAAAAGATAACTATGCTCCAAAATGTATTATAAGTGCAGCATATGCTTACTGTATATCAAATTTCATAATTTTACATGTAGAAAAGGTTAGGCAATGGTCAAAAAGGACAATTTATTCACATGGCAGTGATTTTTAAAGCAGTGTGCAGTTCTGAGAGCTCTTTTAAGAAACAATATTGCTTGGATCATCTGTACAAAGTTTAGCTTCATTGACATTTCCAAGTTTATAACTGGCGGTGTGAGGTTGGAAACACTGCCCTGCTGGCGCCAGAGTATGGAGATACCCACCATGTCTCCGGGGCGGTCAGCGAAGCCTCCCGTCTCCTCGTCCTGGCACGCCAGGATAAACTGAATCAACTTGTCCTGCAATGTAAACAGTCAGTGAGGGAGCGAGTATGGCTTTGAACAGTATTTCAGTTAAATCACTGTGTGTCAGATTAGGATTACATAAGTATAATCAAAAGTTTCTATGTTTGTTTGTTTGTTGTTTAACGCCACACTCAGCAATATTCCAGCTATATTATGATGGTCTGTAAATAATCGAATCTGGACCAGACACTCCAGTGATTAACATCATGGACATCGATCCACACAACTGGGATACGATGACATGCATCAACCAAGTCAGGGAGCCTGACCACCCAATCCTGTTAATCGCCTCTTACGACAATCATAGTCGCTTTTTACGGCAAGCATGGGTTGCTGAAGACCTATTCTATCCCGGATCTTTACAGGTCTTCACATGCTACAGCTCTCTTTACTATTGTTACCTTGTCGATCCAGTTCAGTTTCCCGATGATCTTGAGAGATGCCAGCACCCACCAGGAATAGCAGACATCTGGAAGCTTCTCTGGCCGGCCTGGATGAAGAGAGAAAGACTTTCACATCAGTGGACAGACTACCATATACCGCCGTCTATAATGACCCCACCTATAAAGCGCCCCCCCTAAAAGCCTTCCAGCTTGATGCTAATTTATATACCCGTCTATAAAGCGAATCAGAATTATGCACTTCACTAACGCATACACAATCCCTACATTTACAATAAACAAGTGTTTGTCTTCCCATATCCCTTTAACGATATATTATTTTTACCCTATGCCTACTGGAGAAATACCACACTCCCTTATCATGTCAAATCTATGTCTGTTAGAGGGGGACCTTCTCCGAAAGCCTTTCCATCACTGAGTACTTCGCATGACAATGAATGCTGCATTGTAGATCATTTATTACAAGTAATGATTGATTGTTACAATGTTGATGTTAATTGATAATACATGTAATATGTGTTGACACATCTGTCGCTATTCCAGGAGACACATCACGCATCGACATATCATTGACTGTAGACATGATTCCCTTTTTGTAGTGATACGTCAAACAGATCAACAATCAGGTGTAGCTGATACACACCAGGGTATGTTGCACTTAGCAATATTCCCGCTATATGATGGCGGTCTGTACAAAATCAAGTCTGTATCAGACAATCCAGTGACTGACATCATGAGCATCTATCTACACAACTGAGATACAATGACATGCATCAACCAAGTCAGCGAGCCTGACCACCCGATCCTGTTAGTCGCCTCTTACAACAAGCATAGTCGCCTGTTACGGCTAGCAAGGGTTGCTGAAGACCTATTCTACCCCGGATCTTCACGGGGAGACAAGCATGGGCTGCTGAAGACCTATACTTCCCCGGATCTTCACGGGGAGACAAGCATGGGCTGCTGAAGATCTATTCTACCCCGGATCTTCATGGGGAGACAAGCATGGGCTGCTGAAGACCTATTCTACCCCGGATCTTCACGGGGAGACAAGCATGGGCTGCTGAAGACCTATTCTACCCCGGATCTTCACGGGGAGACAAGCATGGGCTGCTGAAGACCTATTCTACCCCGGATCTTCACGGGGAGACAAGCATGGGCTGCTGAAGATCTATTCTACCCCGGATCTTCACGGGGAGACAAGCATGGGCTGCTGAAGACCTATTCTACCCCGGATCTTCACGGGGAGACAAGCATGGGCTGCTGAAGACCTATTCTACCCCGGATCTTCACGGGGAGACAAGCATGGGCTGCTGAAGACCTATTCTACCCCGGATCTTCACGGGGAGACAAGCATGGGTTGCTGAAGACCTATTCTACCCCGGATCTTCACGGGGAGACAAGCATGGGTTGCTGAAGACCTATTCTACCCCGGATCTTCACGGGGAGACAAGCATGGGCTGCTGAAGACCTATTCTACCCCGGATCTTCACGGGGAGACAAGCATGGGCTTCTGAAGATCTATTCTACCCCGGATCTTCATGGGGAGACAAGCATGGGCTGCTGAAGACCTATTCTACCCCGGATCTTCATGGGTAGACAAGCATGGGTTGCTGAAGACCTATTCTACCCCGGATCTTCATGGGTAGGACCTGTACATAGGAAGGTGTCTGGCTTGTATCTGCCAAGTTTTGTTTGTCATGAAGAAATGTAACAGGTATGGGGTGCATCAGCAAAGCATGATACAGGGACACTTGGACCAGCCATCTCGGACCATATCAGCAACTGTCCCAATCACATCATCAACTGGGACAACGTCCAAATCCTCACCAACAACCTCCATGATTTCACAAAAAGAAAACTAACAGAAGCAGTCCACATTCGCCGCCACAAGCCATCAATCAACAGAGATCAAGGCTATTTCATCCCATCCGCCTACTATGAACTCATCAAACAATAATCACTACACCTATATAAACTTATCCTGTTTATTGGCTTCATGCCCCTATTGGCTTCCACCTATGTGTTCTCTGTCCATCGTGTTGTGACAGCATCATCCCTTTGTTGCCAACACCTACCTATGTTATCCCACTCATGTATGCAATTGTTGTTACTGTTAATCCTCTACTGTTAATCCTCCACCTACTATATATATTCTGTACCATGTCCCTCATTCAGTCTTGCTTGACAATGGTATAAGGATCTATACCAAAACGCCGCTTTTCACAGTATTAAAGAAGTTGTTATCCATAAAATTGTGTCTATCTTGTCTGATACTTGGACCTGTTTGAGGAAAACACTGGTTCAGAGGAGAATAGCTGTGCATTGTTAGCAATCACGTGATCAAGTGTGACAGTGTAATGTCGTCCTCTCACCATTGAGACCTCCAGAGGGCAGCTGCCGCTCACACAGCCACCACCCCAGCAGGTCGGCGTTGATGTGATGGAGTCGCCCCGTAATCGCCAACATCCCCACACAGCAGTAGATCTGAAACACAGTTATCTCCCTTCCATCAGTATCATGTACAGGAAGCCTTTTAACTCCTTGGAACTATCAGCATCTGTAGGTCCAGACAACCTTAGTGTCCATGTGATACTATTTGGCTGATACTAGAAAAGTGTTTGTTAGTATTGGTCAATACAGCTGTGGTTTAATATGTTACACAAAAAAACCTGCAAAGAAGTCAGTCGTGGGCTATTAAAAAGTTACTGTAAATGCTTGATTAATTGCCCATACTCAGTTTAATATCCATCCCCGAACAATGCCTTATAAATGCCAATTCTGATGGAACTTTGACAACAAATGCTGTACTTGCCCTAATAAGTGCTCTGGTGACAAAATTGACAAAAGGGGTGATTACAAAACCTTACACAAGTTACATTTGATGTAGAAAAGATGAAACATCATTGAAACTTATAAATAATCGTCACCGGGCAACTATACACCCTCTCTACACTGCTGTGGGTTTTTTTAAAAATCTGTAATATACACACAAAAATACTGTAAATTATTTAGCTAAGTAAGGAGCTTATAAGGATTACTTACAGATTGGTGTAGAAGGTGGTCGAGTGGACACTCGACAATTATGTCCAATAATTGCCTCACATCGTAGTCCATGCAATAGTAATATACACACGCATGCTGACAATGTTTTTACTCTGAACTACACTGGCAACATCCCTTCATCAACAGTGCTAATTTCTATCCCATACATGTAGTTACTAGTGCATCGATGGATCGGGATTTTTTACTTCTCGATACAAGTATCGATCACAGTCGCACACTGAGTACAAAATATCAATTCTGACCTTAAATGTTTGTTATAATAACTGTTCCACTGAACACGAAACAGTAGTGCAAGTTAATAGCGAAAACATACATATTTTCAATTGTGGTGCGATACTTCACACTGCCAACTGTAAATCTTCAGTGTGCCATCCTCTCTATGAAAAAGATGGCTTACGTACCACAGATAAGAGCGCATGGAAGTATCGTGATACATATCGGATCGTGAGTAAGGTATCGTGATACATATCGGATCGTGAGTAAGGTATCATGATACATATCGGATCGTGAGTAAGGTATCATGATACATATCGGATCGTGAGTAAGGTATCATGATACATATCGGATCTTGAGTAAGGTATCATGATACGTATCTGATCGCACAGTTCGGGTATCATCCCAGCCCTAATATTTTCCCTGTTGCCCACTTAATCTTAGGATAAATGCTGAACACTGTTCATCCCCGTGCTGAACACTGCTCATCCCCATGCTGAACACCGCTTATCCCATACTGAACACCGCTCATCCCATACTGAACACGGCTCATCCCATACTAAACACCGCTCATCCCCATGCTGAACACCGCTCATCCCCATGCTGAACACCGCCAATCCCTGTGCTGAACACCGCTCATCCCCGTGCTGAACACCGCCAATCCCTGTGCTGAACACCGCTCATCCCCATGCTGAACACCGCTCATCCTCATGCTGAACACCGCTCATCCCCATGCTGAACACCGCCAATCCCCATGCTGAACACCGCCAATCCCCATGCTGAACACCGCTCATCCCCATGCTGAACACCGCTCATCCCCGTGCTGAATACCGCTCATCCCCGTGCTGAACACCGCTCATCCCCGTGCTGAACACCGCTCATCCCCGTGCTGAACACCGCTCATCCCCGTGCTGAACACCACCAATCCCCGTGCTGAACACTGCTAATCCCCATGCTGAACACCGCTCATCCCCGTGCTGAACACCGCTCATCCCCATGCTGAACACTGCTCATCCCCATGCTGAACACCGCTCATCCCTGTGCTGAACACCGCTCATCTCCGTGCTGAACATGGCTCATCCCCATGCAGCAAATGCTTAGTACAGTATAAGCAAATGTTTATTAACTTTTGAAAGTTTGAGCTATTACCATCTAAATTTCTTTCAAGTTGTTTAGTCTCTAAGAATTCCCCATAACGTAAACTTTTTAAATAAAATTAATCATCCATCGCCATCAATCGCAATCGTCAATAAATGAATCAGCTGACCTGCCCTGAGTGTGACTCACTTCCCGGCCGACACCCGAACCCTCCGTCAAAGTTCATGCAGGACAACACAAAGTCAACAGCCTTGTCAACATTGATGGCGTTCAGCTTGCCCTGGAAATAAACATACTGACAACATCCTGGGCAAAAATAATTAAATTGAGTCTGTAGGATCTGTAGCAGACCTGTATGATCTGGATTATTTGAAGAACTTGAATACAAATGTCATAAGAAGAGGTTTGTAAAGAATATGAAAGAAGAAGTCAGAATTAATTTATCAGGTTAATAACTGGCTGAGAATGGAAAAACTTACAAGTACTGCCTTGTAACACCCATGGCACATTAGGTTGGTTGGTTTGTTGTTTAACGCTGCACTCAGCAATATTACAGCTATATGACGGTGGTCTGTAAATAATCGAGTCTGGACCAGACAATCCGGTGATTGATATCATGAGCATCGATCCACGCAATTGGGATCGATGACATGCACCAACCAAGTCAGCGAGCCTGACCACCCGATCCCGTTAGTCGCCTTTTACGACAAGCATAGTCGCCTTTTACGGCAAGCATGGGTTGCTGAAGACCTATTCTACCCCGGAATCTTCACGGGTCCATGGCACATTAGGATTCAAGTTAATAACTTGTATGTCTGCTGTCTAACAAAATGTACAGCATCCAACTGCAAGATACATTCATCATGCATTACGTTACGTCAGCTGTTGTTGTCTTGATACTCGGAATACTACAATATTTGTCAATATTACTGTGTGTGCAGGTAACTCATTTGTATATGGGGGGCGGTCGGGTAGCCAAGTGGTAAAAGTGTTCCTCGTCACCCTGGAAGACCTGTGTTCGATTCCCGACATGGGTACAATGTGTGAAGCCCATTTCTGGTGTCCCTGCCGTGATGTTGCTGGAATATTGCTAAGAGCAGCGTAAAACCATATTCACTCACTCGTTTGTATATGGGCCAATGGCCTTTCATTAAACATGGAATTGAATTGAATTGAATTGACTAGATGGTTGTTTTTAGTGGTGTGCCAATCCAATCTCATTAAAATCAGATCTTAGTTCTCGCTACCGCTAAACAAAGATCTGAGGACATCCCATTAGGGTTCACGTCAGAACGACCTTTCATCCGACCAATCAGAGCGTCGCTTACCAGATCATGAAAGTGACAGTCGGAATGTGATTTCTAATCATACAGCCTCGAAAACTTTAAAACGGGGTATTCCAAACAATAGTTACGGGCTTAACGACTGAATCTATACAATCTAGACCATCTATTAGCCATTTGAGAATGTTCTTTTGTTCAGGTTTCAAATTTTTAAGCAAGAATTTGTCAAAATATGTTTCGAAGTGTAGTCGCCAATTTGAAATTAGTGCCATAAAGCACGAGAAAGCTGCCTTCTGATTGGCTAATATCAACTTCTTGTCAGTAATTCCATTGGTCGGTCAGAGTTCGCGAAAGGTCGGTCTGACGTGACCCGTAATGGGATGTCCTCAGATCTTTGTTTAGCGGCAGCGAGAATGAGATTAAATGAGATTGGTGCCAATCGGGTTCGGAATGAAATTATGGTTGAGAATAGTCCAGAAGGGAGATAATCGAGCCTCAGGTAATCGAAGCTTGGGTAATCGAGGCTCCTCTCCATCTCCCATCTCTCGTACATACCAGCAGTGACAGGCAGGCCACAGCACAGAAGGAGAATCTGGTGTCAACTTCACCTGCAATACAAGTGGAACATTGAAGGAGATGAGGGGAAATAGGATGTAATTTGAAGACTGTTGTGCTTACATGGTGTGTCTGTCTGTCTCGTACGTCTGTCTCTCCTGTCAGTCCGTCTGTCGGTTTGTACTAGACAAATGCCATGCTGCGATACCACGCTGCAGTTTAACATGAATACCCCACTCAGACACAGTACACTGACTCCTAGACCACCAGCCCTTGTTTTGTCCCCTTAATGCCCATCTTCCCGAGGCAAGAGAGTTATCTGACTATAAAAGTCCAGTTTCCACCCTTGCCGAACTAGGCTGGTATTATGGAGTTACATTTAGGCTGGACTAACGAGTCTATGCATAGTCCAATCAAAATCTTGCACCGAAATCGAAATCCGGTTCGTAAAGTGTCATGAAAATTTCGGTCGACTGCAGGATTTATAAAGCATGTGCACCGCTAACTAGTTGTCAACAGATATTTTCTGAAGCTTTTCATGCTTTTAATCAAGGTGCTCACGTGATTTGATGCACTTCGCGATGTAAGTCTCGTTTTATCACAATATAGATCTTGATTATCAATCAGATCGTCTTGACTTGGCGCCACCGTTTTGTTTGAAGCAAATGCAAGTGATAAGAGAGGTTGGATCTGATTGGTCAATAGGAGAGGCATGGAAAGGACATAACTCGTAATAGCCATTGGTGGCGCTACGATCAAGCCCAGGAATTCCAGCCTAGTTCAGGAAGGGTGGAAGCTGGACTTTTAAAGTCAGTTAACTCTCTTGCCTCGGGAAGATGCTTAATGCCGAACACCAGGCAGTTTCATCTTTAAACATCTTCAGGTATGTCGCAACTTGCGATCAAACCACTGACCTATCACTTTCCAGGCAGATGCTCTATCCACTCGACCACAGAGGAAATATACATCTTCTATTCATGTCTAGTGATGTTTTATCACAAATTTCACATTTTCATTGACAAAGTTTGTTATCTCCTATTTGTTGACCTGAAGCAATTTGATGTAGCTTTTTAATGCAAATAATACTCAAAAGATCTCTTTTTTTCCAAAACAGAGCATCCCAAACAAGGAGGTTCCCATTATGCTTGTATGCACACTGTAGTGACGGAAATGTGGTATTCACTCATACAATATAGAACCACAAGCATCAGGAGGTCAGCTGAATTATTCCGACATATTTGCATTAGATAATTAAAGTGTCAATACTCAAAAATTAAATTACAAGCTTGTGTGTAAAAATAGGATTTGTAAGTTGAAAAAAAAGGAATTCAAATTCTCTGTTTTCATTTCTGTGACAGGAATGTTAAATTTTTTAAAGTGTGATTCCATAAAGTCAAATTACGATTTTTTCCACATTTCTGTCCCCGACCCAAAGATGGAGAGACTGACTGACCCCACTTGTCCCCGACCCAAAAATGGAGAGACTGACTGACCCCACTTGTCCCCGACCCAAAGATGGAGACTGACTGACCCCACTTGTCCCCGACCCAAAGATGGAGAGACTGACTGACCCCACTTGTCCCCGACCCAAAGATGGAGAGACTGACTGACCCCACTTGTCCCCGACCCAAAGATGGAGAGACTGACTGACCCCACTTGTCCCTGACCCAAAGATGGAGACTGACTGACCCCACTTGTCCCCGACCCAAAGATGGAGAGACTGACTGACCCCACTTGTCCCCCACCCAAAGATGGAGAGACTGACTGACCCCACTTGTCCCCCACCCAAAGATGGAGAGACTGACTGACCCCACTTGTCCCCCACCCAAAGATGGAGAGACTGACTGACCCCACTTGTCCCCCACCCAAAGATGGAGAGACTGACTGACCCCACTTGTCCCCGACCCAAAGATAGACTGACTGACCCCACTTGTCCCCCACCCAAAGATGGAGAGACTGACTGACCCCACTTGTCCCCGACCCAAAGATAGACTGACTGACCCCACTTGTCCCCCACCCAAAGATGGAGAGACTGACTGACCCCACTTGTCCCCGATGAAGCTGCCGTCTTCCTGCTGCAGACTCTGAACCCAGGCCACCACTCGGTCGGCGTTGATCGTGTCCAGCGACCCGTACAGAGTGAGGATCTGCAATTAACATCACCATTAGACAACATCAACATCAGACAACATCAACATCAACATACTACCAACACTACAGCTAATGTCCTCACATCCTACCTGTATTGCACTGAGTGTACACAGCAGATGAGGGTCGTGCCCAACACTGCAGCTGATTCCTCCACACTCATGCTGGCACTGTTTAACAAAGTCAAGAACTTCCGGTTTCTCCATTCGGTCCAGCTGCCCAACAAGAGACATGGCCGTCAGACCCCAGTAGATGCCGTTCATACGCAGGTACTCTGTCATGATATATTCCTGAAACAGAAGCAAGACAGAGGTTTGTGATGCAACATGGTGGTGATTCGTGTCTATTTTTAATGGTCGCCGCACTCAGCAATATTCCAGCTATATGACTGCGGTCTGTAAATAATCGAGTCTGGACAATCCAGTGATTGATATCAGGAGCATCGATCCACGCAATTTGGATCAATGACATGCTTCAACCAAGTAGGCGAGCCTGACCACCCAATCCTGTTAGTCGCCTCTTACGACAAGCATAGTCGCCTTTTACGGCAAGTATGGGTTGCTGAAGACCTATTCTAGAAGAAGAAGAAGAAGAAGAAGAAGAATCTGCTTGTTAAGTGCATAAGTCTATACAAAGTGTATGATGGAAGCACTGTAGTATTATTCCCCCAGTCAAAGGATCAGTGGGGGGCACGGGTGGCCCAGTCGTCTAAGACGCCGCGATTCGCTGTGCAGAGTTGCGTCCCTTGGGCACCCAGAAACCTATGATTGTGGGTTCGAATCACAGTTCGCCCCGATTATGTTTCTAGGATTGTCAGCACCGCTCATGGGTTTCACCGAAGTGGTAAACGTCCAAGACCTGCATCACTTCGGGCTTTCCTCCCACATTAAGCTGACACGCCGCGATATAACTGGAATACTGTTAAAAGCGGCATAAAACCCAACTCACTCACTCACTCACTCAAAGGATAAACAACCCAAGCCGCCTGTAAGGCGCAAGGAGGTAAGCGTCACTTCTCATCCTACCGGGTACCCATTCACTGCTGCGTGATCAGAGCCACATTCAAACGTCACTTGCCCAAGGAGACATCACGTGTGCTACATGTGCTTCAGACATGCAAAGAGACGCAGCAAGGCTATGACACATGATGCAAACACATCACTCAAGGAACACTGCCGTTTGGTGAGGCAACTGAGCGCCCTCCGTTCCCCTCGTGCTGGACCTCGACTGTCACTGCATTTGTTGGTCAAAAATATACTGCTCTACTTTGATAGAGACATATTTATCTTTCCTTGATCCACAAAACTGATTCTCATATGTCTCCTGACACTTGGTCCCTTGAATCATTCAAACCAACATAATTGATAACAGAAGTGTTTTTTCAAGTTTTTAAATCGAGCACTGCTACTACAACAGGTGACAGTCAAGACCTTATTTATAGTCAGTGAGTATGGTTTTACGCCGCTTTTAGCAATATTCCAGCAATATCACAGCGGAGGACACCAGAAATGGGCTTCACACATTGTACCCATGTCGGGAATCAAACCCGGGTCTTGGGCGTGACGAGCGAACGTTTTAACCACTAGGCTACACGACCGCCCCCTTATTTATAACCCCATGCACCACACACATATTGCTTCATTCATCTATCCAACATCACATCGATGATTGATGCATCTGATTTAAGGCCCACTATCTCCAACTCGAGAGTTCTGTGTGAGGAATATTAGAACAGTACTTCAACCTGTATTCATTACACACATGGAAACACACTCACAAAACTACTTGAAAAAAGAAAATGTCTTTATTTATTTTTTTATCAGCCACTGTGCCCAGGGATTTACACAAAATATAACCAAGAAAGAAGGAAAGTTTGGCTTTACCTGTATATTTCGCAGTGCTCTGCTTAGCATTCGAAACATCACACTTAATCAGAGCTCCAGATAAGCTTTTGGTGTTGTGGGTATTTTACCCATGCATTTTAAAATCGTTGGGTATCAGTAATTCTATCTGGGTATTCAAATTTCTGTTACCCACTAGTTTTTACACATGTGGGTATTTAAGTTAAATATTTAAAAACACTAATCATCTAGTCCCTGCAAACTGGTGTCGTGTGGGTTCGAGAGCTTTGTAGGACTCAAAAATACCACGATACTTCCACAAGAAAGTGTGATGGCAAATGATCATGATGTAACTGTCACCGTGGAGTTTGGCAAGGTTGACGGAATGCCCGTTTATAATTTCAAAATAAGTTGCTAATTTGCTAATCGAATACACAGGGTTATTTCACAATATTTTGATGATACACACAAGTTATATTTTTATAGTGTATCTGTAATGTTCGTTGCGTATTTGATACGCTTGGATTTTCTTTTACTGCATATTTCTGCATTTCTGATGCGTATTTTACGCAGATACGCAGCTTATCTGGAGCTCTGGGTATATCTAACTGGTGGCTTGTGGTCCTGTGCACAGCGCACAGGTCACACATCAGGTGAGTGAGTGAGTGAGTTGGGTTTAACGCCGCTTTTAACAGTATTCCAGTTATATCGCGGCGTGTCAGCTTAATGTGGGAGGAAAGCCTGAAGTGATGTAGGTCTCAGACGTTTACCACTTCGGTGAAACCCACGAGCACGGGTATGGTGCTGACAAACCTAGAAACATAATTGGGGCGAACCGGGATTCGAACCCACAATCATAGGTTTCTGGCGTGTCCAAGGGACGCAACTCTGCACAGCGCACAGGTCACACATCAGGTGAAGTTCAGCTACATTGGTCTCGGAGAGCAGTCACATGGGTGACTGTGTTCCAATCTCATTAAAATCAGATCCTAGTATTCGCTACCGCTAAACAAAGATCTCAAGACATCCCATTAGGGGTCACGTCAGAACAACCTTTCATCCGACCAATCAGTGCGTCGCTTACCAGATTATGAAAGTGACTGTCGGAATGTGATTTCTAATCATGCAATCTCGAAAACTTTAACATGGGGTATTCCGAAAGATAGTTACGGGTTTAACGACTGAATCCTTACATTCTAGACAATCTATTAGTCATGCCAGAATGGTTTTTTTGTTCAGGTTTCAAATTTGTAATCGAGAATTTGTCAAAGTATATGTTTCGAAGCGTAGTCGCCAATTTGAAATTTATGCCGTAAAGCTGGTTTCTGATTGGTCATTCCTTTGGTCAGTCAAAGTTCGCGCAAGGTTGGTCTGACGTAACCCGTAATGGGATGTCCTCAGATCTTTGTTTAGCGGTAGTGAGAACTAAGGTCTGATTTGAATGAGATTGACCGTGTTCAGTTGCTTGACTCCTGAGTTTCTAGGGCTTCGGTCACGCCTAGGTCACGCGCCACAGTGAAACACATGTAGCACATGTCCTGTCTCCTTTGGCACTGACTTTGTTCGAAATGTGCCTCAGCAGTGAATGGGTACCCGGTAGGATGAGATGGTAATGTGACTGTTTATCTTCTTGCACCTCACAGGCAGCATGGGTTGTATACTCCCGAGGGAGCTGAGAATGATTGTTGAGTGCATACTGATCCATTGTTCAGAGTAATGTCTGAAGAGCTTAGAGCATGTTCATGCATGGATATACAGTGCCATATAAATGGTCTGTTATTATTATCATTATTATTATTATTATTATTATTAAATAGAATGACATATCTGATTATCCCTATCCAAAGTTGATAAGTATAGTAAAAAAGCAGTCTCTGTATTCATGGGCGATGGACAAACGTAGGACGTCCTATTTTGTCTGAACATCATGAACGTGGATAACTTACATAATCATCCTTCTTGGCCCCGTATGCAGCAATGTAATCTGCATGTTTCTGAAGCAGCAGGGATTTGGGAGCGTTGTCCGGGATGGCCACGTCCTTGATGGGAGTCCCCTGTCAGATCAAATGGAGTAAGTGAGTGAGTGAGTTGGGTTTAACACCGCTTTTAACATTATTCCAGTTATATCACAGCGTGTCAGCTTAATGTGAGAGGAAAGCCCGAAGTGATGCAGGTCTCAGACGTTTACCACTTCGGTGAAACCCACGAGCACAGGTATGGTGCTGACAAACCTAGAAACATAATTGGGGCGAACCGGGATTCGAACCCACAATCATAGGTTTCTGGCATGCCCAAGGGACGCAACTCTGCACAGCGAGTCGCGGCGCCTTAGATGACTGGGCCACCCGTGCCCCCCAGATCAAATGGAGGGGAGTTAATATATAGGATATGCTTTGATCAAATGGGGGTGACGTGAGATATTGTAAGGACAAGATATCTGGCAGAAATTTGCCATATATTGGGTTTTTTCTCTCATAACTATCAGGCCTCAAAGTTTAAATTTTTACCAAGTAGCCATATGGCTACAAGTATTTTATTCCAGGTAGCCAGTGGTAAAATCAAGAAGTCAAGCCAATATTGTAGGTAGCCAAAAGCATTTGAAATGATCTTTTATCAAATAACTATTACATGTAAAAGTCATAGCACTAGTCTTGGAATTGTATAATAGTGGACACTGTACCTGAGTTGTGTTATTTGTGACAAGAACAATGATGCAATTTTTGTTACTATATTACATGATATTATATAGGTATATCCTTGCTTATCCAATTAATCAACAACTAAAATCCAATACTCATTATAGTAATATTTATGTATTTCGGTTCATTGTTGACTTTAGGAGTAATTATTTGTGAGTACAATTAGTAGCGGGCATGTTTATTTTTGTGTCTACATATGTGTAGCAATAGAATTTAGTCACCACAAGATATTTTTCAATGTAGCCATTTGGCTACCTCTGAATTTTAGACAGTAGACAAATTGAAATTTAGGGTGCATTGGCGACTGTTTTAGTCGCAACTTTGAGACCTGTAATGTCATTATTATATGTTCTCCGACATCATACGTTTTCAGACGGCTCTGTTTATCGCAATTACTCGCACTATGGGGTGTGGCGTCACACTGACATTGTAAATACTCGGATGATGGCTTGTCTTTAAGATAAAGTTGTCGTTTATAAGTGAGTGAGATGTTTTACATTTGTTCATGTGATTAGTGAGAATACAACAAATATTTCTTAAGCGTTCAAAAACCCATAACACATGGATATTGTCATTGTATTAAAGGACTATTGAACTAAAAGTGTTAGTTTCTATTGCCGAAATTGACAGCAGTGATCATTTTTCATTCTGTCAACTACTTCTTTTACCTGGCCCTGTTAATATCTACACGCACCCAGAGTCTTACTCTTAGCTGAAATCACAAGCATAGGAATCAAATTCGGCGTGTGAGTTTAAAGGTAGATATAACATATCGTAATATGTACTTCATGTGTAATGGATACTAGTAATCGGGTTGTTATACCGCAACTCACAACCGAAAGAAGATATCTGTCTTCTAATAATACTCAGAAATGATCGAAAACTGAACAATATGAAACGCGATATCGCTATTATTCCAAATCTATTAAGTATTCCTTCTGAGAATTGTTGCTAATTATTCTGATTGCAACATGGTGATTAACTTACCATATTTTCTGTTGTTAAAATGCGACTGTTTATTCTTAATAACCACCCTTTGTCTATAAACGGTAAATTTACTCATCGACAGGGGAGGTAAATTTTCCCTTTCCAAGGGAGGCAAGTATCTTTGATCGGTATGTTTACAACCGCTAACAAAAACAAACATTTTAAAACTAAATCATTATTACCATAGCATGATTAACCAACAATGATATGGACAACGTGAAGACTACTAGCATCTTTATGAACTTAAAACATCGCCCATGTGTAAATACGGGAAAATATTAACATCTGGAACGCCGATCAAAGAATATTGGAAACGTTGGTCTCCACGACAAGAGTGCCTCTTATAATCTAATTCCCACTAATCTAATTCTAATTTAATGGGAAATTTGTCGTGACAAATTTGGTCTATTTTTTCATGCCCCTCCCAAAGGTTGCGAAACTTCAATGTAGATTGTTGAACAACAATTCCATCAAGCAAATCAACGCCCCAGTTTTAATTATCCTTTTAATGATTCGCATGTTTTTGCACAAGCCCGATAAATGTTTGAATGCCAGTAACTGTGCGTTTTACAATACTGGTGTGTTACTATATATCCAGTATATATGTCTGAATGTCACTCTCTATTGTACAACGCTGGTGTGTTATTATTGAATATCCAAGATTATTATTTTAAAGTGTCAGTATGCTCAGTATGTTCAGCTAATGCAGTTATAGATATATCTGTCAATGTTACCTGTTAGTGTGAAGCACATCCTTAACTGACAATCACCTATTTTACTGGGCAGCTGAAACATCTTCAATCAAGTCACACCAATCAATGAATTAGCTTTACAGTAGCCAAAGCAAAGAACGTCCCCGCCTTTTGTTTGGATGATATAATTGTTACAATTTAAACCCGAATGTGGTCCTGATTTGTTTGGAAAAGGTTACACGACCCTATGGTTTGTTTGTTTGTTTGTTGTTTAACGCCGCACTCAGCAATATTTCAGTTACATGACGGCGGTCTGTAAATAATCGAGTCTGGACCAGACAATCCAGAGACTGACATCATGAGCATCTATCTACGTAATTGGGATACGATGGCATGCATTAGCCAGGTCAGCGAGCCTGACCACCCGATCCCGTTAGTCATCTCTTTCGGCAAGCTGGTGACCTATTCTAACCCGGATCTTCTCGGGTTCGCTCGTTACCTCGAAAGCCCGGGTTCGATTCCCACATGGGTACAATAGTAGAAGCTCTTTTCGGGTGTCCCACGCCGTGATGTTGCTGGATTATAGCTACAATTTGGGATTTTATTGGGGGAAAATATTGTCCTCGGAAATGCTTGAAAAAAAAATTAAAATGCGTCAGATTGTTGTGAAAAATATTAACTGCCACAAAAAATACATTGTTGCAAGTTGTTTTGTTTTTATGAAAACAAATATTAAGGCTCATTTTAGGTTCAATTTTTTAATAAGAAAATATCCAGTTTTGCAGCTGCAGCTGAAAAATATCTTGTCTCCATGGGAATATCCCACTCTTCATCATTTAGGGAACAGCTGGCAATTGACAAAATTTCATTTCGCTTCATTTCCAAGCGTCCTACCCCTATGAAGGTGATGGGCTGTATATTGACGGAGGAGGAGAAGAGGGCTCTGTACTTCCCTGAACTGTTCGTAGAGATGCCTAGATCCGGGTGCTGAGTGGATGAATGGATATCTGGGTTCTGATGAGTCGGAGGCAGGGTGGCCCAGTCAAGGCGCCGTAATTAGCTGCCCAGAGCTGCGTCCCTCGGGCACGCCAGAAACCTAGGAGTGTGGGTTCGAATCCCGATTCTTCCCGATTGTGTTTCTTGGTTTGTCAGCACCATACCCATGGTCGTAGGTTTCATCAACGTGGTAAACGTCTAAGACCTGCATCACTTCGGGCATTCCTCACACATCAAGCTGACACGCTGTGATATAACTGGAATACTGCTTAAAGCGGAGTTATGTCAAACTCACTCACTCAATCTGTAATCTGGCTGATCGACATATCGGATGCGGTGAATTCGTAGACACCCCCAACTCGGAGAGACAATTCACAGTGAGTTCGTACACAAACCGGAAGTTAATTCGTAGACACATGTGTATATTGGAATTAAATAATTACTGTCCGTGTCTTTCACTTTAATAACCCCTAAATGAAACACTTCTTCATTGGTTACATTAACAATTTCACTTTTACATATAAACGCAACATCCCAAGGATTTTTATCAGACGAACTTAAAATGGATATCAGTCCTATACGCCCAATCGCCGTATACACGAAGGGAAACAGTGAGTGTGTGAGTGAGTGAGTTTGATTTTACGCCCTTTTAGCAATATTCCAGCAATATCACGGCGGGGGACACCAGAAATGGGCTTCACACATTGCACCCATGTCAGGAATCGGACCCGGGTCTTCAGCGTGACGAGCGAACGCTTTAACCACAAGGCTACCCGACCGCCCCGAAGGGAAACAACTCAACACAGTAACAAAATCCCCATCTGGGGCTACCGCCTACATTGGAAGAGTTGGACTATGCTACCCCTTGCCTATTGAAGGTTACTATCCATCACCATCTTGTCATATTTATACACATTACTTGCTTGTCTAGTCCCGGCAGACGTTCGTCTGAACATTTACGCCGCTTTTAGCAATATTCCAGCAATATCACGGCGGGGGACACCAGAAATGGGCTTCACACATTGTACCCATGTCGGGAATCGAACCCGGGTCTTCGGTGTGACGAGCGAACGCTTTAACCACTAGGCTACCCGACCGCCCTCATGGCGATAAACATGGCCGTCCGAAAACGTATGATCCGACGATACTTCACTTATCCTACGATGTTTGTTTGATGCTCTACTGGCACTCAGCAACATTCCAGCTACACCACGACATATTTTCTATTTCATGGTCCCTGCTGTAAATAAAGTTTAGACAAGACAAACCAATGGCTGATATTATAAGCAACCAAACCTCACCGTGGGGGAGCTGAGGGTACGAATCATCGAATATCCGAACTTTTCGTTTTTCTGAAACAAGATGACGTGGCATTGACCTGTGACAAGAAAAGGGAGGTAAGTCTAAAAGTACCGCTGAAGATATCACATGATCAAAACGCAAGGATCTCATTGGTTGATATCGACATGACCTCTCCCTGTGCTAGGTCATTTGTTACTGCGGGAACAACGCTAGCCAAGGCAAGTCGTGTTTTTTCAGCGTGAACGCTAGTATTTGTTCCAGTCGCTACCATGCCGAAGAAGAAACGTAAAAACCGTTGTCTACCAATTTGCTGTGGTGGTAAGTGTTTTATTGTGATAACCCAGCATTTATAATCTCATGTCATGAAGATAAATCTGTGATTAGTCTGATAAGATGGTGATGCCACTGATTGCAGCTTGTTTTATTTGAAAGACGGATAACAAACGTTCCTTATCGTATATTATATTAAAAGTACATAGTCTAGCGACAGGCAGAAATTATTAGAAATTTAAGATGATTAGATGAGATCAGAAATGAAGCTAAACAAAGCAATAGTTAGCAGTGAACAAACCTTTAACTTATAGCCCAAGTTGATAGGCTTAGGCTTAGATCTAGATTCATATGACGTGATGACGAAGGTAAGGTTTGCGCCGATCGTTTTTGATGGAGAAACAGGATAAATCTGTTTCCATGTATTAGGCTATCTGGTGTCAGCACCAAATTTATATTTATCTTTCTACGATTAAGAACTTAACCCAGCCCTAAATAGTGAATTCAAGTGGTTCAAACACGATATTGTCTGTTAAAGTTTCAAAGTATTTCAGTCAATAAGTAGACTAACACATAATAGGAGTTACTACAAGGTGTAGACCTAGACTGCTGCTGGAAATGGCAGCAGACCAGTGGCCATGGATCAGTTGAACCACAGGGGTAGAAATTAGCAGCACCAATGACTATGACAGCATAGGCAGTCATGGGAGGGTGCTAGCATCACACAAATACTATTCAAACAAGCAACACTTGTTAGGGCTTCTGCTAACATGTGGGGATTACACCCCTGTCATGCCCCTGTTGTTTTCTGAAATGAAAAATGTGTTTGAAGTCTTTCAAGGTGTCTCATTGTGATATAGACTTTGGAAATGCTGAATAATACCACAATATACAAACATTGTTATTTCATTTGTTTATTTTCCAGGGACAGTTTCTCCATTTGATGACTACTTTGGTGAGCAATAAGTACTCTGATAAATCATGTATATATTTTAATGTCAGAATGTATTAGAGTTGTAAGTCACCAGTCTGGAGCATGAGTAAAGAATTCCTGTGACTATCTAGTTAGACCTCCTCTGAGACTCAGTTTCACAATGGGGATTCCAGGTTAGTTCAGTTGGTCCCCAGCAACCTATGCTTGCTGTAAGAGGCTACTAAATGGAGAGGATGATCACTGGTCAGACTTAATTGACTGCATGTCATTGTGACCTACAGCATGAGACATTGCTCATTATATCAATCACTGGTCACTCAGTCAAGACTCATTTAATTACAGGCCTTGACCATATTGCTGGAAAAAACACTGCGTGCAGCATTAAACAATAAACAAATAAAATACAAGTATCTGAGGCTGTGTTCTGTTATAAGCATGATGGACACACATAAAACATGTTATGTTTTCATCACCACCTGACTCTAAAAGTACAACCGAACCAGATTTCTTATTTATTTATTTTTGGACATTTCTGCAACACATGTATTCTTGTGTCTGCCTCCACAGCACCATCTGATGAGTCGCCTCATACAGGGGAGGCTACGGAGGTGGAGTCGGGCAACTCGGAGGATCGGCAAGTCTGCCCCATATCTCCAAACTTCACATTTTCTGGAATAGATGTTTCTAATTTAGATCAGATTGGTAAGTAGTATACACAATGTATTTCTTTTTGTGTAGACCCGTGAAGATCCGGGGTAGAATTGATCTTCAGCAACCCATGCTTGCCGTAAAAGGCGACAATGCTTGTCATAAAGGCGACTAACGGGTTCGGTTGGTCAGGCTCGCTGACTTGGTTGATGCATGTCATCGTATCCCAATTGCGTGGATCGATGCTCATGATGTTAATCACTGGATTGTCTGGTCCTGACTCGATTATTTACAGACCGCCGTCATATAGCTGGAATATTGCTGAGTGCGGCGTTAAACAACAAACCAACCAACCAACTTTTTGTGTAATTTTCTTCATATCTTGATTGTGTGAAGAATAGTTCCTCTGTACCTCATGCTTGTCTGAAATGAGGATTGGGTGGTTGATTCTGTGACCTGGCTGATTGGATGTCATGGTATCTTGATGGTTTGCCTGGGCCAGACAGGGTAAAGTGTAATGGGAGATAATATTTCCATAAGAATGTTTGTTATTTCTTTATTGAAGAACCAACGCCAACACCACCCCCCACCACCACACTTACTAGATTTACACATTATCCTTACCAAACCACATGAAGCCTCATGACATTTGTCTTTGAGCCTGCAAGGTAAGGGGGCAGAGGATCACAGTGGTGTTAGAGAGTGAGTAGGAGAGAATGGTTTTACACCAATTTTAGCAATATCACCGCGGGGGACACCCAAAATGGGGTTCAAACATTGTACCCATGTGGGGAATAGCATCAAGGGCTACAACCACTTGGCTACCCCACTGCCCTCACAGTAGTGTAAAGACGCCCTCACAGTAGTGTAAAGACGCCCTCACAGTAGTGTTAAGATGCCCTCACAGTAGTGTTAAGATGCCCTCACAGTGATGTTAAGATGCCCTCACAGTAGTGTTAAGATGCCCTCACAGTGGTGTTAAGATGCCCTCACAGTAGTGTTAAGATGCCCTCACAGTGGTGTTAAGATGCCCTCACAGTGGTGTAAAGATGCCCTCACAGTAGTGTAAAGACGCCCTCACAGTAGTGTTAAGATGCCCTCACAGTGGTGTTAAGACACCCTCACAGTGGTGTAAAGATGCCCTCACAGTAGTGTTAAGATGCCCTCATAGTGGTGTTAAGACGCCCTCACAGTAGTGTTAAGACACCCTCACAGTGGTGTTAAGATGCCCTCACAGTAGTGTAAAGATGCCCTCACAGTGGTGTTAAGACGCCCTCACAGTGGTGTTAAGATGCCCTCACAGTAGTGTTAAGACGCCCTCACAGTGGTGTAAAGATGCCCTCACAGTGGTGTAAAGATGCCCTCACAGTAGTGTTAAGACACCCTCACAGTGGTGTTAAGATGCCCTCACAGTAGTGTTAAGATGCCCTCACAGTAGTGTTAAGACGCCCTCACAGTGGTGTTAAGATGCCCTCACAGTAGTGTAAAGACACCCTCACAGTAGTGTAAAGATGCCCTCACAGTGGTGTTAAGACACCCTCACAGTAGTGTTAAGACACCCTCACAGTGGTGTTAAGACACCCTCACAGTGGTGTTAAGACACCCTCACAGTAGTGTAAAGACGCCCTCACAGTAGTGTTAAGACACCCTCACAGTGGTGTTTAGACACCCTCACAGTGGTGTAAAAATGCCCTCAGAGTGGTGTAAAGATGCCCTCACAGTAGTGTTAAGATGCCCTCACAGTGGTGTTAAGATGGCCTCACAGTAGTGTTAAGATGCCCTCACAGTGGTGTAAAGATGCCCTCACAGTAGTGTTAAGATGCCCTCACAGTGGTGTAAAGATGGCCTCACAGTAGTGTTAAGATGCCCTCACAGTGGTGTTAAGATGCCCTCACAGTAGTGTTAAGATGCCCTCACAGTGGTGTAAAGATGCCCTCACAGTAGTGTTAAGATGCCCTCACAGTAGTGTTAAGATGCCCTCACAGTGGTGTTAAGATGTCCTCACAGTGGTGTAAAGATACCCTCACAGTAGTGTTAAGATGCCCTCACAGTGGTGTTAAGATGCCCTCACAGTGGTGTTTAGATGCCCTCACAGTAGTATTAAGATGCCCTCACAGTGGTGTTAAGATGCCCTCACAGTAGTGTTAAGATGCCCTCACAGTGGTGTTAAGATGCCCTCACAGTGGTGTTAAGATGCCCTCACAGTGGTGTAAAGATACCCTCACAGTAGTGTTAAGATGCCCTCACAGTGGTGTTAAGATGCCCTCACAGTAGTGTTAAGATGCCCTCACAGTGGTGTAAAGATGCCCTCACAGTAGTGTTAAGATGCCCTCACAGTGGTGTAAAGATGGCCTCACAGTAGTGTTAAGATGCCCTCACAGTGGTGTAAAGATGCCCTCACAGTAGTGTTAAGATGCCCTCACAGTGGTGTTAAGATGCCCTCACAGTGGTGTAAAGATACCCTCACAGTAGTGTTAAGACACCCTCACAGTAGTGTTAAGATGCCCTCACAGTGGTGTAAAGATGCCCCTCACAGTGGTGTTAAGATGCCCTCACAGTAGTGTTAAGATGCCCTCACAGTAGTGTAAAGACGCCCTCACAGTAGTGTAAAGATGCCCTCACAGTAGTGTTAAGATGCCCTCACAGTAGTGTTAAGAGATCCCTAACAGTAGTGTTAAGACACCCTCACAGTAGTGTTAAGACACCCTCACAGTAGTGTACAGACGCCCTCACAGTGGTGTAAAGATGCCCCTCACAGTAGTGTTAAGATGCCCTCACAGTAGTGTAAAGACGCCCTCACAGTGGTGTAAAGATGCCCTCACAGTAGTGTTTAGATGCCCTCACAGTGGTGTTAAAATGCCCTCACAGTGGTGTAAAGATGCCCTCACAGTAGTGTTAAGATGCCCTCACAGTAGTGTTAAGATGCATGATCCAGTGTTAGAATTTGCCACTAGTCCTGAAGTCCTTGTCAAACTGCCCAATAGTTAAGGTGTCATGAGGACTCGTAACAATGTTCCATTTGTAAGGGTTTTACTATGTGCTATCATTATAAGGACTATATATAGTCCTTATAAAACTGTTAGTTTCTCCCACTATAATTGGTGTGATAAAGAGATCAAACAGATTCAGAGATGAAATCTCCCCGAGGTGTTCTTGGTTAGAATTGTCCCCGCATACAGCGGCCTATGCTTGTCGTAAGAGGCGACTAAATTGATCAGGTGCTCAAAGACTTGACTGCTTGTATGTCGTCATAGTCCAATGGTAAGGGCAGTCACTTAATATCCATCTCTGGTTTGAGCCCAGTTGTGATTGTTCACAGCCTGCCTTCATACAACTGGAATATTCCTGAGTGTGGCATTAGCAACAAATAAACCAAACAGTCTGGGCAAGTCTAGTTACCATGATATTGCTGGAGTATTTACTCAGTCATGAAACAACATTCACTCACTCAGAATTAAACAAAACATAAATACCAAACCACCATTTACTCCACAGCCATAGACAGTCAAGATTCTGCCCAAGAGAACCATCTCTCATTGCCAGAAGAGCCAAGTTCTGAAACCTCCGATGAGGGACAAGACACCAAGCTGACACCTGTAGCAGCAGACAGTAAGACTCCAAGAAGAGATGCACAGTCTCACCTGGGGACAGGTAAATGCTGGATAGTGTCACATGAAAACACCATTATCTCCTGCTCTTGTAGCATGCCAGAAGACACTTTACGGACATGGAGCCTCGAGGGTTGAATCCATATCAGTGACACACAGACTGCAAATCTATTTACACCACATGGGCTCTTTACACAATAATGCACAAGCCTGAATCATGGCTTTACTTCTCATCTAAATCAAATTGTGAACCTCTGCACGTGCACATACAGTGAGTTACAAAGTAAAGCAACCTATTGAAACAACAGCCAGGGTCCGGCTTGAGATGAAAGTCCAGGGATCCTTGCTGTTGCCCTTATGCTAATGTTAAGGATGTAGGGCTCCCTAGATTCAGATACTATATGACAAACCTCAAGGACCCAGCATCCCCCAGCATCAACAGTGTTTGAAATTGTTTGGCTGCCATCAGGACCCACAGACTTTAGAAGCTTCAGACCCTGACTAAATTCTTCACACCCTCATTTATAAAACTGCAGCTTATTGTGCAAAATGAAAAGACACATAAATCTATGGCAGATAAGCCAAACAAATTTGATACTACTGGCCTCAGTCGCCTGACAAGAGATCTACCTGCCACAGGCCTAAGGGCAAGCGCTTATTTCGAACACTGTTAGAGCATGAGGAACTGGTGTCACATCATTCATCATTGAAAATTTGGAATAGTTTGTTAGAGTCTGAGGCACGAAAAACATGTTATTTTTTTAATACTGACTTCCACAGGAGGTCTTACTTGTGTGAGACCAAATGACATCTGAGATGTTACTTTCCTGATCAATCATTGGTCAGTGGACACGCCAGAGCTTGAGGTGAAAATGTTCAAATTCTGTTTTAGCCTATTTTATACTTGAAAACATAATTTTGATTCTTTTTAGCACAACAATGCATTAAACTAGCAGTCAAAATATATTCCTTGGTTAGGATTTGATTGAGACCAAGGCCACAATATTCTGACATTGAGCAGAGGTAAACACAATGAATCCATGGTTCAAGGAAACATCTTATAACAACTAGAAAGAGCCTGTGGATCCTAAACTATATAATTGTTTCTATAATGCATTATGCTGTCGAAATATAAATATATTTGTGTAGATGTATATTATTTTATCTTATTTCGTGTAAATTTTGTTTGGGAAACATAATGGTAATTCTGACTAAAGCAGAGGAAACAAACAAGAAATGGCTATTTGATGATGATGGATTTGATACAGCTATCCAAGTTATGGTTTGGAACTGAAGTTTGCAGTGTTTTGGCAACTGGCAAAGTTTTTATAATATTTGTAATTTTTTTGTCAAATCCAATTTTCAAGTTTATACTTTCTTTTGCCCAGCTGTTTATGTTATTAGTTCTGACATTGTCTTGTTCTCTCTACGAAGTGTTTCCACTCTCTGTGTATGATGCAATCACTAATCACACTAAAGGTCCTATTTCATTTCAACCATTCATAGTATGGTGCTTTGTTCATTCCCAGGATTACCCCCTGTCAATGAGGTCGAGAGGTGGTCACTTGATGCTGACTTTGATGTCTCAGCTGCACCAGCACCAGCACCAGCACCTGCACCAGCACCAGCACCAGCACCAGCGCCAGCGCCTTACCCTCCTGCCACCAGGTCATCTGAATCTGAGTCCATCCCCCTGGACCGTACAGCATCATCAGGCAGTGACTGCTCCTCAGATGCAGATACTCGCAAGACATTTTGGGCAAAACAGGACTTAAGGACCGAAAGTGGTAACTTGCGTTTGTGCTTGATATGTGTTTAATTGTTTAAACATTTGAGACCCTGTGGGAATTCTGGGTTGGAATAGGTCCCCAGCAACCTATGGTGATCGTTAGCACAGACTTGTATAACATATATTATTTTATAGGTCCGTGTCCTAAGTAGACTCAGTGGATCGAGTGGTCTGATGAAAATGTAATGATTATGTATTGTGGCCTAAAAAAACATGTGCATTTGTCATCAGAGATTGACATATAGTTCTAATATCAGCTTTAAAAGTTCGTTCATGTGATTTTACAACACTCACCCCTTAGACTTCAACTCGACCCTTCAGCCCTAATTCTTATCTGTCCATGATGCTCCCTTCAATCACCCTATAGTGAACAGCTGGCACAAATGTCACTCTACACTGTCTGGTGTGGCCCACAAACCCATGGCTAAAGCATCTGTCTGCTATTCTTGTACATGCAGCTTGAGCAGTATTGATGCATTAACTGTAAGGTTGGAGTACATTATTAGGATATTATTATAGTAAATTATTATAGTAAGTTCTCGTTTACCGTTAATTACCAGTTTTTTACCGGTAGAATTAGGCTTGGACCAGTAAGAATGTTTGTTATTTCTTTACTGAAGAACTAACACCAACACCACCCCCCAACACCACACTTATTAGATTTACACATTATCCTTACCAAACCACATGAAGCCTCATGACTTTTGGCTTTGAGCCTGCAAGGTAAGGGCGCTGAGGATCACAGTGGTGTTAGAGAGTGAGTAGGAGAGAATGGTTTTACACCAATTTTAGCAATATCACAGCGGGGGACACCAAAAATGGGGTTCAAACATTGTACCCATGTGGGGAATAGCATCAAGGGCTTCAACCACTTGGCTACCCCACTGCCCTCACAGTAGTGTAAAGACGCCCTCACAGTGGTGTTAAGATGCCCTCTCAGTAGTGTTAAGACGCCCTCACAGTAGTGTTAAGATGCCCTCACAGTAGTGTTAAGATGCCCTCACAGTGGTGTTAAGATGCCCTCTCAGTAGTGTAAAGACGCCCTCACAGTGGTGTTAAGATGCCCTCACAGTAGTGTTAAGATGCCCTCACAGTAGTGTAAAGACGCCCTCACAGTAGCGTAAAGATGCCCTCTCAGTAGTGTAAAGATGCCCTCTCAGTAGTGTAAAGACGCCCTCACAGTAGCGTAAAGATGCCCTCACAGTAGTGTAAAGATGCCCTCTCAGTAGTGTAAAGACGCCCTCACAGTAGTGTTAAGACACCCTCACAGTGGTGTTAAGATGCCCTCACAGTAGTGTAAAGACGCCCTCACAGTAGTGTAAAGACACCCTCACAGTGGTGTTAAGATGCAAGATCCAGTGTTAGAATTTGCCACTAGTCCTGTAGTCCTTGTGAAACTGCCCAATAGTTAAGGTGTCATGAGGACTCGTAACAATGTTCCATTTGTAAGGGTTTTACTATGTGCTATCATTATAAGGACTATATATAGTCCTTATAAAACTGTTAGTTTCTCCCACTGGTCTTCCCACTATAATTGGTGTGATAAAGAGATCAAACAGATTCAGAGATGAAATCTCCCCGAGGTGTTCCGGGTTAGAATTGTCCCATCATGCAGCGGCCTATGCTTGTCGTAAGAGGCGACTAAATTGATCAGGTGCTCAAAGACTTGACTGCTTGTATGTCGTCATAGTCCAATGGTAAGGGCAGTCACTCAATATCCATCTCTGGTTTGAGCCCAGTTGTGATTGTTCACAGCCTGCCTTCATACAACTGGAATATTCCTGAGTGTGGCATTAGCAACAAATAAACCAAACAGTCTGGGCAAGTCTAGTTACCATGATATTGCTGGAGTATTTACTCAGTCATGAAACAACATTCACTCACTCAGAATTAAAAAAAACATAAATACCAAACCACCATTTACTCCACAGCCATAGACAGTCAAGATTCTGCCCAAGAGAACCATCTCTCATTGCCTGAAGAGCCAAGTTCTGAAACCTCCGATGAGGGACAAGACACCAAGCTGACACCTGTAGCAGCAGACAGTAAGACTCCAAGAAGAGATGCACAGTCTCACCTGGGGACAGGTAAATGCTGGATAGTGTCACATGAAAACACCATTATCTCCTGCTCTTGTAGCATGCCAGAAGACACTTTACGGACATGGAGCCTCAAGGGTTGAATCCATATCAGTGACACACAGACTGCAAATCTATTTACACCACATGGGCTCTTTACACAATAATGCACAAGCCTGAATCATGGCTTTACTTCTCATCTAAATCAAATTGTGCAACCACTGCACGTGCATGTACAGGGAGTTACAAAGTAAAGCAACCTGCTGAAACAACAGCCAGGGTCCGGCTTGAGATGAAAGTCCAGGGATCCTTGCCGTTGCCCTTATGCTAATGTTAAGGATGTAGGGTTCCCTAGATTCAGATACTATATGACAAACCTCAAGGACCCAGCATCCCCCAGCATCAACAGTGTTTGAAATTGTTTGGCTGCCATCAGGACCCACAGACTTTAGAAGCTTCAGACCCTGACTAAATTCTTCACACCCTCATTTATAAAACTGCAGCTTATTGTGCAAAATGAAACAACACATCAATCTATGGCAGATAAGCCAAACAAATTCGATACTACGGGCCTCAGTCGCCTGACACGAGATCTACCTGCCACAGGCCTAAGGGCAAGCGCTTATTTCGAACACTGTTAGAGCTTGAGGAACTGGTGTCACATCATTCATCATTGAAAATTTGGAATAGTTTGTTAGAGTCTGAGGCACGAAAAACATGTTATTTTTTTAATACTGACTTCCACAGGAGGTCTTACTTGTGTGAGACCAAATGACATCTGAGATGTTACTTTCCTGATCAATCATTGGTCAGTGGACACGCCAGAGCTTGAGGTGAAAATGTTCAAATTCTGTTTTAGCCTATTTTATACTTGAAAACATAATTTTGATTCTTTTTAGCACAACAATGCATTAAACTAGCAGTCAAAATATATTCCTTGGTTAGTATGTGATTGAGTCCAAGGCCACAATATTCTGACATTGAGCAGAGGTAAACACAATGAATCCATGGTTCAAGGAGACATTTTATAACAACTAGAAAGAGCCTGTGGATCCTAAACTATATAATTGTTTCTATAATGCATTATGCTGTAGAAATATAAATATATTTGTGTAGATGTATATTATTTTATCTTATTTCGTGTAAATTTTGTTTAGGAAACATAATGGTAATTCTGACTAAAGCAGAGGAAACAAACAAGAAATGGCTATTTGATGATGATGGATTTGATACAGCTATCCAAGTTATGGTTTGGAACTGAAGTTTGCAGTGTTTTGGCAACTGGCAAAGTTTTTATAATATTTGTAATTTTTTTGTCAAATCCAATTTTCAAGTTTATACTTTCTTTTGCCCAGCTGTTTATGTTATTAGTTCTGACATTGTCTTGTTCTCTCTACGAAGTGTTTCCACTCTCTGTGTATGATGCAATCACTAATCACACTAAAGGTCCTATTTCATTTCAACCATTCATAGTATGGTGCTTTGTTCATTCCCAGGATTACCCCCTGTCAATGAGGTCGAGAGGTGGTCACTTGATGCTGACTTTGATGTCTCAGCTGCACCAGCACCAGCGCCAGCGCCTTACCCTCCTGCCACCAGGTCATCTGAATCTGAGTCCATCCCCCTGGACCGTACAGCATCATCAGGCAGTGACTGCTCCTCAGATGCAGATACTCGCAAGACATTTTGGGCAAAACAGGACTTCAGGACCGAAAGAGGTAACTTGCTTTTGAGCTTGATATGTATTTAATTGTTTAAACATTTGAGACCCTGTGGGAATTCTAGGTTGGAATAGGTCCCCAGCAACCTATGGTGATTGTTAGCACAGACTTGTATAACATGTATTGTTTTATAGGTCCGTGTCCTAAGTAGACTCAGTAAGTTCTCGTTTACCGATAATTACCAGTTTTTTACTGGTAGAATTAGGCTGGGACCAGTAATTCATGTGACTACCAGTCCCTGTGGACTGGCAAATAAAGTACTTCATAAATGTTTGTTGGCAATAGTATATTTTTTTTAACAAAGTCAGCCTGTCTGTTACTATCAGGATTTTCCAGTGTCTATTTTTAATTTAAAAAATTAATAACATTTTGCTTTATTTCATGGTTAAGGTTATATTTGTCTTAAATATTAAGAAAAAAGAGACTGTACTTTGTGTGAATGACGTGTAGATCTAATTAAGTTACTTCAGAGGACGTCATTGCATTGAACATGATGTTGAATTAGTTAAATTTTCATACGTTTTTCTATTTCTTGAAAGTTGGGATTGACAAAACTTGGATGGATTGGTAATTTTTAGAGTAAACAGTTGCCAGTCCACCAGGATTGGCATTTTCAAAAGCTAGCAGGAACACTGGTAAATGGCAAACCCAATTGGCAAATACACATTGGATCTGATGAGAAAAGGGTTTAGGCTGACACCTAAGGGTAATCTCGATGGTGTGTGTAGTTTCGATCTGGGTTGCTGTCATCAGCCTGGGTTTGTGAGCTCCTTATAAACCTTCTGTTTCCCACTGGATCTGATAGAGTTGTGCTCTTATACTTTGGTGTTAAACATTAGGGTTGTGACAAGGATCCTTTTGATTTTCATTCCTAATATTGATGATGATGATGATGATGATGATGATGACGATGACGACGACGATGATGATGATGATGATTGATGATTGATGATTGATGTATCCATCACAGAGAGAAGTTCAACACCACGTCGTCCAAACAGAGTTCTTGCCATGGCACGTGAGAGCCGTGTGGGTCTAATGCGGGAACTGTTCCCAAGCCCTCCACCTAAGAAGAAGACTGTGAGGAGACCAGAAGAGAAATGCACACCAGACACCTCCAGCAGTGAACTGTCTTCAGATGCAGAAATGTACAGACTTCTTGGATTGGAGAAACCAAAGTCATTCAAATACAACATAGGTAAGATTGAACTTCCCATGTTACAAATACCATGTTGAAATATATTGACCCCAAATGCTTTTCTAAATGAAAAATCAGTCACATACAAGATAGGTCAGATTTAGCTTTAGCATGTGGGAATGTTTTGACACAAAAGTCTACTCAATGCAGTGTGGACATTTTCAAGTTGGGTTCCAGGGCAAAATAAGATCCAGTGATCCATGCTTGTCATCAGATCAGACTAATGATGATAGCGTGGTTATAATGTATGACCCAGGAGTTTGTGTCAGCGCGCACAAACATCAATTGCTCATACTGTCAACCACTGGTTTTACTGTGAAGTCTTGATAATGTACTGGGAGTTGGACTTCAACATTGCTGCCTAGCATAAAACAACCAATACACAATACCAAAGTTTTCTGTTGTCTGTATGCAGTGTGTACATTTGGATCTTGGTGAAATAGCTGACCAAGTGTAATACCCTTTCATTCACAGATGGAGTCATTAGCTTGAGGCGAGCATCTACCAAAACCAACTTGCCATCGTTTTTTGTCAACAACTCCGATTCTCTTGTGGATTCCCTCCAGTCAAATTCAGGCAGCTCTACAGAACCTGAGCTTCGTAAACTCCTCGACATGAGCAAGAGTACTGATGAAGATGATTTAGAACCAGTTGATGCATTCAAGAAAGGGAAGCCACTTCCCCCTGTGAAGCACATGCGAGATCTGGATAGTCCTCCTAAAGTTCTGCTTGATATTACTCCAAAGGAGACAAAGTTTCTGAAAGCAGTGAGCAATGGGTCATACAGAGCCCAATCCCCTCTCGCACCTATTCCTACCAGTCAAAAGGAGGGTGAGATCCCTCGAGATGTATCAGAATCACTTACCTCCAAAAGAATGTCAAGACGCAGAGCCTTTGCATCTGCAGGTTCTGCCATTTTTCAAGAGGAGCAGAAAGTTCATTCCTTGAAACCCATTGGGAAGCCATCTCAAAGGAGCTCAGATGTTAGAATTAGATCCTTCAATAACCTTGATACAAGGACATCAAGAGGACCTGATCCAGTAAATACTGAGTCCAACAGGATTGAATCTGTAAGTCCACCAACATCAAACCCTAGGCCATCCTTACATCCTTCTCCACCTGACAGAAAGGCACCAGAGACGGGGGCAAGGTCTCTTTCAAGGTATCCACAATCAAGGGCACCAAGCAATAAGGTGTCGGAGAAGAGTATTGAATCTGCAAGGCAGACAGTGGACTCACAGAAACCTGACTCCACCACATCCAGACTACGACGTCCAAAAGAGCATCAGTTCAAGTCCTTTGGTAAGATGTCCGCATCAGTCAAACCAGAAGAGACATCAGTGAAATCTGCCATGGTCCTGGATTCTGGATATGGTCTTGGTCCATCAGTAGTAAAGGATCATCAATCCAGCCATAGATCAGGCTTTGGATCATATGCACCACGTCCACCAGTAGGGAAGGTGGCAGGCAGACATGGCAAGTCATTCAACAGCATAGCTCCATTGCCTTCAACTTCCAACTCAGTGGATAAGCCACCTGTTGCAAGGAGACAAACAGGCTATGAGCAGGCTCAGTCTCCCAAATGGCAGTCACCACGTGGACCTAAATGCACACCTGAAATGCTCACTGAAAGCCAAACAAAGGCTGCAGGCCTGAAAGATGGACTGCCACACTCTGTAGGATCCAAGAAAGGGATCCAAAGACTACCAAGCACCAGTAGGTTAGAAAATGTTCACTCCTCTGGTTCAAGTTCCTCTGAGAGCGTTGCTGTCTCTCCAAGACCAGCATGGGACATAATGAAAGCTGGTTCCGAACTTCTTGCTGAAGTATCCTCTTCCTCCTCCTATGAAAACAGAAACTCGAATCTTCCTCACAAGTCATCATCATCATCTGCACACTGTTCAACTTACCCCACTTCAACATGTAAGTATTTACTATTTACTGTTTCTCACTGTTTTCAAAGCCTCCAAGCCAAACAGTATTTGGAGATAATTTAATTTGTTTTTATAAACTGCAGCATGCTCCATCATCACAATCCAATTACCCTGGCAGGGGTAGCATGTTAAGAATAGATTCCTTTTAAAATCGGTAAGCTTGAGTCTCATTAAAAGTTCTTGTCAGATCTGCTGATAATGGTCCCTATACTAAAATCAAGTAACATGATGCCAGAACACACGTTGTAACAATGGACTTCAAAGTTGTCACATCTTGTTGCTGGGATAGATGTATGGATATTACTGAGATAAAGAGATACATTTTGACAAACCTGTAGCTTGCCTTCTAATTGAATATTTCTTTTTTCAGCATCACACCACAGACCACATCAGTAGGACGATAGGGACAAGTAGGTATTATGTGGCTTGATCTTGGTAGATACATTACTAGGTTTTGTGTGTTTTGACAATTTGAGCCCCTGAGTATCTGTATCCCCTTACATCCCATGGCTATTGTCTGTTTTCACCAGCAGAATCCATCACCATCTCCATCAGAATTTCCAGTGACAGATTGTTGAAACCTTCTGTTGTGTTAGACTCTTGTTCTTCGGAGTTGAAGCCCTCTGTTATGTCAACTCTTATACTTGGCAGTTGATACCCTGTGTTGTGTCAACTCATATACTTGGCAGTTGATACCCTGTGTTATGTCAACTCATATACTTGGCAGTTGATATCCTGTGTTGTGTCAACTCTTATACTTGGCAGTTGATACCCTGTGTTGTGTCAACTCTTATACTTGGCAGTTGATACCCTCTGTTGTGTCAACTCTTATACTTGGCATTTGATACCCTGTGTTGTGTCAACTCTTGTACTTGGCAGTTGATACCCTCTATTGAGTCAACTCTTCTACTTGGCAGTTGATACCCTCTGTTGTGTCAACTCTTCTACTTGGCAGTTGATACCCTCTGTTGTGTCAACTCTTATACTTGGCAGTTGATACCATGTGTTGTGTCAACTCTTATACTTGGCAATTGATACCCTGTGTTGTGTCAACTCTTATACTTGGCAGTTGATACCCTGTGTTGTGTCAACTCTTATACTTGGCAATTGATACCCTGTGTTGTGTCAACTCTTATACTTGGCAGTTGATACCCTGTGTTGTGTCAACTCTTATACTTGGCAGTTGATACCCTCTGTTGTGTCAACTCTTCTACTTGGCAGTTGATACCCTGTGTTGTGTCAACTCATATACTTGGCAATTGATACCCTCTGTTGTGTCAACTCTTATACTTGGCAGTTGATACCCTGTGTTGTGTCAACTCTTATACTTGGCAGTTGATACCCTCTGTTGTGTCAACTCTTCTACTTGGCAGTTGATACCATGTGTTGTGTCAACTCATATACTTGGCAGTTGATACCCTCTGTTGTGTCAACTCTTATACTTGGCAATTGATACCCTCTGTTGTGTCAACTCTTATACTTGGCAGTTGATACCCTCTGTTGTGTCAACTCTTATACTTGGCAGTTGATACCATGTGTTGTGTCAACTCTTCTACTTGGCAGTTGATACCCTGTGTTGTGTCAACTCATATACTTGGCAATTGATACCCTCTGTTGAGTCAACTCTTATACTTGGCAGTTGATACCCTGTGTTGTGTCAACTCTTATACTTGGCAGTTGATACCCTCTGTTGTGTCAACTCTTCTACTTGGCAGTTGATACCATGTGTTGTGTCAACTCATATACTTGGCAGTTGATACCCTCTGTTGTGTCAACTCTTATACTTGGCAATTGATACCCTCTGTTGTGTCAACTCTTATACTTGGCAGTTGATACCCTCTGTTGTGTCAACTCTTATACTTGGCAGTTGATACCATGTGTTGTGTCAACTCTTATACTTGGCAGTTGATACCATGTGTTGTGTCAACTCTTATACTTGGCAGTTGATACCCTCTGTTGTGTCAACTCTTATACTTGGCAGTTGATACCCTGTGTTGTGTGAACTCATATACTTGGCAATTGATACCCTGTGTTGTGTCAACTCTTATACTTGGCAGTTGATACCCTGTGTTGTGTCAACTCTTATACTTGGCAATTGATACCCTGTGTTGTGTCAACTCTTATACTTGGCAGTTGATACCCTCTGTTGTGTCAACTCTTATACTTGGCAGTTGATACCCTCTGTTGTGTCAACTCTTATACTTGGCAGTTGATACCCTGTGTTGTGTCAACTCTTATACTTGGCAGTTGATACCCTCTGTTGTGTCAACTCTTATACTTGGCAATTGATACCCTCTGTTGTGTCAACTCTTCTACTTGGCAGTTGATACCATGTGTTGTGTCAACTCATATACTTGGCAGTTGATACCCTCTGTTGTGTCAACTCTTATACTTGGCAATTGATACCCTCTGTTGTGTCAACTCTTATACTTGGCAGTTGATACCCTCTGTTGTGTCAACTCTTATACTTGGCAGTTGATACCATGTGTTGTGTCAACTCTTATACTTGGCAGTTGATACCATGTGTTGTGTCAACTCTTATACTTGGCAGTTGATATCCTCTATTGTGTCAACTCTTATACTAGGCAATTGATACCCTGTGTTGTGTCAACTCTTATACTTGGCAGTTGATACCCTCTGTTGTGTCAACTCTTATACTTGGCAATTGATACCCTCTGTTGTGTCAACTCTTATACTTGGCAGTTGATACCATGTGTTGTGTCAACTCATATACTTGGCAGTTGATACCCTGTGTTGTGTCAACTCTTATACTTGGCAATTGATACCCTGTGTTGTGTCAACTCTTATACTTGGCAGTTGATACCCTCTGTTGTGTCAACTCTTATACTTGGCAGTTGATACCATGTGTTGTGTCAACTCTTATACTTGGCAGTTGATATCCTCTATTGTGTCAACTCTTATACTAGGCAATTGATACTCTGTGTTGTGTCAACTCTTATACTTGGCAGTTGATACCCTGTGTTGTGTCAACTCTAATACTTGGCAATTGATACCCTGTGTTGTGTCAACTCTTATACTTGGCAGTTGATACCCTGTGTTGTGTCAACTCTTATACTTGGCAGTTGATACCCTCTGTTGTGTCAACTTTATACTTGGCAGTTGATACCCTCTATTGTGTCAACTCTTATACTTGGCAGTTGATACCATGTGTTGTGTCAACTCTTATACTTGGCAGTTGATACCCTGTGTTGTGTGAACTCATATACTTGGCAGTTGATACCCTCTGTTGTGTCAACTCTTATACTTGGCAGTTGATACCCTCTGTTGTGTCAACTCATATACTTGGCAGTTGATACCCTCTGTTGTGTCAACTCATATACTTGACAGTTGATACCCTGTGTTGTGTCAACTCATATACTTGGCAGTTGATAGTGGTTGGAACAACTGGTTGTGTTGATTCTCTTTCCCAACAGTTGGAACCCTCAGATGTGTTGATTCTATATTGGGGCAGTTGGAACCTTCGGTAGTTTTGACTGCTATTCTTGGCGGTTGGTGCCAAGGGTATAGTTTTCTCTCTTATTCTCTCCAGTCGACAGTGTTGACTTTTTCCTTTTCTCCATCTTTGTATCATACCATCAAGAAGAACAAAATATATATTTTTAGTAGTAATCCTTATCAAACTAGATTTAATCATAAGATTTATAATAACTATCAGCAAAACAAAGCTACAGTACACTTAGTATTTTGTGTCTGTATGGGAGGCAGTATTTTGTGTCTGTATGGGAGGCAGTATTTCCTGTCTGTGTATGGGAGGCAGTATTTTGTGTCTGTATGGGAGGCAGCATTTTGTGTCTCATGGGAGGCAGTAGTTTGTGTCTGTATGGGAGGCAGTATTTCCTGTCTGTGTATGGGAGGCAGTATTTTGTGTCTGTGTATGGGAGGCAGTATTTTGTGTCTTCGTCGGAGGCAGTAGTTTGTGTCTTCATGGGAGGCAGTAGTTTGTGTCTGTATTGGAGGCAGTATTTTGTGTCTGTATGGGAGGCAGTATTTCCTGTCTGTTTATGGGATTCAGTATTTTGTGTCTGTATGGGAGGCAGTATTTTGTGTCTGTGTAAGGGAGGCAGTATTTTGTGTCAGTGTATGGGAGGCAGTATTTTGTGTCAGTGTATGGGAGGCAGTATTTTGTGTCTGTATGGGAGGCAGTATTTCCTTTATGTGTATGGGAGGCAGTATTGTGTGTCTGTGTATGGGAGGCAGTATTTTGGGTCTGTGTATGGGAGGCAGTAGTTTGTGTCTGTGTATGGGAGGCAGTATTTTGGGTCTGTGTATGGGAGGCAGTAGTTTGTGTCTGTATGGGAGGCAGTATTTTGTGTCAGTGTATGGGAAGCAGTATTTTGTGTCTGTATGGGAGGCAGTATTTCCTGTCTGTGTATGGGAGGCAGTATTTTGTGTCTGTATGGGAGGCAGTATTTTGTGTCAGTGTATGGGAAGCAGTATTTTGTGTCTGTATTGGAGGCAGTATTTCCTGTCTGTGTATGGGAAGCAGTATTTTGTGTCTGTGTATGGAAGGCAGTAGTTTGTGTCTGTATGGGAGGCAGTCTTTTGTGTCTGGGTTTATATACAGTATATAGTGTCTGTATGGAAGGCAGTATTTTGTGTCTGTATTGGAGGCAGTATTTCCTGTCTGTGTATGGGAGGCAGTATTTTGTGTCTGTGTATGGGAGGCAGTATTTCCTGTCTGTGTATGGGAGGCAGTATTTTGTGTCTGTATGGGAGGCAGTATTTTGTGTCTGTATGGGAGGCAGTATTTTGTGTCTGTGTATGGGAAGCAGTATTTTGTGTCTGTGTATGGGAGGCAGTAGTTTGTGACTGTATGGGAGGCAGTATTTTGTGTCTGTATGGGAGGCAGTATTTTGTGTCTGTGTACAGGAGGCAGTATTTTGTGTCAGTGTATGGGAAGCAGTATTTTGTGTCTGTATGGGAGGCAGTATTTCCTGTCTGTGTATGGGAGGCAGTATTTTGTGTCTGTATGGGAAGCAGTATTTTGTGTCTGTATGGGAGGCAGTATTTCCTGTCTGTTTATGGGAGGCAGTAGTTTGTGTCTGTATGGGAGGCAGTATTTCCTGTCTGTGTATGGAAATCAGTATTTTGGGTCTGTTTGGGAGGCAGTTTTTTGTGTCTGGGTTTAGATACAGTATATTGTGTCTGTATGGGAGGCAGTATTTTGTGACTGTATTGGAGGCAGTATTTTGTGTCTTCATGGGAGGCAGTATTTTGTGTCTTTATGGGAGGCAGTATTTTGTGTCTTAATGAGAGGCAGTATTTTTTGTCTGAGGTTGAGATGCAGTATTTTGTGTCCAGTATATACTCTGACATGGAGATGAATTATGCCTGTGTAAAACTGGCCACATTATCAGGATGTGTGTGGATACAGATGCAGCTAGAGTAATTTCAAAGTGGAATTCTTTAAGTTTAATAGATGCAATGATTCTTTTAACATTTTGGAGCGGAGATTTTGTTATGTTGACACAGCTTTCCCTTTGTTTTGGGAAATGTTTTGTCTATAAATATTCTAAAGCAACAGAGATTTTGACTAAAGGATGCTGAGTGTCTCAAAAGGACATTTGGTGAAATAGTTTCAGATGAAGTAAATTTCAGCATGATGAGTATAAACCCTCGGTGATATCTTTAAATTAAAGTTACTGTTTTAATAATGTTTTCTACCTGATCAGGCCAACATAAAGATACTTGTGTTTTAAGGTAACCTGAAATTAATGGGTTGGTGTTTTTCTTTCTGTATTAAATAAATTTTTTAAATGTTTAAAACAGATGGCTTGCTTCGAACTGCTGTTAGTTGCAAAGTTCTTCAAATTTGTTGGTCAAACTATCTTCAGCAACAACAATAATTTCTTTATGGCTGTTTCCATTTGGGTTGTAAATGAAACAAAGATTTGAAACACAAGTATGTGTTTTTACTTACAATTATCCCTAAAACTGCTGCTCATGGTGCTGTGGATGTTGACGATGATGATGATGTTGTGGATGTTGAAGATGATGATGATGATGATGATGTCAGATGATGATGATGATGGCAAAAAGGACAAGGAGGAAGTTGACTCGCAATTTCTGTATAATATTTGACATGTTTTTATAACAATTTCTGTATAATATTTGACATGTATTTATAACAATTTCTGTATAATATTTGACATGTATTTATAACAATTTCTGTATAATATTTGACATGTTTTTATAACAATTTCTGTATAATATTTGACATGTTTTTATTACAATTTCTGTATACTATATATGTGTTTATTTATGTCAGTCAGTTGTTGACATGTTCATTTCATTGAATGTGATATTAGTACACTATCTTGTCCTGTTGATTTTATAGTCCAGATGAAATCCACATGTAATGGATACTTTTTCCAGGGTTTTAATATCTACCAGTGGCATACAAAATTCAAGACACTAGTATTTGCTGATCAATTTTTATATTATGTTTTGTTTTACCTTTTGCATGCTTTTCAACAACAAAGCTTGGTAAGAAACTACCCAAATTAAACCAAAGCAACTGTTAATGGCTATACATAATGATCAAGGTTTATTTTAAGAATGGCAATCACTGCCAATGAATTCACTATCATTGTACATCTGTGGCTATGTGTTGTGATCAGCCATATAAAATTACAGCTAACTGAAAGGATGGATCATACACCCTGCAAGTGTCAAATGTTGCTTACAAGTCAAGAGGTATATTTACATGTAATGGAATTTACCGATCAAGCCATATTTTTCCGGTCAGGATCCTGTTGTATGAACTTGAGAACAGAAACATGGAGGTTGCTGAATGAAATTGTTATTATTACATGATCTTTGATGTTAACATTCTACATAAACCTTTTCTGTGCTAGTTTGTTTGGTGTCTTGCTCCTTATTATCCCCCGCCCAACAAAGTTGGCGGGGAATATAGAAATGGGCTCCGTCCGTCCATCACGTTTCGTTTCCGGAGCATAACTCAGAAGGCGTTCAATATTTTTTCATGAAACTTTGCAGGTCTGTCAAGTACATGCTGAACTGGTGCCTTTTGCTATTTTGAAATTTTAGAAAATTTTATTTTTTACGTTTCCATGGCAACAAGATGGACTTAGGTTCCAAATTTACATTTCCATGACAAGTTCCAACTCGGTTAAAAAAGTTTAGGGTTTGTTTAGATTTCATTATGTCATATATTCTGCAACAGGGGCGGGGGATATAGCCACGTTAGTGGCAAACTCTTGTTTATTTTGTGAACAACTTGCAATATTCTACCAACTCTCACCTGGCAGTGAGCTTGTCATGGTGAACTGTCTGGTTTTTCCGTCGTTAACTTGTACATTTTTTACATTACCTTTAAATCTTCCAAGGCCTATGAAGCAGTAATTTTCCATGAATCCCATCTATGGTGTCTCCATCAAGTGCAAACTGAATTCAGATCCTATTCTAAATATGGCCGACATGGCAGCCATATTGAAAAACCCATAAATGGCCAAAACATGTCGGAGAATAACGTACATTGAATAATATACTAATGTACATTACACCACAATCTATCAATAATATTCCCTCACTGCTCGGAGCTGTTTTTTCATTCGCTGTTTCTTATATGTGAACAATATGGCAATCTTTTTAAGGTGCTTATGTTTTCAAAAATGCGAACTGCTAACTACAAAGGCTACTTTCAGTCTTACATATAGTGGGAGCATCACAAATTTATTTGAAAACATCCCACCTGCTTATGTTATTTTAGGATGTCAAAATAATAGTGTAGTTTTCACAAAAGGTTTGTGTATTTATCAAGTCACCCCTTTCATGCAAACTGATGGAGTATTTGCTATCACATGAAACATTGAAATACAGGGCATTATAAACAGGCACTTTGTGTGTTCTATAGTCAGTTATGGTGTCATATGCAGAAACTGGCTAGATTGGATGCAGTTCGCAAACACTAAATTGTAATGAGATCATTGTCACATAAGTTTTCTGTGCTGTTCTGTTACATGTTAGCCGAGGGGGCACGGGTGGCCCAGTCATCTAAGGCGCCGCGATTCGCTGTGCAGAGTTGCGTCCCTTGGGCATACCAGAAACCTATGATTGTGGGTTCGAATCCCGGTTCGCCCCAATTATGTTTCTAGATTTGTCAGCACCATACCCCTGCTCGTGGGTTTCATCGAAGTGGTAAACGTCTGAGACCTGCCTCACTTCGGGCTTTCCTCCCACATTAAGCTGACACGCCGCGATGTAACTGGAATACTGTTAAAAGCGACGTTAAACCCAACTCACTCACTCACTCACATGTTAGCCGATTATATTTCGGGGTCGTGTCCCAAAGTGAATCCTGTCGCGAAGATTGAAGTTTCATAAAATTATTGCTTCATAATTCAGGTGAGCTACAGAATCTTGTTGCTCTGGGTTTTTTCAAAGGTCACATGGGCTTTGTGAAATGTGAACAAAGTGAGTGAATGCAAAGATGGCAGATTTCAGTTGTCATGGCAAGTAATGGAGTCGAGGCAAATCGGTGGTTGATAGCATGAGCAACAATGGACGCTATGACGACATGATGGTACAATGAATACATTGTTTGTTTTGTTTGTTTGTTGTTTAACGCTACACTC
This sequence comes from Haliotis rufescens, assembly GCF_023055435.1. Taxonomy (NCBI): domain Eukaryota; kingdom Metazoa; phylum Mollusca; class Gastropoda; order Lepetellida; family Haliotidae; genus Haliotis; species Haliotis rufescens. Next base: position 1,548,632 of record NW_025964372.1, read on the forward strand.
AGCAATATTCCAGCAATATGAAGGTGGCCTGAAAATAATCAAGTCTGGATCTGACAATTTCACGAATGGCCATATATAATGGACCAGGCAAACCAGACTGAAAGGTTCAAATCCATGTAGAATCATCTCTAAATCCAGGTGACACCACACATAGGAACAAGGTTACTGGTTTGTCATAACAGTCGTCAGTTCTAATGTGAGATAAACTCCATGTGGTTAATGGTGCTGAAACAGAGTCAGACTGGGAATTGGCATATCCTGGAACATGACTCCTGAAGGCAGGTGGCAGAACCTGATCACTGGGCTTCTAAACATTTATCCATGTGGAGACGACACTGGGTGTATCAAGTCACAAATAACATTGCTCTTTAAAGACTCAGTCAGCAGTATTCAAGCCAATCATGGCTACCTGTCAGTAATCGAGTCTGAACCAGACAAACCAGTGATTGATATTATGAGCAACATCACATCAGGGTGCGTGAAATCAACAGAGTCGCCAAACCTGACAAACACAGATTACTTGGGACTTACATTCTGAGCCAGCCAACAAGGGAGTCACTAGTACTTGGTACACAACTTTCCTATCACCCCTCTTCACAAGATTCAGTTGAGGTGAAATGGGGCTTACATCGCGTTCAAGATTATTGCACTTTAGCAATGCGCTTGTACGTGTGTGGCTGCTTGTACTAGTCTGGACTAATGCCGACTTTATAGTACTAGACCACTGAGAAACCATGCCGCAGTTTAACATGGATACCTACTCAGACACTATATACTGACTCCAAGCTGACCAGTCCTTGTTTTAGACCCTTAATGCTGAGCAGGGTAACAACAAGTACCATCTTAACTCTTGGTATGACATGGCTGGGGATCGAACCCCCGACCTTCCACTCTCCGTACAGACGCTCTACCACTAGACCATGAGGTGGTCTCAAAAGACAAAAGAGAACTTCTCCAATAAGTCTAAATATTTTATTACAGTATTCTACAAGGTTGTCTACAATCAGCATCAGCAAACCCATACAAACAGCTTTGTACACATAAACATGTACACCGGAGCCTAGGTACATTAATGTCTCCACCACAGCTATGTATTTCCCTGTATAACACTGAAACATAGCAACTAGGTTTTCAGGTGGTGGAAAATTTAAGTTCTTGAGTGTGTACATAGCCAGCAGATAATTTATAGCCTATTACCGACTATTCAACCAACGCTCCCATCACATACAGTACATCAGACACAGTATATAAACAAAACAGAAACATCAACATACTTACTAATTTTTTTCATTCAGCCCCTTGCACAAAGCTATATTAGGAGGCAGGTCCATGTTGTATTGAACATTAATACATTCAAATCTGATGACATGAAGATGTTTGACATGCTATTTCAACAAATATCCATCAGGACTATTTAAAAAATAATTTCGAAATATTTGATTTTTTGATTGGGTACTTATCTACTTAGGCCATACTCCATCGAAGAATTTGAAATTCAGTAACATCAAAATCACAAATAAAATCTGTATACATGGTCATGCTCAGAGGTAATACGTCATAAAATCGAAATTAAAATTTAAAAAATATGTTAACATTTTAGTAAAAACATTAAAATATTGCACCTGAGGAATTCACAAATGACAGAAAGAGGCATCAATAACTCAAAAATCATTTTTCCTTCAGGAATTATTGAGAATTAAAAAATGGGAAAACACTTTTGCAAGATTGATCAAATCGTTCATTTTTTTCTTTTCAGAAAACTATGGTCAGGTTTCAAAAGTTAAAAAGCATCTTCTGTGTGGAATGTAACTTGACCCAATTTTATCAAATTAAATACCCATTTCTTCATACAACAAACAACAGCCTTTGAGTGAGTTGATGGTGACCCGTACAATATTTTGCTAACAAATTTACTACAATTCAATTAAATTTAAAATAAAAAAGCTCATTCAATGCCATAAAAAAATAATTGCCAATACTAAAATGCTGTGGAAACTGATGTTAGTGTACAGTTGTGAGAAAAAAATATTTACAAGCTAAAAAAATATACTTTGGTTTGGTAAATGGCAAAAAAGAAAATTTACTAAAATTACAAATAAATTCATCAGATGATGAAAAATTTCACAATTACAAATTTGGCAAGATCTATCAGATAAATCATGTTAAAAGCTGGATATTGGCCTTGCTCTACCAACCTTTTGATCAAAGGGACAAATATTAATGAAGTTCTTTTCCATCTCAATTTACATATCAAAAACATTTTAGGTGCATGACGGTTGTGTTTTAACAAGTTCAAAATATCACCATCACCATCAGGGGATTACCTGTACAATGTAGACAAATTGAAACCCGTCTGATGTTTTACCAGTGGGATGCACATACACAATACACACCTACAAAATCCTGCCTTAAACAATTTACTTGAATATGATGCGTATATCTCAGTTGAGATGCATGACTCGATACACTATTATCCGATTAGTATTTGTTAATTAAGGAACTCAAATTAAAAAGTCAACCAATAAATTAACAAAAAAACAAAGGTATCACAAAACTGCCTGTAACAAAATGATCTTGCAACATCTGGCAGTGTATTTGAAAATGTATTCGAATGTTTACCATAATGTGAGACAGGTTTACATAACACTGAGATATAAAACAGCCGGACAAACATCTAAACTGAATTTGCAGAACCATTTAAAAGTTGAATCTATTCAGCCATGAAATAAATAGTCTTGTATTTTTCCATTAACTATTGTTCATCTCCATAGCCAGAACATTGAACCTCAGTAATTCTGGATGGAAGAATATTTCATTCCGATCATACATAGTTGTCATTCAAGTATCAGATCTGTTGATTCAAATCATTCAAAGACTTGTTGAAAAAGGTTTGTGGTTTCTCAAGACCAACCCTTATTTGTCATTATATTTTTAAGCACTGTTTAGAATACTCTTTCAGCTCAAATTTCGATTTTGCATTAGATTCCAACTTTTTGTTCACTACATGCTATTCGTGTTGTGCGTGATTAGCAGGGGACTCTGCATGTTCATCTCTTCGAGCTGCTGTGGGTATGGCACCTTAGAATCAAGTTTACACACAATAGTTCTTATTACTGACATAATCCAGGAATTACGATTTAAAGTATAAATTTTAGAGACTCGTGCAAGTCTATAATAAATCCTCCCTTCCTCCATACCCAGTTAATTATGAGAAACAAGATCTATTTTTAACTAGCCTAACAAACAACAATGTCCTCGGAGATACTGTTATCCTCAGTTGCCAATACCATATCATTTTACAAGGAATGCATCACAGTTCACACGTCACTGTTCTTCAGCATAAGAAAAATATTTTACAAGTCTGGAAATGATCAAGGATTTCAATACATGCAAAAAGCAATACTTAATATACAGCACCCTTGTATCCTGTCATCTCCAAATGTTCTGTGACGGTACCAGACACCTCCATTGAAGTCACGTTCCAAGCTCAAGTAAATCAGATCTTTTACTCCTACACAATACCGCCTCTGCATCTGACAATTAATTCATGTGTGTCAGGTGAACTTTCTAAACAGCCTTTAGTGTCAAGAGCATTCAGAGTTGTATGTCTAATTTCTGTATCCTGAAAATGAACTTAAACTGACAGTTCCAAATGGATATAATAAAAGCTCCACCATTACATCATTGATATGCTATGCACCGTTTTGGAGAGCCATGGCATCTACATCCAAAATAGAATACCATGAATACATATTTGTGTTCAGTGTACATTTTCTTTTGTAAAAGTCAAAATTTCCAAATAAAATTGGAAAGAAATTAAGCCATTTTTTTTTAAAAAGAAAGTTGACATCTGACTGGATCAATGTTCACACGGGGTATACTGACAAGACTGTTTCGGGATGTGTTGTCAGATCTTCATTCAATAGTGGTATCATAGAGTAAAACAGACTCCAATGCGACTGAGGCACCTTCAGAGAACTCGACAAACAGTATTGATTTTTCTATCACTCTACACAAGAGGGGGGCTGACGACTGACTGGGGGTATAACATCATCTACTAGCAATAAAGACATGAAGTATATTGGAGCACTGCAATAAGTGATCAACTCCACATGGGTCGAGATTCAGAACATTTCACAGATATAATATCTTGGTGCAGTCACCAATAGCTCCAGCACAATTCTCACACTCACACACACACACACAGCTATGAAGGAACCCAATCTCCCTGCAAGCAGCTAGCTACACACTCACCACCTCATAAAATGTTGAGTTATTAATTGTCAATAGTGGTATGTTTTAGAAAGTTTGTGTTTCGGTTTTCTATTTTGGTATAAATCCAGCGAGGATACAGCTTTCTTTTTCAAATTCATGTTGGGCAGACATGAAATATTGTTGAAAATACATCCCCAAATGACTAGTTATAGCGTTGACACATACCCAAAAATCGATAAGGCTTCTTAATGTTTCTTTTGTTTTAAAATTTGGGGTGCACAATCATGCACCTCCTCTGGATCAAGTATGAAATGGATCCGATGATCTCACATATTTTTCTTTATTTTCTTATACAAATAGGTCATGAAGGTGTGGATGGAGTTATCTGCCCTTGTGTTGAAAACAGGATCTGGTTGTGCAGGACAGACATTGAACTGACACTGCCAATCACAACTACATAACCTATACCATATCGTTATTCCTACAACATTCTAAAACATTCTGTACAATTACTAATCAGAAAACGTAGCTATCTAAAATCACTTCAATCCAAAAATTAGATTTAACACCCATATTATGTCATGTTTCTAAAAGCAAACAACTGTCCCTTCTCCAAGTGAATCTAAAATAGGTAAATGACATGTTACAATGTTACATTCAGTATGAGCATGTTACAGACTTATGTTTCACAAGGAAAATAATAACACCCTCTGTGTAGCAAGCATATCCAAATATAGTTTACATACCTGTACACCCCATCTATAAATATCAAACGCCAGAACGCCCAAAGAATTAATTTACAAATCTAATCATGTCAAAAACAATTGTCATGTGAATTACCAACAAATATCTAACATCAGGTATACCCAACTATCTACACTCTACAATGAGATTCATTTTAAAAAATGTGCTTATTTATCATGTTTATTTGACAAAAAATATTATTATTCACAAATCAACAAAAAATGAGAAACAACGCTTCCCAAATACCTGGCCCAAGCCTTGTTTTCTAGTTTTAGGTTGTTTGTCTGAAAAGTGTTTTTTCATTAAGTGTATGAGCACTGGTACTGATGGAGGAATTCCATGCTAGAGTAGATAAACAAGTCATAAGTGTTTCCATGGCAACTGCCACATGTGATCAGTCCATACATTTTGATAATAAAGAGACAACAACTAGTCTCACTGTATCCATATCAATACAATCAAATTTGGGTTTGCAAATTGGGTAATAGTTGTTGAAAGACTCGGTATGATAAGGTCTGTTTATACAGAAGAAATCCAAAGTTGAAATGGATAGGTCGTATTGTTATTTACATGAGCACATTTGCTAATTTTCATAACAATTTCAAGAATGGCTTATTTCCCCAAATGGATTCTTATCAAACCTTGTCCTTTGTTTGACAGTGATTCCCCAGAGAATCACATAACTCACAAAAAATATGTTCAATAAACATATTCAATATTTTAGGAATCTTGATTCATTGAAAATCTTTAACCCTAAGAAAACAATTCATATGTTTAGAGGCTAATTTTTTAACATATATTTCATCAACATACAAACACAAAAACGAACATGTACAGTCAGGTATTGTTTCTGTAACAACCACACCAAAGTAACAAGAAGCACTTGTCTTTTCTTGGATGAAATGCTGCTTCAAGTTATCGTCTGTCACACGAGTATTTAACACAACTTAATTACTGCATGTTGTCCAACAATTAACACCAAAACACTCAGTCATGGTAAAGATAATATATTTGTTGTTTATTAAACCTGTTACAACATGGATGAGAAGCTCTCTGTAAAACTGTTTACAGAAACTGCACGACATAACACTCCGCTCATAAACTCAAGGTTCAATGGGCAAGGTGAAAGGAACTACAAAAATATAGTTTAAATAACTTGTATACAAACAATTCATAATGGAAGTGGATGAAATATAACATTTGAGGAAACTGCCCCAAATATTGACAAGTTTCCAGAAATAAATTTTTAAAAAATATCCCCATGCTAAATGAAAAAAAGACAAAAACTGTTAGTGGCAAGAAATTTTCTAACTGATCGCATGGATCTACACATCATAAGGGTTATATTTAATATCAAGTCGATTGTCAGCATTTTAGACAAATAGAATTCTGTTCTTATTCTTAGTAAAAAATAAAAGATCTGGTGATGGATTAAAATATTTGTTTATAACACTCATGCCAAATTCTGATGGGATTCCTGCTCTAATGCAGAAATATCAGAACTTAAGGCACCGGTGCCATCTCTGTCGATGAGTGATAACCAGAGGAGTCAGAAGTGGTGAGGGAGTGAGTTGTGTTTGATGCTGCTGTTAGCTTCGTTCAGCCGTATCAGGGATGGTGGCACCAAAAAAGTGCTTCACAGATTATACCAAAAGGGGGACCTAACCCAGGCATTTGGTGTCAATGCCCCTAGCATCAACCTACCCAGCTGTCATTAACGATTGGTAGAGAAACTGAAAACGCAACAATTCTTAAATGCCATGTACAGAAAAGGTATTTCTAGATTTTCCAGTGTCTGTTTTGAACTAGGTATGTGCAGAACAATTATTATAAGCAGCCAGTAGTTGAGCTGAACTTTATCAAACCAAAAACGTAGGCAGTTCTTGTGGATTATATTGCACAAAGTACTGTAATAATGCCGTTGTTTTTTATTGCAAAATTTACAAATAAATAAAATAAATATGTTTACGATATTTGGCAGTCAGCAAAGACTCATGTTTAGGTTGCATTGAGTCTAGCAGATCAATAGTTGATAAAACAGTTTTGAAGCTGAGAGGGAAAGTAAATTCTGTTTCACGTCTGCTTTGGGGTTGGCTTATTAGAGTTACCTGCCCTTGGGGGCATGAAATGTAAGACTATTTTGGCGCCTTAACGAATGACGATTACTAGACACAATGCATATCAATTTTTTAAACATTTTTAAATTGTAAACCTAGCAGTAGAATAGGATTACTAATCCTAGCACAGCCATCAATGGGTGTTTTCTGCAACTGGATATATTCACTGGTTTCCAAGTAAGTATCCGGAACTCGAGCCTCGGGACCTTCCCAGAGAACTCATCACATCATCCATTCCTGCTAGAACACTCTTTTTCAACCTTTTTAAAATTGCACCTACAACGCTTGGTATTTCAACAAATATATTTTTCATCAAAAAAATCTGTGATGACAGAAATGCCCATTGAGTCACTATAAGAGTTTTGGCCGCACTGAATGTATTGTGAAACCCCTCGAGTGCCCTTTGTGGCAATGCTAATTAGTGGCCCATGTACCTGTTCACACATCACACTAACACCTACCACGATCTAGTGTCAACACACACCAACACTATCACGATCTGTCAGCACTGTTCAAGGGGTTCTATTAACACACATGAATATGATTATGATGAGGATGATTAGGCTTCTTAGGCAATCAATACAATAAAGGTACGAGGTTATAAAAACATCTTGTTTTTATGTAATCAAAAGAAGAGTCACAAAACAATCTTACTCCTACGACTATCGTATGTCTATGTTGAAGTATTTGAGGCCTGAGTCATTGTGCTACAATGGCTTTGTGAATAAGAACTAGTATATTCGACGTAATAAGCGCCCACGGCGATATTCGTAACATGTTGGCTAGCGAACAATCCCAATTAGCACCCCTTCCGGTTGATAAATATACACAAGACTTATTTATTCGCATATAACACACACTTGTGTGTTATATGCACCCTAAATAATGGGCAATTAAATTCTGGAATAATATATCTGTTGTATATAAACATTTTAGGCTGTCAGCATAAACCACGAAATTTATCTTTCAACTCTTTTTTTCCACCAAAATAATATTCTAATAAGAGCCCCCTATTTCTAATTTTGAGAGCTCCCTGGGCGCTTATTACGTCGAATAAGGTAAGCACCTTGGTTTGTTTTAAAACTTAACATATTTTCATCAGGATGTAATAATTTGACGCTGGTGTATATTTTCTTGTTTATGGACTCATATTCAGGATTTTTCAATAACACAAAACTCATACAAATTATGAATACTGAAAAAAAATATGTTTTTGTTCAAACCTATTTCATGAGATATTTTGCCAAACAACCCCAATGCATCTGCTAATATTAACATTGCATGACAAGGCAAAGAAAACTCATTAACAATAATATCAGTAGGTTTTGTCTAACAGTCTGCCAACAAATATTCCTGTATTATCTTAAGTATATGCTAGAAACATCAACAATTATTTCAACAAAATTTAAAAAGACAGGCAAGATCACTTTGGTCGAGCAAGCCCTGTCAATTCTATAACAAATCATCCCCTGTTGAAAGTCTAACGGTTCAGCAAGAAGATGCTCATCTTCAAAACTAATCTGCCCTGTGATGGTTTGGTTTTGGGATGGTCCAAACTGCAATGACATTATCTGATCAAAATGAGAATTCTTGATGTGGGCGAGTCCATTGTGTAAGAGGGTAGAAAGGTGAAAATCCTAAGCTTCATAGTCATTATTGTTTCTTGTTGTCTTCTGGGACGACAACTAGGAGCTTCTGAAGCATGGTTGTAGTGCTCTCTGAAACAGAACATGCATAGTTCAGTGAACAGGAATTACACAAATTAATTAATATATATAATATCCTGATTTACCTAAACAAGCACCTCCACTTTTTATTTTTAAGAGCACTTGACCATTTGACTGTTTCCTCTTGGGTGTATGAGAACAATACAAACAAGCCAATATGACATGTCCGCGTGTGTGCAAGCCATTAGTCAAAGTCATTGCGTTAGAAACTTGAAAAAAAAATTCCAAACTATCAATAGGCACCAGTTCACCACAATATCTATCTATGTACCAAGTTTGGTTAAGATATCTCTCATGGTGTTGAAACGAAATGTGATTTACAGACGGATGGATCGACAACCCATTCTATATCCCCCTTCCGCTGCGTGGCATGAAAAATAAATCACTTCATGATGTACCTAATATCCAAATGGCACTACAACAGACAGTAACTGTGATACTTGCGGCTGTCAATGATTGGATGTTTCAGAATCACATAAAACCAACCTTAAAAACATAACTTGGTTTTTCGATTTCAGATAACCATCTAAAGTATTCCAGACAGTATCTACCTAAAACATTCCCCACATTTCCGAAGTCATTTGAGTGAAGTTGTTTTGCGCTGTAATCAGCAATATTCCAGAAGCTTATTTCGTATTGTATTAACATCAGCTAGAAAACAGAATACCGGACGCCATGTTGGTGAGCGATGTGGCCCTTTCTAAGTTTTTCACCGGCCATTTTTTATTGATAAAAATGTGATTGATATTTTTGGGTACAATGACACACAATCACCCAGGTCAGCTGACCACCAGATCACTTTAGTCGTCTCCTACAACAACCTAAAAAAACTGGTGATTAACTAGATCAGAAAAAAAACATGTCAAAAACCTCAATGTCAAAAGTCCGCTGGGTTTTGTGTTTGTTGGGGTTTTTTTGAGAGGGGAGATAAGATTTGGACAGTTTAGTCTGGGAATAAGTGGACAAAGTTTAGCTTTCCACAACCCTTACAATGACTTACCCATGAAGTTGTCGAAGACTTGGGGCTTGTTTGTCCAGTACACGAAGATGAAGTACACAGGGACTCCTGTGGCGATGATGGCACAACCAATACCTGCAGCAGCCAACGTAAGGGGAGATCATTTAATGAGGAGGACACTTTCAGATTTCCTGGTTTCACAGAGTATTTAAAGATGAGGAATTACATTTAGAACATTAGGAAGTGGTCATTTATTATGGGGAGAGGGGGGTGGGGCTGTAAGATTAGGGGGGGGGGGGTGAAAACATGACACAGCAAAATACTGTGGAGAGTGCTGAAATAATGACATTTTATTTTTTTAGATATATTTTTTTTAATAAATTTGAACATAATATGAGGAGTGATAATTTATTACAGGGAGACGGTATTAAAAAATGTTATCTAAAAAGGGTGGCGTCGGTTGGTAGGGGGGGGGGAGAGAGAGAGCAGTATATACTTTAGTATGATACAGTACTAAGACCAGTTTCCTCCCTAGTAGTACATGGTGGTACATGGTGGTACATGGTACATGGTACATACCTGTCTCTACTGGGCTAGCGTAGAGGGGAAGCACAACCAGATAGATGGAACACAATGTGTACAGGATTGGCCAGAAAAGGTGAACCTAAAAAAACAAATATTCACTATTTTTAAACATAATCAACTTTTATAATAATCAATAATGACACACCTCTACTGAAAATTAACATTATTTCTTGCTAACGAAAACCATCATCTTCTTGATGTCAAAATTCTTGCTAATAGAAGTTAACAAAGGGAGATAATTTGTGCAATGGTAAATACTGATTATCTCCCTTTGACCATATCAGAACAAGCTCCTTCCCAGCGCGCGACACCTTTGTTACATTCTCATTAACATCGTTGCCTCCAGTGTGGGCGCAGCCATTACGGGAATCTTGAAATTTTCCCTCTAACCCCAAATGTAGTAACGTTTATACTTTTGTTTATGTCTTTGGGAATGCGATCATAATTCAGTTTAAAAAGGTTTACGACTGACCATGTTTTCCAGATGAATTTATTTTGTTGTTTGTTTGTATAATCAGATTGGTTCGAGATTGCAGACGAACGGAAAATCAACCAACTTCTCCCTTACATTCTTACCATATCAATTACATGATCGTTTTAACGAAATACAAATTCAAACTGACAAACAAAGAAAAGTAACTAGCAGGGCAAGTGAATGGCGTCACGACAGTCGTCACTTGTTTGTAAACATAACGGTCATTCAATTGCGAGTTCAACTCCAAGCATGGTTGTGGTCACCTATCACAGTGGGGAGTTTTGACTGGGGGCAGAGATAGTATAGAGAGCTCCGCAAATGGGCTATCGCTGCGAGGAGCTTGATATCAGAAGACTTGCCCAAAAAACTCATCTGTACAAAACAAAGTTCTCCATCATCCATACGGGTAACAGTGCTGTAAGAAGCAATATGTCTGCCGTGTCGTACCTTGATGGGTCGAGGCATGTTGGGTCTCTTCCATCTGAGGTACAGCAACACAACCACAGACAGGCCGATGGACAGCCACGTTGCAAAGCCGACGTAGTTGATGAGGGCGTAGATGTCCGAGGAGGCCAGATACACCAGCGACAGCAGGCCCTGAGGACGACACAGACGTGGTTAGTGTGTGTTGCTTGTGTACAACGTGATGGCAGATCTGGTTAGTGTGTGTTGACAATGTGTACAACGTGATGGCAGATCTGGTTAGTGTGTGTTGACAATGTGTACAACGTGATGGCAGATCTGGTTAGAGTGGGACTGTGTGCTTCACATTGTAACTAGCGCCCTGTGTGCCACGGAGACATTGTCTCTGTGTGATGAGAATAATCAGCAAATGCTGGACCGAAATACATCATTAAGATGACAAAACAAAAGGAGTTTTGAATTTCCTAATCGTTTTAAAAGAAAATTATTTTAAATATTTTATTTCATCTTTTTCTGTTTCAAATTTATTTTGGGTATTCCAATTGGCCCAAACTAAGTCCCTTCAATAAATAAAAATACATGAAGTGAGTGAGTGAGTGAGTGAGTGAGTGAGTGAGTGAGTGAGTGAGTGAGTGAGTGAGTGAGTGAGTGAGTGAGTGAGTGAGTGAGTGAGTGAGTGAGTGAGTGAGTTTGGTTTTACGACATTTTTAGCAATATTCCAGCGATATCACAACGGTGGGTACCATTCACACATTGTACCCATGTAGGGAATCGCACTAGGATACCCAACCGCCCCGAAACATATTAAGAAAACAGCAATGACACATTTTCAAAAGTGAATCAATCAATCAATCAATCAATCAATCAACTTGTTCAGCGACAATCAATCAATCAATCAATCAACTTGTTCAGCACCAATCAATCAATCAATCAACTTGTTCAGCGCCAATCAATCAATCAATCAATCAATGCTTGAAGTGCTGCACTAGTATTACCCCGGTAAGTGGATCAGTGCTTTCTTTCTCACCCTGTGAAGCACTAGAAGGTTACCGGTAACAGACATTACGATCTCATCCTACCGGGTACCCACTGACTGCTGGACTCACCATGAAGAGCACAGCAGGGAGAGGGGTCATCCTCTGGACTTGCACCATGCTGAGAATCTGAGGCATGTGACCCTCGCGGCCGCCCACGTAGAACAACCTGCAATCAACAGCAAGACGGTGACATTCAACAATCGTTAATTTCTAAACTAGTCCAAGATTGTAAATTGGTCAACACAAAATTGTAGCCATCTTCCAGGCCAAGCCATTTACAATGTCACACTCATCACTGACAGTTTATTTTATTTCAACAGTAAACAGTAAGTCATGTTGACAGTGGACATATCCTGCAGCAACGCATGCTTGTTGTAAGAGGCGACTAACGGGATCAGGTGGTCAGGCTTGCTGACTTGGGTGATGCATGTCATCAAATCCCAATGGAGTAGATCGATGCTCATGATGTCGATCACTGGATTGTCTGTTCCAGGTTATTTACAGGCTGCCGTCATATATCTGAAAAATTGCTGAGTACAGTGTTAAACAACGAACAAACAAATGATATATCCTGACATATTTCAATTACTGGAATTGTACAGGTTTTTGTTTGTTTGTATTTCAACAACACATTCAGCTATATTCCAGCTGTATGAAAACAATCAAATCTGACCAGACAGTCCAGTGATCGATATCATGAGCCACGATCCACACGTCTGGTACACCGACACACAATCAACCAAGTCACAGAGCCTGATCTCCCAATCCATTTAGCTCAGGTCCAATTCCAGCAAACCCCTTGAGATATAGACATCCGTAAACTATTTTATATATTTGTTTATTTTTTACCTGGCAGTAGTGAAGAGGATGCCATTGACTCCGCCGAAGGTTGACAGAGACACAAAAATGGGCATGATCCACCACATGAAGCCATACAGACGCTTGGAGAACATCTGGAAGAGGAACGTCAAGAGTTATCTCCCTTGCATAATAGTCAATCTCTTTTACTGGGTTTGAGTAACTTACATCTCTGTACTTGCTAGGGCTGGGACGAGTCCAAATTTACTACCCGGGTACCCACCCCCTATTACCCGCTATAGGTCTCCAGAGATCGGTACAAACAGTCCGATTGGGTAAAGCTTTACCATGGCCCTGGCAAAATGTTCTTACATACATAAAACGATCTAGTGTTGCATCACTGAAGTTGAATGAAGTTATATTTTTATTCAAACCTATAAAAGTCAGAAAGAAAGTGACTTGCAGTGTAAGCATAGAGTTTAAAATAATTTTTGTCACTAAACAATATATCACGTGACTAACCATGGGTCCGATAGTCCTGTGGGTACCCGGGTCCTACTCAGTACCCACCCAACCCGGGTACCCGAGTTACCCGACCCAGCCCTAGTACTAGCTCTTATTTGCTTTTCAAATACACTGTCTTGTCTCAACAAATTGTATAAGTAATTAAGTTTCTTGTTATTAGTCGAGACCAATTCAATAACTCTTTTTCACTGATTTTGAGAGTCATTAAAAACAAAGGAAATAATAACAAACGCTGATCAGTTCACTTGAGGTTAACTTCCTACAATACAATATTCAGACAATAACACCAACAAAACATTTAGAAAAAAAAGGATACACAATTTAACCTGCAACCTAAAAAGAGGAAACTAAACTTGTCTGTGTTAAATCCACAAAGAGCCTCGTCTATGTTTACTTACCACAGCGACTGCCGCGCCCCCGACTATCTCCTCACGCGAGACGGTTGTGAAGTATGCGACGTTGGTCAGCACATAGATAATGGTCACAAGGATGATGGAGATCCAGATAGCCTTCGGGAGGTTCCTGAAACACAACAATATGGAAATATGAGGCTGACATTTGGGGTAATTATGACTCCATGACAATAACTAAACACTGTCAAGAGAGAGATTTACATAGAGAGAGAGAGAGAGAGTTACCGAGAGAGAGAGAGAGAGAGAGTTACCGAGATAGAGAGACACAGAGAGAGAGAGTTACACAGAGAGAGAGAGAGAGAGAGAGAGAGGGGGGGCTGGGAAAACAGAATCAATAAAAACATTACGTGAGTCTGTTGTTTATCACCGCACCTGGGGCTTCTTAATCCCACCCACCCGAACCCTCCATGGCACTCCCAAAAAACCCACCACACCCCTATCCCCTCCACTGAATGTACAATATTCCAGCTATATGACGGCGGTCTGTAGATAATCAAGTCTGGGCCAGATCCTGTGATTGACATCATGAGCATCAATCCACACAATTGGGATATGATGACATGCATCAACCGAGTCAGCGAGCCTGACCACCTGATCCCCTTTGTCACCTCTTACGACAAACATTTTTGCCTCTTACGGCAAAATACAAATACACAAAAATTGAAAATACAAAAGATGTGTTTTAATGAGAAAACTCACTTGTAAGGATCTTTTAATTCCTCTATCACAAAGTTGAGGTAGTTCCTGAAACAAAGAGACAAAACCTATCTGTATTGTCCTGTGTCAAAATCATTCAAATATTTTCAATGTAGGACAAAATTACATGAAATTAGACTGTTAAAACTTTTCTACATGTACAAGTCACTTAAGCTCATATTAATATTTCCAAAACAGGTTTTGCTTAATAAAATTACATAAAAATTTACTTTCAAACTAAAATCAGTGACTGCAATGTTAATTTTTTTTATAAATGTGTGTTGCTACGTGTCTGCACTTTAAACTGTTTTCAAGCTAAGTCAGCAAAAAAAACTCACCACCCATTGTAGGCAAACAAGCCCGAGTAGAAGGCTAAGGATATTTTCCCAATATCAGGTTCTGTGTTTTCAAAGGGATTCTTGAAACTGTCAAACTGACCTGGGGAAAAAAGAGGGCTTTCACTGTTTACAAAGGTAAGAGAATTAATGGGTTACACTTTTTTAACCCAAAAATATCAGCAAGATTTCATTTTGTTTTCTTTGACAATGGAATGAAGGAAATAAAGAAGGAGATTTTTTGTGACAAAAGTCAAAGAGTTACCGTATTCGACGTAATAAGCACGCTGCTCTAATAAGCACCCACAGCGATATTTGCTAATATATTGGCTAGTGAAAATCCCAATTAGCACCCCTTCCGATTGATCAATGTACACAAGACTTATATATTCGTGTATAATACACACTCACATGTTATATGCACCCTTAATTACGGGCAATTAAATTCTGGAAAAATATATCTGTCATGTATAACACGCACAGACTTTTCTTTTGTATCATATCATGATGATGATGAGTATTAACGCTAACACTTTGCATTGGTGGATCTAGCATACAAAATGTTAAAACACCAGGTAATACGTACCTCTACCCAGCTGCACGAACCCTGTGATGATGATGAGTATTAACGCTAACACTTTGGCGTAGGTAAACACATCCTGGACTCTCGTTGCCCATTTCACGTCGTAACAGTTGACGAACGTCAGCACCACTGAAACAACAAGACGACCCATGAACCGGGTGCAAACTCGGCAGCTGCTCCTGTGCATCAGTTCTGGGTAAGATGTCGAGATGTAGCTTCAGCAGCTGACCCCTGTTCATGAAAACATCTCTCATCTGTGACATAATAAACAGACCACAGTACAGTAAATTCAGTAATCCGTAGTTCTAGAATAATCAGAGACATCAATATTATTACAATTAGAGTGAGTGAGTATGGTTTTACGCTGCTTTTAGCAATATTCCAGCAATATCACGGCGGGGGACACCAGAAATGGGCTTCACACATTGTACCCATGTCGGGATTCGAACCCGGGTCTTTGGCGTGACGAGCGAACGCTTTAACCTCTAGGCTACCCGACCGCCCCTATTACAATTAGACTGTTCATATACAGTAAACTCTGGTTATAGCGAACTCAAAGGGGCCACTATTTGTAGTTCGTAATAACCGTAGTTCATTATAAGCATATATACAGCATGTACACAACAAATGGCCAGGACGAAAAAAATAGGTTCGTTATATCGGTCAGTTCGTTATAAATGTTGTTTAATGTATGTTCAATTCTTTCTTTATTTTGAATGTTTTAGAGGTATACAAATGTTTAATTGCATGCTTCAATATGAAGTCACTTTCCTAACAACTGCTTCACAAACATTCAAAACAATTGAACAATATTTGTTTGTTATTTAATGCCACACTCAACAATATTTTACCTAGATGACGGCGGTCTGTAAATAATCCAGTCTGGACCAGACAATCCAGTGATTGATATTGTGAACAATTCAGGCCATCGGGGTACGATGACACACTAGCAACCAGCAGAGGTTGCTAGGGACTAATTCTACCCTGGAATCACAGCAGAAACTGATAGGGCTGAAACGATATCCAGGGACACAGATGCATCGCGATTCACTCCATACGCTACGGTGCGCGATTTGTGAGGTGCTGTATCTCAATTTTTCACGATACATTCTTTTAATAAACTTTTATTACAGATACGTTTTAAATGTGTTATAAATGAATTTCAATGTAGGGACAATATAATTGTCGTACGTCTTCAAAAATACAGCGGCTGTGCAAGCATTCTGATTGGCTGAGCAGCCTCTAAGTCAAACATGTCAGGAAAAGCAGACGCTCGTCCTTTGCCAGAGAAGCCACTGGGGACTTACTGTGAAAATGGCAAGTTACTGGTACTTATTTAGTTCATGTAGGACTGTTACCTTTGTGTTTGCTAGCCATTACATGGAAATGGCAGATTATTCATTGAGTGAAAATACTCATTACAGTATATATTTTATGGTATGTGTTTATGACTCATGAAAATTCATTCACTTTCATTTATTTTTTCATTTCAATAAACTAAGTTTCATTCATTTATATCTTGTCTTCACTTGTCACTATGAGTATCGTAGCGTATCGAGATACGTATCGAATCGTGTTGTAAGTATCGAGATACGTATCGTATCGTGACCTAGGTGCATCGTTGCAGTCCTAGAAATTGACCAATAGTGAGTGAGTATGCAAATATTAAAATTTAGCAATATTCAACCTAATCAGAGCTGCTGAAATTGACTGACAATTGTCCTACTTTTCAGAAATTTTAGTTAAAATTTGAATATTTTTCAGGTTTGGCGTTCCCATTGTTCGTATCCTCCTGACTGTACACGCAGCACAATATCCCACAATTCACCACCGGCTGTGACAGGGGGGCAATAACATGATAACATTGTCATACTGTTAGTCAATTATTACAGCTCAACAGCTGTTGAAATGAAAATTCTGAAGTCTTTTCTTCCTTGCTTCAACATTTATTAACACATTGTATGCAAAAAGTATAATATCAGTTGAACCTAACAGCTGTTCAACACCTAGAAAATGAAAGAACTTGTCAGTATATACAAGGCATAGACACGACCTGTGTTTGTTTGTTTGTTTGTTGTTTAACGCCGCACTCAGCAATATACCAGCTGTTTGACAGCGCTCTTTAAATAATGGTCCACACAATCCAATGGTTGACATCATGAGCATCAATCCACGCAATTGGGACATGATGACATGCATCAACCTAGTCAGCAAGCCTGACCACCCGATCTGTTAGTCGCCTCTTACAACAAGCATAGTCGCTTTTTTTGGCAAGCATGGGTTGCTGAAGACCTATTCTACCCCGGATCTTCACGGGTCACACAGCCTGTGAAGAATAGTAGATGTGTCATTTCCTTTACTGGAAATAAACACCATTTTGTCCAAATTATTTAAAAAATGATATCAAAAATACAATAAATTTTTATCAAATAAGATTTTCTATTCAATCGAGAATTATTAAAAATAATTGTCTTTAATAGTCTTGTGAAAACAGTGGCTAGGGTTTAGTGCATCTTTGAAGAGTATTCCAGTTACATCACGATCATGTGTCTGCTTGATGTGGAAGGAAAGCCTGAAGTGATGCAGGCATAGAGATCTATGGTCAAGTGAAACTCAGGGGTAAGGTGATCCATGGTGTTTGCTAACCTAGGAACACACTTGGTACAGACTGGTTTCTCTAAAACAGTCTTGTTTCAAAGAGTGACAATGTCAAGTATTTTCTACAGAGCAGATGCCTCCCACACTGAACATGGCTTTTCAATGATGCAGCACGTCTCCATCCCAAAGATCCAGAGATTTATCTGCATCTTTTTGTCTGAGATTCAATCAAAAACGTCGCCTCAATTCCACCCACGGGGTTCCCATCACCGTGGTAACAACACGCAAAATGGCTTACATTCAGTCGGACAGCGGGAAATTGTGCAATCTGGTTCAAAGCTGTGTCACCTCATCACAAGATAACCTGTATTGATTGAGATGCTCTTAATTGATCACACATTCCAATCACGTTAATGAATCGGAAGTACTGACAAGAGCAACCCCGCCACAATCAGAGTCTTTTAGGTCATTGACATAAGCCCAGCCATTACATAGAATTACTCGACAAACCAAACAGAAGACAACTACTGAGGTTGAAGGAGGTCTGGTCCACATGCACAGTGAAGTCTTAGCGCTACGGTGATCGTAACACCCTTACATTCACATAGACTTACGATAGTTGTAGGGGCTCTGGTCCACATGCACAATGAAGTCTTAGCGCTACAGTGATCGTAACACCAATACATTCACATGGACTTAAGATAGTTGTAGTGGCTCTGGTCAACTTGCACAATGAAATCTTAGCTCTTACACAGATCGTAACACCCATACATTCACATAGACTTACGATAGTCGTAGTGGCTCTGGTCAACTTGCACAATGAAATCTTAGCTCTCACACAGATCGTAACACCGATACATTAACAGAAACTTACGATAATCATAGGGGCCCTGGACCGACGTGCACAATGAAATCTTGGCACTTAAACGATCATGACTCCCATACATTAACTAAAAGCTCTACATCAATACCCAGAGTTTCCAAACAAGCCATTTACATCTAAATCAGTATGCCATACAGTATCTTGAATATATTAAGTAAGTCAAAACGAAAAGCTCAACATCAATACTCCAAGTTTTTTTAACAAGCCATTGTTCATCTAAATCAGTATGCCATATCTGGAATATATTAGTAAATCAAAACTAAAACCTGTACATCAATACTCCAAGTTTCTAAACAAGCCATTGTATAACTAAATCAGTATCCGATTTATGACTCTAATGACCTTGAACTTGGGAAAGTCATCAAAGCAATTTGAAAGTCACCTTGGCTCCTCCACTCAAAAAGGTGTGATATTGCCAATAACAATTAGCGATTATTTTGAATCAGCTCCGACATAAAGACACACGACATGTTTACCATTCAGTCAATACATCTACAAATCGAGAATTACGCATCTCAAACTATATTGATCCCTGACGAGTTCTCTACTCGGAAACGGATCAGGGCCACAGATTTAATAACCAGTCGCACTCCAAGGTAGCAGCGACGACAGCGATGAAGGCGAGATCGATATTGCACTATTATTGAATTGAAGCTGACATCTGGAGCTTGTAAGGCTGTCCTATTAATACACTGGCAGACAAGAGTGTATTTTCAACAAAGATACTAATTGTGGTTTTATTTGGTTAGTAATTGATCAATTGATTGCGTTGTTGAATGTTTATGTTTGCCACAGATCACCTAGTCCAATGTGGCAGTGTTTCTCTGGTGTACCTTCAGGGCTTTGTGGCTTATTGTCAGAGTGAAGTCAGTTGTCATTGTAAGGTGGTGTCAGGGAAGTAGCACTACCAGGGGAGGCAGTAATTAGGAAAACATTACCACCTGCACAGGAAGTTAGAAGGTCACTGGTATTTATTTTAAAGCATTTTTCTCACACACAAAATACATTTCCATGAAATATTAAAATTTTACTGCCAAACACTATTTTGAAAAAAAAACCGACTTGACATATTTTTGTTCTTTTGAAGGGAAATGGTTGAGAATGCACCATCAACGATCAGACCTTATCAGCTGAATTAATCCAACTGAAATGTCATTACAATGAATATTTTACTAGGGTATGTCAGCAAAGCTCAGATGTGTTAAGAGTTAAATGTATTGTGGAACGTTTGACTAAAATGTATTTCTTTTCATTTGACAATTCATCAACTTCTGTATCAGTAAACGCTGAAAGTCCTTCATCCTCATCATCTGTGATTTATTCAACTAACACAGGTTCCCAGGAAGTGATGACATTTTCCTGGCCGACCTCCAAACTGACACAAAGGTCAGTGCATGAGCAGTCCGGCTGTAACAGCCTTTCACAAACTAGGACTTGACATCATGACATGGATGGTACAGCTAACTTCTCAAAATGTTACCAATGCAGAAAAACACTGTTTGTATGTACATCAGGGATTCCAGTTAGAATTGCTCCCCAGCAACCTATGCTGGTTGTTAAAAGTGACTTAATGGAGTGAGAGAAATGGCTTTACGCCGCTTTTAGCAATATTCCAGCAATGTCACGGCAGGGGACACCAGAAATGGGCTTCACACATTTTGGGAATCGTACCCGGGTCTTCAGCGTGACAAGCAAACACTTTTACCACCAGGCTACCCACCCACCCCTAATGGATCCAGTGGTCAGGCTTGGTAACTTGGCTGATTGAATGTCATCATACTCAACGGGATTGTTGTTCATAATATCAATCACTGGGTTGTCTGGTCAAGATTTGTTTATGTACAAGCCGCTGTCATATTGGTGGAATATTGCCGAGTGGTGTGTTGAACAAACAAAATGGCAAACAGTTTACAAGAAATCATACCACACATCTGTCCAAGAATAATCTACAGCTACTATTTTGTAAGGGACTGTTCCTGCTTCTGTACGACATACTGTTTGATATACTGTTTGACTTACTGTTTGACATACTGCACGACATACTGTTTGACATGCTGTTTGACTTACTGTTTGACACACTGACTTACTGTTTGACATACTGACTTACTGTTTGACATACTGTTTGACTTACTGTTTGACATACTGTTTGACTTACTTTCTTTAAATAGAAGATTGTACAGACAGCGAAGTGAGAGTTGTGATTAATCGAGGATTAATTACTGAGAACATCTTGTTAATTTGAGTAAAATGTGTTTACAACTGTACATAAATACCTTGCATCATCGATGTACCTCATTATCCTCACAATGCTACGATACGTAACCTCAGACAAGAAGCGAAAGCGTGACGACAGCCAGTCGACCGATGCAGATCAGTCGAGCGGATCTGCCAAACCCTTAAAGTCATTTTGTAAGTCGTGGCTAACGACTTTCACTTGGTTGACATACTATGAGGATTTGCAGATTTTATTGTTTTCAGTAGCTAGTCGTATATTGAATCTTGATTGACCGCCATTTTGCTTTCTGTGACGATCGATATCAATTTCTTTTAAGGTCAATAATTAAGTACAGAGGAAAAAGTATTCAAATAACTATTGCTATCAACGATAGTTTAGGATTTAGGATTATATTATCTGTCTTGTTTTTAAATAATCTTTAGTTTAAAAAAAAACACTTTTCCAGTGAGGTCACGTGATAACCAAATATGGGATAATAGTCTCGATCCAAATGTTACAACGCGTCCATTTGAGCAGACTCATGAATATTAATTAGACCGTTCACAACGTTGACAGATCGTTATTATAACAGAAACAAACGTATGTTTTCCATATATATCTAAAATGATATTACTTGTTATTAATTGTCCGGTGAATTAAACAATTTAAATTGAAACAATTCATAATTCATCATATTATGAATACGTAACAACTTGTAATTTGTGTGTAAAAAGTCGTACTAAAACACGCTGTTTGAAGGGGGCGTGGCATAAATGTAAATGTCCGATTGGGATTTTAAATTTTCCGGACCCCTGGTTGTGACACTACTTGGTGGCATTACGCATCTTGTAGAGAAGATGACATTCGATACGTGGGCTCAATCCATAAGCATAGTCAGCAAAGAAATAAGCTCATGGCAGCTGACGTCTATTCTCTATCTGTAACCTGACTATAAACATATCTGTTATCATGCATGTACACACTGATAATTTCCATGTTTGTCCTCCTCCACTAATGGAGGAAGTAAAGATTATTCATTCATTGTGGCATTAAACTTAGACTGAGGAAAAAAGGTTTAGACATCACCTACTGCTGGAAATATTTCTTGGTTGGTTGGTTTGTTGTTTAACACCGCACTCAGCAATATTCCAGCTATATGACGGCAGTCTGTAAACAATCAAGTCTGGTCCAGACAATCTGGTGACTAATATCATGAACATCAATCCACGCAATTGGGATCAATGACATGCATCAAGTCTGCGAGCCTGACCACCCGATCGCCTCTTACGACAAGCATTGTCGCCTTTTACAGCAAGGATGGGTTGCTGAAGACCTATTCTACCCCGGGTCGGAAATATTTCTAAACATTTCTTTGGATCAATTTTCTTCTAACAAAAATGTACGTCCTAACGACAAAATCCCAGACAGCACTGAAGAGATGAGACCTATAATCCCCCTCACTGAACGATGCTGATCAAAAATAGCCTGTGTGCCTCCTTCATCTAAGCCGATCCACACCAAACCTTTGTCAAACCCTCATAACTGAATGCTTAATTGATTGACATGGGCACAAGACTCCCTGCAGGGGGGCTGGTCATGCGACAACTCCTTGACATTGCCCTCGGATAATTATCAATCATCCTAAGCTTCTAGCCATCATGACGAGACAAAAGCCATCACAATATGATTTCACTGGGAATAACAATGGTTTCTTAAGATCCTGTTTCATGTGTGTAGATTCTGAATCTGTCAGAAATATTTTTACAATTTATGCATGACAAGACATCTTCATCATGTTCATTACATTTTCTCTGACACTTCTGCTTTGTCAGCAGTACATAAAACAAACTTGGAAAAAAAGACATTTAAAAAAAAATTATTCCAGTTTTAACTGCAAAATGGGAACTTGTCACAAGGAGAAACACTTATTTACCTTAACTGACCTCTGACCTTAATGCAGCATTGACTACTAAACGAGGGTCAAACAATTTCAATCATGGAGTGATTACTGGATAAAGACCTCACGACAATCATGCCCCATGACCCACACCCTGTGGGGATTCCAGGGAGGAATTGGGTTACAGTTTGATTAAGCTCTTCACCGGCTCTATTAGGAAATACAATCAAAATAAACCCCACACAAGACAGTGAAGACACGACTATTCCTTCGATAGTACACCCCCATGGTTAGAGAAGCCATAATGTTTGTTTAACGAGGCACTGGAATATTCCAGCTATATGATAATGGATCTAGACCAGACAATCCAGTGATTGATATCATGAGCATCAATCCACGCAATTGGGATACGATGACGTGCATCAACCAAGTCAATGAGTCTGACCACCCAAGTCCGATAGTCGCCTCTTACGACAAGCATAGTCACCTTTTACGGCAAGCATGGGTTGCTGAAGACCTATTCTACCCCGGATCTTCAAAGGTCGCAGATGCCATGACATCAGAAATGACAGGGTTAATAAAATATCCACTACATATATGGTTCTGCCTTATTTATTTTTCAATCGAAACAGCTTGTTTGATATTTTTCCAAATACAGAAATCAGATATATGCTGTTCTGAATACTTTGCTCAAAGCCTTGATAGAATATGATGGTTGATGAGACATTACAGCACAGGTGTCGTAACGTCTTAAAAGACCTGATGTAATAACATTGAAAGTAACTTATGCTTGTCCCCAATGTGAGTTCAAACCTGGAACAACCCAACCAGTGGTCGATAGAATGAGCAATCAACCTCGTCACAACACAGATGTGCGAGTGACAGGAAATAGCCTGTTTACAGTGCATATGATTATTGATTTCTTCATGAAGTATTCAGCTCTAACCTCTCCTTTCTTGTCAATTTGTTATGGCAACTTGTAACTAAACAAGCTTGTGCCGTGAATAACACAGCTAAGTGCTTTTTACTGTAGTCTCTTCACGTAAACACTCCCATTTCTGTTGTCATGGGAACTAGCTGTTCAATGACGTAAAAGAATAATGTATGGAGACATGGATAGATTTGTCAAACAAAGCTGAACATGAGAGGAAATGTTAAATCAGAGCCAGCTATCTGGGACTCATTTACCAGGTCTGAGGCAACTCTTTGTTTAAAAATTATTATTTTTCACATTTTCGCCAATCCTAAAATATTTTAAAGTTGGAAAAAATAAATCTGGAAAGCCTCATATCTTTTCATACGACAGACTTCAAACTTCTATATTCACCACACACAAAACTGTGCATACAATATGTTACATCTGTAATAAATGGGACAAAAAAACCATTTGGTAACCATGGTAACAATAAGAATCTCTACCAAAAGCAGAGACTTTTGTATGATTCAGACAATGTCATATCGAAAGAATGTATTTCTCAATCACTATCAAGTAATGATCATACCAGGTGTCACAAGTGGCACAAACACATGCAAAGGCAAATCAATTGTTCACTATGACCAGCTTCACAAACACTGCACACATAAAATATTCAAATAACATCCTGAAAATAAAAATAACACCTTCTCTTTTTTCTCCCACCTACCAAATAATAAACCTATTTAAAAAAGCCCATAATACCACTACACCCATGTTGCCATAGTGGTGTTTGTGTCCAACAAGAGCTATTATCACTTCATTACTTTTGGATTCTGTTGAAGTCTTTAGAGACAGAGTTCACTAATGACATCGCACAGGGAACTGCTGAGTTGACAGATTCCAGTATCGGAAAAGTTTCACATATCATCCACAGAGAAGTAGTGAGGACTCAGTTTATTGATATTGTCTCAAATATCGAAAAGGGTATTTCTTGTTTCCCATCTCAACTTTGATGCTGTCAAGAGTGTATCGACTGTTGGGTCTATGTGGCTTTGGCTGCAAATTACCTCACAACATTATATGCTTCCCATGAATTTTAATTTTGAAGAACCGTATTTGACGTAATAAGCGCCCCGCTCAAATAAACGCAAGCTTTGCCTGCTCATTACCGGTACTTCCTGTTTGGAACAATGGATGTTGATGATCAATTTTCCTCCTCGTCAATGTGGAGTTGTGTTATCACAAATACATAGATATGTACGGTAATATGTGCAAGCATGCAGGTAGAATTATATTAAGAGACATATATATCTAAATGGGTAAAATACTGAGATCGGTCATTTTCTGCAATAAAAATTTATGATCTTTCAATTCTGTTTTTTGTTTAAACCAAAATCATATTCTAATAAGCGCCCCCTATTTCTAATTTTGAGAGCCCCCTGGGCGCTTATTATGTCAAATCAGTATATAATTTTTCAAAATTAATTGTTGTTAATTTTTAAAAAAACAATAAAAAATAAAAATTTATCTGTTATTTTTAAAGGAAAGTGGAAGTATGTAGTTTTTCTGTCATTATTACCTCTAAACTTATACATTGTGATGCGATTTGATCAGTATCTCGACACTCCAGTCATGACACAATAATTTAGCAAGTGACAGAATGTTTTTCTGCATCAGTCACCTCTCTTCCTGCTGCATCAACTCCATCATGAGGTTACTGCCAAGTCAAGGAGCCCTACCACCAGAATCAATGTAGTCGCTTCGTAAGACAAGCAATATGACAATGGGGACCCATTCTAAATTCTCACACAAATCATCAGAAATTAACATACCATATTTTCTTGAGTATAGTGCCCACCCAAGTATAATGCGCACCCCCCTCTAGTGGATTCAGTATTTTGGCAAGAATAATTTCAAATATGTACATTTATACATAACATCAAGCATATTAATCCTGTCATAGGCAAGCGTATTCAGCTCCAACGAGCTCTTAAGGCCAAACATTCCGGTATACAGAGCATGAAGACACACTGGGGGTAAAACTTGAACTACCCCTGTACTAACATAAGGACCCCTTGACCTTAGGGCACATTTTTGATGTCGGATGTCTTATCATTTAGCCGAGGGATCTGCCTTGTGTGGGGCAAGATGTCCTCTAACGAGTACTGATACCATCACAGATATAGTCCTGTTACACTTACATCTCACACCAGGTCACCGTTCCACAAAGTGATCTTAGCGTTACGACTGTCGTAAGCCAGTGTTAAAGTATGGGGCTTACGATCACCTTAGCGCTAAGATGGCTTTGTGGAAGGCCCAAACACTGCAGGAGAAGTTGGCAGTGTGATGCTATTTCATGAACAAGATACTTTGAATGCAGTATTAATGCTCAGTACTTATTCACAGTATTTATGCACAACTGCGCATCACACTAGGGATATCATCTTGTGCAGCAGCAGCAGCAGCCTTGACCTGAAACCTGACACATCCGACAGGCTCGACACTGATAGGACATGAATGTCACAGAAAAGTTATTCCGCCACAGACCACCTAGACTGACATTTAGTCTCTGAAATCTTATTTTACACAATATCCTTCTTGACTCTAAAAATAGAAAAAAATTCCCTATGCTGATTTGTGGAATAGAACTGGCTAGACTTGCTTTTGTATGCGTTTCTAGATTTATTTATTTTTCATAAAATAAATATATTCCACGGTCATGGTGCAGGACTACAGACCACTACATGAAGTAAGATAAGGTTCTGAAATACAAGCATTCAGCAGCCTGAATATTTTTCATCCTGCAATGAAAAAATAATAAATTTCATATTTCATTAAGAATAAGCTGTATCCAATGTTCAGGATGTTCCTAGCTCAGTATTTTTATCTTTAAGCACTCGAAACCAAAATAGAAACCATAGCACTTCAAATATTGCACAATAGCAATTACAGGGGATTATCTTTTGGAACTATTTTAAAATTCATGACAAGTTAAAAAAAAAATTAATTTTCTTTTTTTGTTTTTAAATTTTGTTTATGTTTACAAAGTTGTACAGAAAACTGCAAACAAAGCATTTGTCAACATTTTCCAGTGTTCCCATCTAAAGTATGCAGGGTCCATATCATTACAGGACACCTGTAGATGTCAGGCTGGAGTAAGTCCCCTGTAACCAATGCTTGTGGAAACAGGTGATTAAAGGAAACAGGTGATTAAAGGAAACAGGTGATTAAAGGGATCGGGTGGTCAGGTGGTCAGGTGGTCAGGTGGTCAGGCAGGAGTAAATCCCCTGCAACCAATGCTTGTGGAAACAGGTGATTAAAGGGATCGGGTGGTCAGACTCAGTGACTTAGTTTGGTCATCGTACCAACATTGGACTTTGCTCAGTCACTGGTTTGTCTGGTCCGGGAATATTTACAGGCTGCCATTTACCTGAATATTGCCGAGGGTGTGGCAGTAGTACATGTGCCATTGGCATGTCATACCATTTGTCTTTGTTAACTCTTTAAATGTCAAGGAGTAATATATAAAATAACATACTCCTATCTCAGACTTACGGATCTTCTGACTTGGGATTAACACCATTCACTCACTTCTGGCAGATAATCCGTAATCCCCCGTATCTCACTGGCTAGTCCTTGAATCCTTGAAATGTACGAAATCAAACGGAAACACTGATGAATCCTAGATGAATCCCTTTCACTACAGAGGACAGTGGCCTGAAACCTGGCTGAACTTGGAAGTTCAATGGGAGTGGTCTCCCCTAGACAATACTGTTTAACAACTATTCCTCACTCACATAATAAACTATGAATATCTACTGAACTTATACCTGTCACAATCTGTTCTTGGATTTCTGACATGGACCATTATCAGCTGATACAAGACCCAGATCAATAGTACTGGAGTGAGTGAGTGAGTTTGATTTTACGCCGCTTTTAGCAATATTCCAGCAATATCACGGCGGGGGACACCAGAAATGGGCTTCACACATTGTACCCATGTCAGGAATCGAACCCGGGTTTTCAGCGTGACGAGCGAACGCTTTAACCACCAGGCTACCCGACCGCCCCAATAGTACTGGACCCTGGCATCCGACTGGTTGCGAAGTTACAGACTACTTTTTCTATAACCAATAAAACTTAGAAAGATATATAGGACATACGATATCAAGATGGGTGAAATTATGTCCTTGGCGAGGCTGAAAAAGTTAACACAAATTTTTGAAAGCTGTGAATCTGAGAAAGACTCATCCTAGAATGTCTTGCTTCCGCTAGTATCACCCGTTTATCCAGGTCAGGTCACAGTGACCCACAAAGATAAGCATACTTGGCCACCAGGTCAGGTCACTGTGACCCACAAAGATAAGCATACTTGGCCAGGTCACAGCGACCAACAAAGATATAACATAGATCAGGTCACAGCAACCCATAAAGATATAAAATAGATCAGGTCACAGCTACCCACGAAGATGTTGACAGACAGTGATGATTTGAATGAAGCTACAGTTGAGGGGTACAATACCGTGGCCATCAGAACTCATATCTAATCACTGAAAATTCACATCTAGCATGGACAGCACATGAAGGACGACCACAGAGAAGTCAAAGTGTGTGGGGAACTCACAATCACTCATGCAATTGCGCTAAGCACATGCTTAAAAATGCCACTGAGACAGTATCTCAATGAACAGACAAAATGGTGAATTATGGATACAATAGAAGGGGCATCAATAACCAAAGTTGCTCGTTTGTTTGGCAAATCACAAAGTGTAATTTGGTTATTGAGTGAGTGAGTTCGGTTTTACGCCGCTTTTAGCAATATTACAGCAATATCACGGCGGGGGGTCACCAGAAATGGGCTTCACACAATGTACCCATGTCGGGAATCGAACCCGGGTCTTCGGCGTGACGAGCTTACGCTTTAACCACTAGGCTACCCGACCACCCCAATTTGGTTGTTGTGAAGGAACAGTGAATGGCCAGCTTATGATGATGAAATGTTGTGTCCTGTTCTTGGTCCATTTGTTAGAATTTTATCGGCAGAAATTTGGAACTGCAAGATGACGTTTCCACTCCACATCATGCCCCGGTCATCACTATTATCACCATCGAGAAGGCATACGGACATAGGCCTGACCCGCTCTGTCCATGCATATGTCCCAAATACAGCATCTGTGGGGGGATGTACTCAGGCAGAGATTGTTAAGCTCGACCAGCATCCGCAAACATGGCCCAGCTCTGGGTAGTTCTTCAGGCTGAATGGCCGTCAGTACCCAGGGCAACATCAAATTGTTGTGCGTCTATCACCCAACATGGAAGACACACCAGATACTGATCTACACGCCAAAAATCTTTTACGAGAGAGCTACCATCCAAAAATCTTTTACGATAGAGCTACCATCCAAAAATCTTTTACGAGAGAGCTACCATCCAAAAATCTTTTACGAGAGAGCTACCATCCAAAAATCTTTTACGAAAGAGCTACCATCCAAAAATCTTTTACGAGAGAGCTACCATCCAAAAATCTTTGCATGAACCAACATGTGTTTGATTTAATCTGCACGCAACTTTTTTACTCCCTGAACCCAAAGAAAAATAATTGCCATGGTTGTATTCTGAATAGCATCAGCTTCAGAACTGTTCCCAATTGTTGGTGTTGGCAAATCAACAGATATATTATTAGACTATCTTCTGGCATTGGCATAAACATTTACATGAGAATATAAACATTCAGTGCAAATTTGCACCTGCTCCAGACATGGTGCATATTTGCTCCGGGTGGAAATATACACACATGAGTAAACGAGTTCACATGACAAGTATAATCATGTGTGCATAGGTACACACATATGCAAATATACACACATATGTATAGACGTGCATGTTGACGGGGTATTTCAGATGGTATTGTAAAGGCAGGGAAGTGAGTGAGTGAGTGAGTTGGGTTTAACACCACTTTTAACAGTATTCCAGTTATATCGCCGCATGTCAGCTTAATGTGGGAGGAAAGCCCGAAGTGATGCAGGTCTCAGACGTTTACCACTTCGGTGAAACCCACGAGCACGGGTATGGTGCTGACAAATCTAGAAACATAATCAGGGCAAACCTGGATTCGAACCCACAATCATAGGTTTCTGGCATGCCCAAGGGACGCAACTCTGCACAGCGAATCGCGGCGGCATATTTGTGTAAAATACCAAAAATAAAACCACTGTTGCCCAATTAGTTTTGAGTTTCTTAACATTAAAAAAATAATCAAAAGCCAATTGTATAACTACACTGTCTCCAATTACCCAGTGCATCCTTTTCAACGTGTACATGTATTTCTAACAGATGTTTACTTACTGATGGAGTGTACGCATCACACACTTGAACTGGAGCCTACTGCTTTGTTTGTTTGTTTGTTTGGTTGGTTGGTTGGTTCTTGTTTAAAGCCGCACTCAGCAATATTCCAGCTATATGACAATGGTCTGTCAATTATCGAGTCTGGACCAGACAATCCAGTGATTGACAATATGAGCAACGATCCAAGCAATTGGGATCGATGACATACATCAACCAAGTCAACGAGCCTGACCACCCGATCCCGTTAGTCGCCTTATACAGCAAGCATGGGTTGCTGAAGACCTATTCTTCCCCGGATCTTCACGGGTCTGATCAACCAAGACACCGAGCCTGACCAACTAATCCATTTCGCACCTCTAATGACAACCCACGGCTGCTGGGGCCTGTCCAGAATCCCCACAGAGAATGGTAAGTCAAGCATCCTGTGGTGGCAGCTCATCCACAGATGTGATGGAAGATACAGTGACTGAGACTACTTTGTCAGCTGGAATAAACACAGCAACCAACAACAACTGTACTACCCAAGACCAGAGGCCATAGATGTGACATGGACTAAAGTATTATCTTCACCCTGATCAGGAGATGGTAACATGACACCATGAGAGAGGGTAGCTACACCCTTTAACATGTGCTGGTTGGGTGGCTCCATGCTTGGATGCTCATGAGAACATAAACCTCTGACATCAAGCACTGTCTAGCTGCTGATGAAGATAGATATCAAGGTCAACAAGGGCGACCTTTGAGCTGATGGACAAATTGGAGGTTGAAATCTGTCTGCCTTTATGGCATTTTAAAGCTCCAGGTTATGACCCTGTCATTCAATCCCAGGGCTCATGACACTGGCGCTGGTGTTGACTGGTTTGGGGTAGCCTTGCTCCAAGGCTGTACTCAAATAAAAGTCCCTGGATGTGTATTAATTCTGTCGTCCTCATAGGCAAGTCTCGATATGTGGACAGTCCAAGGACTCCAGTCTCTTATAGGGACAACTTGTTCTTATTCAATATTTACAAAATATAGAAATTATGATTTAAACTAATTATGCCTTAGAGACTTGTGCAAATCTAGGTTCAGGGGCTCTGTACTGGCTTGTATGAAAACTACTGGGCCCTAGTCTGTCTTACAGACCCTGATCCAAATATATATCAAATACAGCCCATGCAAGTCTATAATGGTTGGCAAGTCTAGATCACTGCAGTATCTGAAAATGAAGAGAGTCACTGGGCTCCTTTTTATTATATTTTTATTAAGATAACTAAACAACTGTTTTTTATGTACGATATGTTCATTTCAGAGACTAGATTTTAGTCTATACTGGGCCCCTAAGTTGGCAGAAACAAGATGTGGACTGACTTCTTGATGCAATCGGGGAGTTGTCACCTCGTCCATTGTAGTGGTTTATGTTTGTTTTTAGCTGCAGTTGCTGCATCCTATCGTTTGTTCCTTGTTTGTCCTCACTATCAATGCAGGCAACCACTCAAAAAGTGGGTCAGTGTGAACTGCAGGATTGGCTAAAAATAATTAAAAATAACTGAGAGGAAACAGAAACTATACCTCCCAGTTGATGTTTGATTTTCAATCGAAGATATTTTGTAAGTAGAAACATAATATTAAACAAGTGCAAAAGTGAGCGTGGCTCACTAATACCCCTGACCCGCCTAGTGTGTCAGTAGTTACAAATTAAATATCTAGGATAGGGTTAGGGTTTGAAAAATTCATAAAAAAATGGAAAATTAATTAAAAAAATATTTTCCTTTTGACTGCACCCCTCCCTATGACACAGATTATATTTACTAAGTTGGAGATGAATCCACTGAATAGTTTAAGAGAAATTGCGTGGACAAAGTTTTCGGACGACCGTTAGGGTTTGAAAAATTTATTTAAAAAATGGAAAATTAATAAAAACAATATTTTTCTTTTGACTGCACCCTTCCCTATGACACAGATTTTATTTACTAAGTTGGAGATGAATCCACTGAATAGTTTAAGAGAAATCGCGTGGACAAAGTTTTCGGACGACCGTTAGGGTTTGAAAAATTTATTTAAAAAATGGAAAATTAATAAAAACAATATTTTTCTTTTGACTGCACCCTTCCCTATGACACAGATTTTATTTACTAAGTTGGAGATGAATCCACTGAATAGTTTAAGAGAAATCGCGGACGGACAGACGGAACCTTGGTATAACTAGATACCCCGACATTTTGTCGGGGTATAAAAATTAACTGTACTGGTGCTTAGTCAGCACTTAAAGAATATTTCTACATGTTTTTTAAGTAATTTGATTTAAAACTCTTTTAAAAAATCACATAAAGGTATCTTAGACCTGTTATCATTGGAAATTAATACATGTGCTTATTTTTTCAGCACAAAGTAGAATTTCAAACATGGTGGGGGTCGTGTGGTAGCAGGTGTCCAAGTCTTCAGTGAACCACACCACAAGAACCATCCACAGGTTGGTTTTGCAAACTGTTGCAGGAATGAGTGATGGTTATATAGACATCATCAAATGTAACAATTCTTTCAATTGATGTATTCATTCAAACACAAACATGTCCGAAAAACTAATACCAACATGGATTGAAAAGTTTCCTGTTGATTAAACAACTAATTATGAAGCTCTAACATGATTTATTTCACAGTTATTTTTATTTAGTTTCCAACCAGAATTCAGAATAATATTTAATGTGTGTGTGTGTGTGTGTGTGTGTGTGTGACAAATGAAACGTTCAATACGGATGCACGCGAGGGTAATAATCTCTGTATTGTAAGTAAACGAAGTTTTGAGACGTTATTGCGATCACCAGTCACTTTAAAAATCGCGTAGGAATATAGTCTTAAACTGAGTGAACCGCCTCTTATGATATAGTGCCAAATGATCTGCAGCCATGTTTCTTTACATAAGCATACACATCTGGAAACCACAATCTAATTTTTCACGGAACCTTACCCCATTGTTTTAGCACGTACACACATCGGTGTAGAGCCGACTAAAGGTAGATCCTGTTTGTGGCCTTATTTGCATATTTATCGGACTGTTCGTTGGTTTATCACATCGATAGATCTAACTGATAAGGTTAGTTCTGTGTTGTAATCGTAACAGATAATACACAGCTGACTCATTAGAACGACTGCATTCTGACAGCTCGTATTCATTGAAGGCCTAACGGCACTTGTCTTGCATCAACGCAATACCCAAGAACGTGTTATCCATAAGCAGTGTCTACTTTATCACCGCCAGCTTCTAAGATATGCCTTTCATTTCATCAACACAATCAAGTGAAAATATTCGTGACCGCAACTTCAACTTCTGGTTCCCGCCAAAATACCCGAGAAGGTCAAGGTCCCTCGATCCCCGTCCTTCAAGGACGCTCGCCACATGCTGAAAGGTCAACCCTAAAACAAATAGCAAGAAAACGCATCGCCCTTGACGACAGAGGAGCAACAAGAATCAGTAACCAGATCCTTGTGGTTGTCAGTATTTCATATTACCAAAAGATGGTTGAAGGATCCTGAAGAGTGACTAAAGGCAGGATTCCTTCTAAAAGAGATCGCAGCAGTACAATTGTGACAACTTCTATACTTTATACAACGGAGAGACAGACTAACACAGGAGAAACAATTGTTAAATCATAGATAATAGACAACGGATACTCTCTTCAATGATACTGCAATAATTTTGACTTGGCAAATATTATAGACGTGCATGGGCTCTTTTGGATTTATTTTTTTCAGGGTCAGACAGACAGACAGACAGACAGACAGACAGACAGAGAGAGAGAGAGAGAGAGAGAGAGAGGGAGAGAGATCCTGTTATACCGAAAGAAAAATTGCTTATGTACAAAAACAATTACACGTAATATGCCCTATTTGTTTAAAAAATTTAATTCAGCAACTGTTTTTGTTCGAAAACAGCATTGAGCTGCTGTTCATTAAAAAAAAAATGCTGATCTCAAATCGAGTCAATAAATTGTGTGAAATCAATGATTAAACGTAAAACTCCATCAAGTGCTCATGATAAACATCCATTTAATATCATCTAATACCATTTGCAACAGCTTGGCTAATTTGGTAACCTAGCCCAAGAAATTGGAATATATTGTAATTCAAACAGAACTAATCCACCTTAGTCATGCGTTTACGGCTAATCGCATATTATTAATAACACAACCAAATGTAAATGGCACTTGCTTATCAGATGGAAAATAATTATCCCCCCATAACATGCACAAGATTAAATGGTTTCTGGTAATAGTCGTGGGACTGATTACAACTATTCAGTTTTATTGTATGTGCTCACACGTGAACATAAATTGCAAAGTACCTGTCTAATTAGAACATTGTACTTTCTAATTAGAACATTCTCCACGGTTTGCTAACAGATGTAATTACGTCCAATGATATCAGTGTTGCTCCAATATTCGTGCTTATAGAATTCACATTTCGGTTAACATATTGTGATAATGTGTATCAACACAGGTTCGCTGTCCGACGATTCAGCATTAATTTACATACAATAATCCTGTTGATATTCAGGGTCGAATTGGTGCTTCGGGAGAGGCAACAAAAACGAGAATCAAGTAATAATTTTGCTGAGTAGGCGTTATCGTTCCGTCGCTATATGGCTGAAATAATGCTGATGCGACTGAAATTGCAACTCACTCATGATCGTTCCCTAACACTTGGACCAGCTCATGCTTTATAACACTTCTTTGCCTGACATTAGCGCGCCACAAAGCTTGACTAGGACGTGTTGGTATAAAACAACATACAATCAGTCAGTCACCACACGCAACAAATCGGATACTAGTGGCCAGTCGGGTGATCGCAAACTAGTTTTGTTCAAACAAAATATAATCATATATTCCTGTGGGGCAAAAAGCTGCCCTTGACGTCAAAGATGTCAGATATTACGCTCGGCACTATTTATATTTTAAAGCATGGCAGAAGTTCAATAAGCTTACCTTTTCATCTAAGTATCAAAGACTTAATTAATATATGCTTCGCGTTAAACATGTTAAAGGCGACTATGCTTGTAAGAGGCGGCTAACGGGATCGGGTGGTCAGGCTCGCTGACTTGGTTGATGCACGTCTTCTTATCCCAATTGCGTGGATCGATGCTCATGATATCAACCACTGGATTGTCTGTCCTGACTCGATTATTGACAGACCGCCGTCATATAGCTGGAATATTCCCGAGAGCGGCGTTAAGTAACAAACAAACAAAATAACTGAAAAACAAATTTTCGGAGTCGATAACTGCTAAACGTTCAAAGATTCCCAATTCCAAACTTACGTATGCAAAGCGCTGCAAGCAGTCGGACGGCCAGGTCCGGTTGTTCACAGTCCGGGAAAAGAGGTTCAATGACGTAGTACGCAAATGTGAGCGCCACGATGGCTTGGGTACACGGTCGTACGATGATGCACTCCACCCATAGACGTACGAACGCTACGAACGGCCCAAACGCCTCGTAAATATACGCGTAGTCCGCTCCTGAGCGAACGATGGATGTTCCAAGCTCGGCGTAACAATACGACCCTACCATTGAAAATAGTCCGCATATCGTCCATATGAGCAAAGACGCACCTACACTGCCCGAATACATAAGCACACCCTTTGGGCTAACAAATATTCCGGAGCCAATGATACATCCGATTATGACGGTACATCCATTCAATAAACTGATCTTGGGAAGAAGTTTGACTTGGCCGGAGTCAATTGTCACTTTCTGTTCGTCACAAGGGCCGTCATTCTGTTGGGCAACCTTCCTATAAGACACGGAATCCGTCATTCTGTCAGGAGACCCTGTCTTCAATACGTCTTCAATACGTCTTAGTGATGTCTTCTTCCGATGGTGATGAGATCAATGGATGTCTCAATGTTGAAGCTTCTTCACTCCCACCACGTGCGTGAAACAATGAATCAGGCAAGCTTGTTCCGCCTCCTTTTGTCAAATCAGTGTCCACTGAAAAAGTCACCAGATGTTTCCGTATTATTTTTTTCAATGAAATGTTCCGTGTTGTGTGATGCAATGTGTCTACAAGTCAACGAGCTTCCGTCAGGCTTTTCCACCTCTTCAAATTGTCGTCAGCGTTATTGGTCTTGTGGCTGAAGAAACTGTCCACGAGCTTCAGCACTTCCTCGGACAACCTAACGTCAACAGGTGACCAGCTTGACAAAAACAGGCGACAACTCAAAGCCAGTTATCACAAAAGTGTTTTCCTTGCGAACGACACGTTGGTGACACTTCCTCACGTCAAAGGCTGTGACGTCACAAGGCACCTTTACAAAGATCCCTAACGTTGAGATGATCACACGATGACACAAACGTCCTCAAATGGCAACCAAATTCAGTTTCGACAGGTTCTGTCCAAATGCAAGTTCAAATGAAATGTCGTCTGCTCGTGTCGAACCGTGTGCTGCTGACGCTCCCAACTTGGTCGAGATACTAACGCGAGAACTGGCCAGATGAGGCAAGATATTTGACACACAAAATAGTGATTACATGTCTTAGATAATGCCTTCAATGGAGAGACGGATAGGTCCACCTTGCTTTCACGGACGTTGGGGACAAAGGGGACAATTCTCCTGTATCCCAGCAGTTTGGAAATGACCACGAGCGTCTTATCGTCCTCTCAGCAGCTTTAGAAAAGTCCACACTTGACATCAAGTGGATATCATATGATATCGACTCACGGATGTCAAGTAATACCCTTGCGGTTCATAAGGCGCGCCCCTCTCCACCCATCAACCTCCTTTCAAAAGCCTGCCAGCCATCACGATCATGGTAACGAAAATGTCTTCGGGATCTAGTCCTATTCATTTATAATCCTCCATTATGCAGAGTTTTATGTCTTTATTGTTCATGTACTCAAAACCCATTTGCCGCCATGGCCTTGTTATAATCCCGCTTCTTCCGACCCGACCCTGCCAATACCCGTCCAATCAAATTCCTCTCCTGAGCGACGGAAATTATGTGCTCGATAAGAGATAGGACGGATGGAGGTGGTGACGTCACTTCCGAAACGAAGCTAGGATGGCGATTGGATCCAGGGTATTGATCCTGACTGAAAGGGAGAGTACTACCACGGATAAACGAAGAGGTATTCTTTCTGTTGCAAACATACATAAGTACATTTCCCAAGAAAGAATTGAGTGAGTGAGTGAGTTTGGTTTTACGCCGCTTTTAACAGTATTCCAGTTATATCACGGCGTGTCAGCTTATGTGGGAGGAAAGCCCGAAGTGATGCAGGTCTCAGACGTTTACCACTTCGGTGAAACCCACGAGCACGGGTATGGTGCTGACAAACCTAGACACATAATCGGGGCGAACCGGGATTCGAACCCACAATCATAGGTTTCTGGCGTGCCCAAGGGACGCAACTCTGCACGTGCCCCCTCCCATGAAAGAAAGAAACGAGACAAAAACTTTCATCAGTCATCATTGCGTACCATTTGTTCTAAAACTCAATCAAAACTAAACCTTCGGTTTCGGTGAGTATGTTTTTTTGCGCCGATAGAAACAATCCGGCCATGTCACGGCGGGGGACACCAGAAGCATAGACTTCACACATGTTAGGAATCGAAGGAGGGTCTTCGGAAAGACGATAATCTCAAGGTTACTATTTCCCCCCCTTTTGTTTAACGCTACTCAGCAAGATTCCAGTTATATGACGGTGACCTGTAAATACTCGAGTCTGGACAAGACAATACAGTGATTGACAATGACAAGTGCATCGATCCACGCAATTGGGGATAGATGACATGCATCAACCAAGTCAGCGAGCCTGACCACCCGATCCCGTTAGTCGCCTCTTACGACAAGCATGGGTTGCTGAAGACCAATTCTAAACTGGATATTACCGGAATCTAGGCCACACAATCTGTTTTGCTCGGAGATGTCACGGATGTCCATGGACTGAGTGACATTGATTGACAGCCAATCAACCCCTCTCAAAATAACCCGGTAAATAATGTAGAACCACCCTTAGTCACTTGATAACAAAGAGAACAGCATCGTGATTTATTCATTCGTACGATGAGTTAGGGAGTAATTTACGAGAAGCCCAATAAAATTAGGGAAGTGGCGTGCTTTGATAAAAGGGGAGAATGTCAAAAAAAGTTGTTTAACATAATTTGAATTCCTATTAAGCAGGGACTGACTGAATTTATGAATAACGCGTTTACCCTTGGTCATTATGACTTGCTCCTCTAACTTCAGCAACAAAAGTAAAGAAAGATACGCAACACTACTTGCAACGTCTGTACGTGTTAAATTGATAGTGTTCTGAAAAGATACTTCCCAGGGAGCTGAGAAAGAAAATGCGCACTGTTCAATTTACCGGGGTCATTGTGTTAGCGCTATGGGCATGTTTCAACTAATAGACTATAGCACATTACAAATGTTCTTTTATTGCAGTTGTTGTAATTATATTGATGACACCCTTGAAAGAAACAGTAAACTTTTATCTTATATCGTGATACAGTGACATTCGATTAACCTCTGCTAATGTTACACTAGTTATTCATGACGTGAAGCAGCTTCCTACAGAACATTTCTACCTCTTTAATGAGAGGATTAGTTGGTTCACGAAATGAGATAGCAATTCTGTCGAGCGATCACAGGGTTCACCACAATCCCATCGGAATAAGCCGAGTGGATCCGAATGTGGGTGATGCATAGCTTCAGAAGATAACCCCACATCTCGATACTGTGTATGTCGGAGATCTTGTGTTGTAACCGCATTTTAATGCATATTTTTAGTGTTTCGTGCAGTCATTAAATATCAGACAGTTATCATTAATTTCTTTAAATTCTTGCACCTACATTCTTTCACTAGTGTTATTCAAGATCCGGGGTAGGATAGGTCTTCAGCAACCCATGCTTGCCGGAAGAGGCGACTAACGGGATCGGGTGGTCAGGTTTGCTGACTTGGTTGATGCCTGTCATCGTACCCCAATTGCGTAACTAGAAGTTCATAATGTCAATCACTGGATTCTCTGGTCGACAGGTCCAGACTCGATTATTTACAGACCGCCATCACAAAGCTGAAATATTGCTGAGTGCAGCGTTAAACAATAAGCAAACAAATCATTCAGCTGATTCCCACTGGTTATTGTACGGAACGGCAGAATTGGACCCTTCGTCATCACTCGAATATTCCGTATGTCGTAATTCGGCTTGTTCCGAGATGTCAAGAAATGATCTTATGACCGATGTCATATTTTCACTGTGCGTTTTTTTACCTAGTTATGGTCGACATTGTTTTGCAGAGTGTGTAGTCCTCAGTGCAATGGCCACCCAACAATTCCAGGTCAGGGAAAACCAGGAATAGATTAACAAAACGAAGATAAATCACAGTGCTATAAAATAAGAGGTGAAATGGGGTTTAACGTCGCGTCCAAGATTATTGCACTTATACAGCGACACATGCACGTGTGTGGCTGCTTGTGCTAGTCCGGAATGATGCCGATTTAAAGTGCTAGCTCACTGAGATACCATGCCGCAGTTTAACATCACTACCCCACTCAGACAGTGTACTGAACCCGAGCCGACCAGCCCTTGTTTTAACCTTAATGCCGAGCGCCAGACAGGGTTACAACGAGAACCATCTTTTAACGTCTTTCTGTATGGGGATGGAACCCCGGACCTTCCGCTCTCCGGGTGGACGCTCCATCACTAAAACACGGAGGCGGTCCCATATAATATGAAAATTTATAAGAAATTTATTAGCAATTTATTAACACTTCATACCCTATCCGAGGCAACTGCGTCCACTTTTCGCTCACTGGGTCGTCTTGTAATATACATCACAGTTACCCCCCTTTGTTTTTCGTGCCACATTACTTTCACAGCTATCCCTCAGTGCTTTCACCGAAGCGTACGAGACACGTAGCTCGGGTAGACTCGGCCTCAACATTATCTCGCGGCTAAAGATCAAACAAAATCCCTTTGCATTGCAACAAAGCTAACACAATAACAGACAATACAACGTCAGCGAAGCGTCACTAAAAGACACTATACTTGTCATTCGGAACTGACTCGTGTTATTCCGGGTCAGGTCGAATAGCGTCTTCTTGCAGGTTACGGAAAGGGACGAGTGGTGACGAATGGTGCCATTCTGGGAGAAGCTTGCTTGTAGGTTACGGAAGGATGCGAGTAGTGCCGAATGCTATATCTCATTCCCGGCGAATGTTCGGCGGGTTCAGTAACCGAGATCAACAAGACCGACATTGTGAAAAAACGAGGGAAGTCAAGGTCAATATCACGTATGTTGGTCCCCAATCTCTCGATAACAGAACACTAGCTGTACGATAACAGAACACTACCTGTACGATAACAGTAAACTAACTGTACGACAACAGGATCGATACACGTGAAAAACGAGTATAATGCCGTGTGTAAAAATAAATGACTGGGTGCTTGTTTGTACAGAAGCGCAACTCGCTATGTAAACAAAGAACGAGTTATGACTGCCAAGGGGTCGTCCTGCTATCATATACCCATGGCTCGACTATTTAGGAAATTTGATTCACGTATCTCAAACGACGGTTTAAGGTCTGATAGGGCAAATTATTAGACGTATAAAAATTAGTAGTTAATGACAACCGATATTTCACAGGAAAATGTTTAAGTTTGGTACATAGCGCAAATTACAAATCCAGACACACTGAAGATCCGTATTCAGAATGTTTTCAGCAGCCTATGCTTGTCGTGAGGTGACTATAACGGGATCGGGAGGTCAGGCTCTTTGACTTCGTTGATTCATGTCATCGTATCAAAAATGCGTAGTTCGATGTCAGTCACTGGATTGTCTGGTCCAGAGTCGATTATTCACAAACTGCTGTCATACAGCTGGAATATTGATGTACAGCGTCAAACAACAAACAAAGTATGAGTGAATTATACTCGAACGACAGTTGGTTAAGCGGATCCGAGATCCGAAGAAAATGAAAATATGATGCAGTGTGTGTATCGAGTGTTGTGGCAGGAATATACATCACGAAAGTCATTAAGTTTAAACAGGATTGCTGTTCTATCGAAATCCCATCCAATACATGCATCATTGCAATGTTAATAAATTAGGCAATTTACATTCCTCCTTCACATTGGGATTTTTCAATACTGTCTGGGTATATGAAGGGATGTTCCTTTTTTACTTATTCAGCACGTTACAAATATTATATAATAAACTTCATTCTAATGTACCACGTGATCTCTTGACAACGGCAACTGCGAGTTAAGGTATAGTATTTAAATTCAAACAGTCGTTTCTTAACAGTCCTAAAAAGATCGAATATTAGGAAGGGGAGAATTAACCTATAGTCATGAGAAAAATTAAGACTTAATATATAACCAAAACAATTGAGTACCACCCGATTCTTTCATATTACTATACACGTAGTTAATCGTGGCATGGCAGATTAACTATCGCAATAAAATAACCGAATGGTCATCGACATGTTTTAGTAGTAAAATTGAGTTCTATGAAAGCAGCAGTGCTCCGAGCTTTAGTTTCCTAACACTGAAACGGGTGGTCTGCGGGGCAGTTGGAATTCCGTAATCATAAATATACTGAATCGGCACCTGAGGTATACTGAAGGGAGGAAATAAAGGAACGGTTATAACTGGATCATGTGCTTGACATGACGCGTTGGACATATCGGGAGGTAATCGGGAGATTGACTGGCATTGTAGAAAACACCCCAGATTCTCAACTATATTATTGATGTGGAACACTTTTTGACAACATCAAAGGAATTTTTAAATATTAAACGTTCACATATGTTTTGTCCTTGAGTGTATCTAAAAACATTATTCACGTCCGTTTTTAATATAGACAGTAAGGAAACAATAGCATGGCCTTGTTGTACCCCTCTGGTAACATAATATTTTTTTTTAAAACGGTTAATAAAAAATGACACCCTTTTGATCCTGCGGTAGATATCGTCGCGGGTTCAGTAGTCTTGAAATGTCGCAAATGCTTGTTCATTAAATTTAGTCTTATTGACGGTCTTCACAACCCTTCCACACAACCCAACCGCCGACATATACATCAACTTGAGTGTGCGTCTATTCAATTACCAAGGGCGGTCACTTCTCTCTGTCCATTTGGGGATTTATTTCAGATCAATATGCCGAACGTTGGAAGCCAAGGCGTCGGATGCTACCCGCGATCGTGACACGCAGCAAGGTAGAGAGCAACATCTGTAGAACGTGACTGTGTGACATTTGACCTCCGACCTTTCACAAACACAACCTTGAGTTTCGCGAAATCTCGCTGCCTTTGAAGTCGGTGCTACGATGTGTTTGGTTTTTGCATAACTGGCAACCTGAAATGTGGGCATTTATCAATACCTGGGAGCCTTTTCTAAACAGCCGAAGCTTAGAAGTTGCCGTTTTCTCTGTTTGCCCATGCTGCTAGTTTCTATTTGTCGTGGGCCAAGACACACAGCGACTGAGACCTGGTCAACATAACGCACAGAAGTGAATGAGGATCCAGGAAGCGACACATGAGACCGTCAAGGCTGACAAGGCGCTCGACTCAATGTCTCAAAAACCTTCCAACGTGGACAGCCGAACTTCTAGAAGATGCTGAAACAGCAGTGGCGGACCCATTCTAGGGGTGAAACATGCTCAGAAGTAAAACTACAGTAAAGTACGGTTATAACGAACTCAAAGGGACTACTAATCTTAGTTCGTTATAAGCATAACTACAGTAAATAGTCGGGACCAAAAAGTAAGTTCGTTATATCCGTCAGTTCGTTATAAGCGTGTTCGTTATAACCGTAGTTTACTGTAGTTTTAAAAAGCCTACTCATCGGTTTACCAAACCCAACAGACAGGACCTCAGAGAGTAAAAATACAACACTAATGATAAGGGTAAAATGATTGTGTGTAAAAACTTGCCGATATTTGAAGTCGGATGACGTCACAAATTGATCACATTACGTCATCTGAACAATAGTCTGCCTTATAGCTAAAATGGATAGAATTATCATCAAACCGCCCGCATGTTATCAGAAATGAGCGGGGCACTGTAACTTGATAATGCCCTCATATTGCTTGACGACAGGCTATTATCACGCCCATTGTTAGGTGACGTCATAGGGATAGGTGACGTCACGTCCATAGTGACGTAATCTGGTTTGTTCTTTGATGTTTCCATATTTGTAAAGATTGGTCAGTGACATTCCAAATTCCGGCGCAGTGGCGACTTGGCATATGCTGGGCGCATGGAATTCTGGGTAGGAGAGAGACAGTGGCATTCGTGTTGATTGCAGTAAATGTTTCAAAACCGATATTGTTGTTTCTTTTTATTTGATAACAAATTCCATCCATTTTAGCTATAATAACGATAACGGTATTTTTCAAGGCATTATCATTTACAGAAAACCTCGAGCTTCTGCAAATGAAAATACCCAGAAAAATAGCGTTACCCTTATATCAAGTAAGTTTCTCTACGGTTGACATTTCATACGTTTTTCTTCATTTTGACTATTAAAATGTCAAGGGAGTAATAATAATTGGAATAATCTACAGGAAACTCATAATATCTGATTATCTGACCCTCGTGAAAGAATGCGGTAAGTCTCCCGCCAAGGGTCGCGATTAACACCATTCTTTCACTCGGGATAATCCATCATTCCTCGCAGCGTGTGGGTTGGTCTCTAATTGAATACCCAAAGAAAACTATCAATACCCAAGGTGAATTATAGCATGTGAGTAAATACTCAATAACTGAAAACATCTGGAAGCCTGCCGCCCCAGAAACAACTTCAGTGTTGACGTGGATATCGTTGACCTCGTGGTGATATGCTCTTTGGTAGACTAAAACCGACCTGCCAAAATACATGGTGTGTTATTACGTGTCAATCGATGCATGAGTTTCTTGGTAATAAATTTCAAAATATTTATGACGTAAATGAGTGATGCAATAGCGTAATATTTTTCATAATCGATTTCTGGTCCTGCTTATACAACGTGTTCAACGTGTTCGTAAACAGCCCCGGACAAGACTACGCAATCACTATTCAGATCAAGGTTATTCTTCGAATTAACCCAATTCTTTCCTTTAATCCGTGTTACGGTTGTACGTAAATCGGGCTTTGACAAATCTTGAATTAAACTAATTCAATAGGCAATGGTAAGCGAAAAAGTTACATTGTTACACAACCTTTGGGAGTTATCACACTTATATAAGTCCTTCCTTTGCTCGCGGCTGTGATATGACAATTGAAGGAGCGTACATACATCTCACCGACGTGTTGAGGGGCATGATGCAACACCGCGGGGAGCACGGGAACACATGTGGGATGTGGTCAACAGGTGGAAGAGATAGGGCAACAGCCTGCAGATCGATTAAATCGATATTA
Organism: Haliotis rufescens; assembly: GCF_023055435.1. Lineage (NCBI taxonomy): Eukaryota > Metazoa > Mollusca > Gastropoda > Lepetellida > Haliotidae > Haliotis > Haliotis rufescens. Next base: position 1,593,491 of record NW_025964372.1, read on the forward strand.
CAGACGAGGGCAAATTGAAAACTGCGGAGATCTTGCTTTGTCGTCATCAGCAGGTGTTACCACATTTCCATCCACCGCACAGCGTGGGACGTAACCAATTTGAATGTTTAATCCCCCATAAAACAATCTGCCCGCTCAGTTCGTAAGACCCGCATCGATCTGGGATACAGCAAAGTATATCAATCAATTGTAAATGTCGAACAGGTAAACAAAATGGAACCGATGGTTTTTCATGCATTCGGAACACACCAGTAGGTGAGGTGATGAAGGACTGCCTGGTGATGGATTGCACTGATGCACTAACAGACACCTCTCATCAACTGCGCATGCCCACGTTAACGTCAATACCCTATCGGTGTATCACACTGACGAGGAGTGAGCGAGTGCATTCGTGAGGGAAATTGGTCGGTTCTCCGCGTGAGGCCGTTTCAACAATTATTGGTTATTCTAGCTGTCCAAAAAGTCTCCCATTGCTTTTACAGCTGTGGTATAGTTGTGCAACCACTCCTCTCTGTCACTGAAACGCCAAATCGATCTACAAGAAAATCCGTACAAGACAGCACGTCGCGTTACGTCAGCGTCAACATCGCGTCACGACAAGGACTACCTTTCGTGTCGGATGGAGACATGTCAACAGCTCCTGTGTAAACAGGCGCGGCTTGGTCACCGTGCTCGATTTCCTAGACGCATGTCAAGCTGACCTGACACTGAAAAACATCGAAAATCTAAGACAGTTGTACTTGGAACTTTATCGTCTTAAAACGTGTAACATTAACGAAATATTCCCCCAGAATCATCACATGTTGCTCTAGTTTCTCAGAAAATGGGAATTCTGAATGGTAAACAAGAGAATACGGATATCCGCTGGGAGATAGTGCTGGGGTTGAGCTGATGCAATCATGTGACATGCATGGGCATCCTGTCGTATTGAGTAAATATAAGGCTAGTGTCTTGTATTGAGTCAATATATGGCTCAATACGATGTATAAAGTCATACGTCAATGTATTTACACTTGCTAACGGATACACCACACCATGTTTCGTACATACATATATGACAACATTCACATTTGGTTAAAGAACATAATGTTCACGTTTGGCATTATTATAGTGAATGAGTTTGATTTTACGCCGCTTTTAGCAATTTTCCAGCAATATCACGGCGGGGTCACCAGAAATGTGCTCCACACATCGAACCCGGGTCTTCAGCGTGACGAGCGAACTTGAACCACTAGGCTACCCCACCGTCCCTTCGACGTTATTTAAATAACAAAAGAAACATCACAAGAGATACACGTGGGGTTCTATTGTTAACATTTGAGTGACCTCTTGAGATATTGAAATATCAGAAATATGACCAAATGTTTGTTGGCAGTGGTGAAAAGAAAATGAATACATTTTATATACTACTAACAGTAAGAGGGCAAAGCAATCACCCTGCCATAACCCCAGCGGCTATAATATAACAGGAAATGGTTATTCATCGTGTGGTATGTCGCCATTATACCATAACACGACGTGGCCTGGGGGGTAGTAGGAAATAATAATCCGTAGTTTTGTTACTACGAAAAGCTTATAACTGAATAACGGGGGCTAATTATTTTCCTCTATCCCCGGGCCAGGTCGTCTGGCAATAATGAATGGTGCAATTCCCGTATCGTCCCATATTCAACTGAGTGACTCAGAAGAATACCTATAGCCAGTTTAGCTGGTCCAGAGCTCCAGATAAGCTTTGGTGTTGTGGGTATTTTACCCATGCATTTTAAAATCATTGGGTATCAGTAATTCTATCTGGGTATTCAAATTTCTGTTACCCACTAGTTTTTACACATGTGGGTATTTAACTTAAATATTTCAAAACATTATTCATCTAGTCCCCGCAAACTGGTGGCGTGTGGGTTCGAGATCTTTATAAGACGATACTTCCACAAAAAGGTGTGATGGCAAATGATCATGATGTAACTGTCACCGTGGAGTTTGGCAAGCTTGACGGAATGTCCGTTTATAATTTCAAAATAATTGGTGATTTGCTAATCGAATACGCAGGGTTACTTCACAATATTTTGATGATACGCACAAGTTTTATTTTTGTAGCGTATCTGTAATGTTCGTTGCGTATTTGATACGCTTGGATTTTATTTTACTGCGTATTACTGCATTTCTGATGCGTATTTTACGCAGATACGCAGCTTATCAGGAGCTCTGTGGTCTCATATAAATACGCACAAATTTCAGCGAGGCTTGTTTATGCTAACCAGAGATAAGAAACAACATCACGTAAACAGTAGTCAGCCTAATTGTGGCACACAGGCGTGTTTCTGTCGGAATAATGAAATATAGTTAAATGAATAGTTTGTTCAGAAATATGCCCCAAAAAGCGAGTTTGTTCGCAGTGGTGAAAAAATGAATTTTTTGTGTGTGTGGAAAATAACAAACGTCAAAATGTTTTATCTTATGATACAGTAAACAACCAGAAAACGGACAGTGAGATTCCGCGCGAAAGACCACTCACTCGATTTCCTATACAGATAATAGGGAAAGACTTCCGCCCGTATCCCCCTCCAAAAGTTATATATGTAAGCATTGCCGATCAATCCTTTTAATTTTACATATATTTTTAGGGCGGAAGTCTTACCGATAATTGCAGGTATAATTAGGCTAATGTAATACAAATAGTGTTCTCCACAAGAAATAAATCGGTGACATGAAGATCGTCTTAAGCTGGTAATTAAATACTCTCCTTTCCTTCACACGACTGTTTATTATTTCTACACAGCATCCAGTAAGTACGTACATGTATATACAACTGGTACATGTATATACAACTGGTACATGTATATACAACTGGATTATGACAAGATATAGCTATTTACTTACATCGTGACAACTCAGCTTGGTTGCTAAGGTAACCAATAGTTTTACAATGCTGACAAGACAGTGTTACACAAATAGCTAGCAACACACATACAATCTTATTGATTCCAGCAGAAGAGACAAGCCAGCTTGCTCTATATAAAAATCACCTGTAACACGAGGAGTTAATAAAATCATATATAGTCGCATCTCATTGCGACATCTGTAAAACTACAGCGAGTCCTTTATCACGTTTATTCATAGCAGTCTTTGAAGCTAAGCAATGACAGGTGTATCGAATTTCAAAACCTCGTTTCGATCCACCGAGCTTGGGTGTCACTTTAAGCAGACAGTATAAGCACATAGGTATCGTGTTTACAAAACGTGACAACACCTCAAAACAAAAAACAACATTGATCATTTCATCGGCCTTCGCGCGCATGTATTCTGTCAACACATTTTCAGGCAGCGCAGTTTCGCGCGCACCTCAACACTACCACGTGGCTTGATTTCATCATCACAACCTGGTGGCTGTGGGTCATCGAGTGTGACGGGTGATGCAATTTTAATGTCAACATATATACCTTCGTCCTAACTACTAAAGCTACCATGGTCTTGCGTAATCAGTGTTAATATGTTCACAAATGTCACGCTATAAACAACGAAGGGAAAACAAAACACCGGATGTCTTTTGTCATTGTAACCGAGGTAAACACGTGTGGCTTTCCTCGCGCTTCCTTGCCACGAGGAATATGAAATCATGAACAGTCGGCCTAAATATAACTTGAAAGGAAAAAAAACATAAGGTTGTGTACCGTGATTACAAAAAAATGGATCAAATTATAAAATATAAATCGCATGATTATTAAACCTGATGAATCTTGATCCTGATGGGTGGGAAAAACGGGATTATTTGTACAGTTGAGGGAAAAGAACTGTGGTTGTAAATATGGTTATAGTTAATATACTAAATAAAATCGAAATGGTTAATAATAAGAAAAATAGTTACTTACATATACACACGACAGCCAGAAGTCTTACTGCAGTGCCCGGCTGGTCGCAGTCGGGAAATAGAGGCTCTATGACATAATAAGCGAATGTAAGAGCCACTATTGCTTGAGAGCAGGGTCGAACGATCATACATTCTACCCACAATCTTATAAACGCCAGAAATGGTCCAAACGCTTCAAATATATAGGCATAATCTGCTCCAGACCGTACGATTGAGGTTCCAAGTTCAGCATAACAATAAGCTCCGACCATCGAAAATAAGCCACAGAGAATCCAAACAATGAGAGAGAGACCCACGCTTCCCGCGCCTTCTACGACACCTTTGGGACTCACGAATATCCCCGATCCGATGATGCTACCAACGATGACAGTTACGCCGTTTAAAAGTGTGATTTTCTGTTGCAGTTTGACTCCACCCTCGCTCTGCTGTGTTTCGGGTGATCCTGGTTTTCCCTCACCATTTTCCGGTTTGAGAGGCATCGAGGAATCGTTGAGCGCTTCTGCCATGTTTTCTCGTAGATGTTAATTCCCCGCTAGTAGTAAAATGCCCTATTGATAAATAAAGGACCTGATATCAGAGCTTATCCACACAGCGTATCGTACACTGTACACACACACACACACTGATTCCACTGATAAGCAACCGGCACGAGAGCGCTTTCACAACGTGTTGTCTCAGTTGTAAACTATCAATGGGAACGTGGGTTGCGCCTACGTCACGCCTTTATGTGTATCACGTGATCATTTTGTTTGTTGCGTTGGTATGCACTTTCGTGCAAGCGCACTACCTTCGTGCCTCACCGGGTAACTCAATCACCGCGGGACAAAACTCCAACTGACGGTCATCTGTTATTGGGCAGTTGGGCTAAAATATGTCCTTTCAAATGATAATATGCGAAAAGTTTAACACGGTTCACACAAATTGTACACCTTTACAAATTACACACCCCATGAAATACCAAATATTATAAAAAAACAAACTGAATATTTAATGTTGACACAAATAAGAGTTTGTGTCAACTCGGGAGCTTTTTTTACACAAATCAATTTGTAGTGTTGAACATTACAATTAAGTATTATTTATTTATTTATTTATTTATTTATTTATTCACATTTTGATATGACAGGTGTCCTTTTGTATCAGCGAAAGTTGCATTCTTTTGTTTTTTTTGGTTGTTGTTTTTTGTAGTTAACTGATTCTCGTAAAGAGGACTGAAATAGTGAAATTATTGTTTGATATTGTGGGAGGTTTTTGTACTCTACATCGTGTCATGTTCCAGTCGTTTGTCGTTGTTTAAAAATGTACGTATAGATAACGCTGTGTACAAATTATTTACTTATCTAAAGGCAAATATAGATTTTAACAATCAGCTTGCGGCGATTTTAATGTCGCAGATTCATTTCTTGTGGGAACACTATTTGGATTATAAGAGCCTAATTGTACCCACCACCGCGGAATCGCGCTGTCCTTTCCGCCAGTGCCATGTCGAGGGATGTAGGGTAGCCGAGTGGTTAAAGCGTTCGCTCTTCACGCAGAAAGTACGGGTTTCATTCCCAACATGGGTGCAATGTTGAAGCCTGTTTCTGGTGTCCCCGCCGTGATATTGCTGGGATATTGCTAAAACCGGCGTAGAAACATACTCACTCACTCTGTGAACTGTGAACTCAGTTATTGTATAGTGGTCCACGTAGCCTCCTGGGTTCGAACTGGTCACTAGCATCCAATGCTGGTCGCAAGAGGCGACTAAATGGATAGGATGGTCACAATGGGGGTCACGGGTGATGGCTCGTTGCTCACAATATCAATCACTGGATTGTCTGGTCCAGACTCGATTAGGGCATTAAACAACAAACAAACCTAAAATAGTATATCGTGGAACAGTGGCCTCATAATAACGTTGGATATTCCAGCGTAAAAGCTCAGAGAGGCCCATACCAGAGATAAGAAATATTGTCACATATGCAAAGCTTTAATGCTGACTGTGCAAGACAGGCATGTCAATCTACTCACCTGTGGAAACCATACCATGTGTTACAGATATATGGAACATTCTTTGAAATGTGCACTCGGCAGAATCACTAAAATAAATCAAAACTACCGAAATAATGACCTTATAGCCATTTGAAGTTATGGAAATGTAAAAGCAAACGGTGACTTTTAACTGTCCACTAGTTCACTTCCTTATACTTCAAGAACATTACAAAACTGGTATTTTTAATTAGGTAAATGAATATTATTAGATAACAATCAACATGCATCGCAGCTGTTGTCCATTACAAAATGGAAAACGTGTTCAAAATTTAATGTGTGTGATCATTATTTTCCATCATCCAACATTTGGTTGTGTTACTAATAATATGCGATTAGCCGTAAACGCATGACTAAGGTGGAATAGTCCTGTTTAAATTACAATATATTCCAATTTCTTGGGCTAGGTTACCAAATTAGCCAAGCTGTTGCAAATGGTATTAGATGGTATTAAATTGATGTTTATCATGAGCACTTGATGGAGTTTTACTTTTAATTATTGATTTCACACAATTTATTGACTCGATTTCTAACAAAAACAGTTGCTGAATTATATTTTTTAAACAAATAGAAAAGGGCATATTACATGTAATTGTTTTGTACATAACAGGATCTCTCCTCCTCTCTCTCTCTATAACTCTCCCCCCTCTCCCTCTCTTTAACTCTTCCCCTCTCTCTCTCTCTATAACTCTTCCTCCTCCCTCTCTCAATAACTCTTCCGCCTCCCTCTCTCTATAACTCTTCCCCCCTCTCTCTCTTTTACTCTTCCCCTCTCTCTCTCTATAACTCTCCCCTCTCTCTCTCTATAACTCTTCCCCCTCCCTCTCTCTATAACTCTTCCTCCTCTCTCTCTCTATAACTCTTCCCCCTCTCTCTCTCTTTAACTCTTCCCCCTCCCTCTCTCTATAACTCTTCCCCTCTCTCTCTATAACTCTTCCCCTCTCTCTCTCTATAACTCTTCCCCCTCTCTCTCTCTATAACTCTTCCCCTCTCTCTCTCTATAACTCTTCCCCTCTCTCTCTCTATAACTCTTCCCCTCTCTCTCTCTATAACTCTTCCCCCTCCCTCTCTCTATAACTCTTCCCCTCTCTCTCTCTATAACTCTTCCGCCTCTCTCTTTCTATAACTCTTCCCCTCTCTCTCTCTATAACTCTTCCTCCTCTCTCTCTCTATAACTCTTCCCCCTCTCTCTCTCTTTAACTCTTCCCCTCCTCTCTCTATAACTCTTCCGCCTCCCTCTCTCTATAACTCTTCCTCCTCTCTCTCTCTATAAGTCTCCCCTCTCCCTCTCTATAACTCTTCCCCCCTCTCTCTCTATAACTCTTCCCCCTCCCTCTCTCTATAACTCTTCCTCCTCTCTCTCTCTATAACTCTCCCCCCTCTCCCTCTCTTTAACTCTTCCCCCTCCCACTCTCTATAACTCTTCCCCCTCCCACTCTCTATAACTCTTCCCCCTCTCTCTCTCTTTAACTCTTCCCCTCTCTCTCTCTATAACTCTTCCCCCTCTCTCTCTCTCTTTAACTCTTCCGCCTCCCTCTCTCTATAACTGTTCCTCCTCTCTCTCTCTATAACTCTCCCCTCTCCCTCTCTTTAACTCTTCCCCTCTCTCTATATATATCTCTTCCCCTCTCTCTCTCTATAACTCTTCCGCCTCCCTCTCTCTATAACTCTTCCTCCTCTCTCTCTCTATAAGTCTCCCCTCTCCCTCTCTATAACTCTTCCCCCCTCTCTCTCTATAACTCTTCCCCCTCTCCCTCTCTCTATAACTCTTCCGCCTCCCTCTCTCTATAACTGTTCCTCCTCTCTCTCTCTATAACTCTCCCCTCTCTCTCTCTATAACTCTTCCCCTCTCTCTCTCTATAACTCTTCCTCCTCTCTCTCTCTATAACTCTTCCCCTCTCTCTCTCTTTAACTCTTCCCCTCCCTCTCTCTATAACTCTTCCGCCTCCCTCTCTCTATAACTGTTCCTCCTCTCTCTCTCTATAACTCTCCCCTCTCCCTCTCTTTAACTCTTCCCCTCTCTCTATATATATCTCTTCCCCTCTCTCTATATATATCTCTTCCCCTCTCTCTCTCTATAACTCTTCCCCTCTCTCTCTCTCTATAACTCTTCCCCCTCCCTCTCTCTATAACTCTCCCCCCTCTCTGTATAACTCTTCCCCCTCTCTCTCTCTATAACTCTTCCCCTCCCTCTCTCTATAACTCTTCCTCCTCTCTCTCTATAACTCTCCCCCTCTCCCTCTCTTTAACTCTTCCCCTCTCTCTATATATATAACTCTTCCCCCTCTCTCTCTCTATAACTCTTCCCTCACTCTCTCTCTCTATAACTCTTCCCCTCCCTCTCTCTATGACTCTTCCCCCTCCCTCTCTTTAACTCTTCCCCCCCCTCTCTCTATATCTCTTCCTCCTCTCTCTCTCTCTATAACTCTCCCCCCTCTCCCTCTCTTTAACTCTTCCCCCCTCTCTCTCTCTATAACTCTTTCCCCCTCTCTCTCTATAACTCTTCCCCCTCTCTCTCTCTCTATAACTCTTCCCCCTCCCTCTCTCTATAACTCTTCCTCCTCTCTCTCTCTAACTCTCCCCCTCTCCCTCTCTTTATCTCTTCCCCCTCTCTCTCTCTATAACTCTTCCCCCCTTCTCTCTCTCTAACTCTTTCCCCCCTCTCTCTATATAACTCTTTCTTCTCCCCCCCCCCCCCCCCCACCCCCCACCCCACCCCACCCTCTCTCTATAACTCTTCCCCTTCTCTCTCTCTATAACTCTTCGCGATTGCGTGAGGTCAGTCTTCGTGAAGGACTAACAAGTGAAATGTGTCCACACCTGGCCGGCGTCTAGACACCTTCAGGTGTCAAACTGTTTGTCCCCACTTGTCGTCTTGTTGTCTTAGGCTCCCTGTATTGTCCGAACTACTCAGCCCCTTGTCTATCGGAACACACCGAGTCTCATTCCTAGCCGAAGCTTACGATGTAGGAGGAACGACGGGCAGCGAAAATATATTGTTGTGTAAAACTATTCAACTACGACGGAATAAGATGAAATATGATGAGTGTAAAATTTGGGACATATTTTAAGTGGATGGCGAGAGTGATATTCAACTAAGGCCCGCATTTCTACCGAGAGTAAATACCCATTTTTGATGGTGGCTACAACTGAAATCGAGAAAGGGTTATTCGAGTACTCGTGTTGGGAATCGAACCCGGGTCTTCGTGGTGAACGCTTGAACCACAAGGCTAAACTCCATAAACATTTTTATCACACACTTTTAAACCTGTAGATATGTCTACATTTTAATTATTAGTTTTACAAGTTATTGTTTCATGACTATATTTTACATAATACGTTAATATCTTTAGTTCCTTATTGAAGCAAGTCTAGATTTTCCTCAGGTACATCTCCCATCTCACCGGGTTCCTTTTCAATTAAAATGGAGTTATTTGTGTCTATGAAAATTATATATTTTCTTTAGTCTGGCATAGGATGGGCTTCCGTCGTTACAACATTACTTGTTTAATCTGAGGTGAGGTGAAATTGGGTTTAACGTCGCGTCCAAGATTATTGCACTTATATAGCGACGTGCATGCACGTGTATGTGTGTGTGTGGCTGCTTGTACTAGTCCGGACTGATGCCGATTTATAGTGCTAGCTCACTGAGATACCATGCCGCAGTTTAACATGAATACCCCACTCAGACACAGTATACTGACTCCGAGCCGACCAGTCCTTGTTTTAGCCCCTTAATGCCGAGCGCCAGACAGGGTAACAACAAGTACAATCTTTTAACGTCTTTTTGTATGACGCGGCCCGGGATCGAACTCTGGACCTTCCGCTCTCCGGGCGGACGCTCTACCACAAGACCACAAGACCACGGAGGCGGTCTGTTTAATATGAGAATAATTACTTATCAGAATGATTATTTAGGGGGAAAACACCGTCAAGTTCAGTAGCTGTCGACACGTTCCAGTCACATCAAGACGCGGATAATAGGGAAGCTTAGGGATTCGACATACGAACGTTTTAACCACTATACTCATAAGAGTTACTCCCCTTGGCCGCCAGGATCCGCTTCAATTATGATTATTCGTGTAACAGTACTGTACTATCATGAATTATCCTAAATGGGATTAAACAAGGACTGGTTGGCTGGGAGTCAGTATACTGTGTCTAGGTAGGGTGTTACTGTTTAAGAAGAAATTGCCTCGCTCAAAAATGACATGCACGACCAGCTGAACATCCTGACCGCTAGACTAACGCTTAGTCTCTGACTATACAATATATAATTTTGATAATAACAAATAGCCCCAGTGGGATGGGAGATTCAGAACCTGAACCGGAGGAAAATCTAGACTTGCTACATTTAGAGCGGTTATGACAGAAAGGGCAGGGAAGAAGGGAAAATAATATGGTTCAGAAACTGTGAGATAGAGTACCTGACCTCAACCCCACGGAACTTGACGTCATGTGTCCTGACGTCATGTGTACTAACGTCATGTGTCCTGACGTCATGTGTGCCTGTGTACTAACGTTAAGTGTGTCTGTGTCCTGACGTCATATATGTGCATGTATGACGTCATGTGTGCCTATGTCCTGACGTCATGTGTGCCTGTGTCCTGACGTCATGTGCCTGTGTCCTAACGTCATGTGCATATGTCCTAACGTCATGTGTGTCATTACGTCATGTGTGCCTGTGTACTAACGTCATGTGTGTCATTACGTCATGTGTGCCTGTGTACTAACGTTAAGTGTGTCTGTGTCCTGGCGTCATATATGTGCATGTATGACGTCTTATGTGACGTCATGTGTGCCTATGTCCTGACGTCATGTGTGCCTGTGTCCTGACGTCATGTGCCTGTGTCCTAACGTCATGTGCATATGTCCTAACGTCATGTGTGTCATTACGTCATGTGTGCCTGTGTACTAACGTCATGTGTGTCATTACGTCATGTGTGCCTGTGTCCTGACGTTAAGTGTGTCTGTGTCCTGGCGTCATATATGTGCATGTATGACGTCTTATGTGACGTCATGTGTGCCTATGTCCTGACGTCATGTGTGACTGTGTACTAACGTCATGTATGTCTGTGTACCAACGTCATGTGTGCCTGTGTCCTGACGTCATGTGCCTGTGTCCTAACGTCATGTGCCTATTTCCTGACGTCATGTGCCTGTATCCTGACGTCATGTGTGAGGTCATGTGTCCCTTTCAGCCCTGCCAGATGAGAGCATCCGGACACACACTATGACCCACATCGCGACCACGCCCAGACAATGTGTCACCAATGTGATACCCCTGACGTCAGACAGCACACACAATTTAACACACAAGTCATGATCACCGGTATTCCTGTCAATTAACGGAATGTCTTGGTCTTTTTCATTAGTAAATTAAATTGCATTGTCCGTTAAATACACTCACTCACTCACTCACTCACTCACTCACACCCCCTAGGGACGTGTTAAGATATTGAGATATTATACGAAGATACCAGTGTCTATTTCTGAATATTTGTCGTCAGTGAAAATCCAAGTTGCCTTTTGTTACACACTGAAAGCGGTGGGAAAGAACAACAAAACCCCTTTGATACTACGATAATGATAGTTGGAATAAAGAATTCCCTTTCAATATTCCGCCATGAACATTCGTCAGGATTAGGGCCAATTACAACAGCTACAAAACGAAAATAAATCTCAATCAACAGAGACATAAACAATAATTATTGATATTTCAGAAGATATGCATGATTGATAACTGAAATCCGTTTCAGCTTCACCGTGAGATGGCGCTCGTTTGACGCCTCTGCTTCCAGATCTACTGCTCCACGTGGAGACGGTGTGGTGTGTGTGTATGTATGTGTGTGGTGGTGTGTGTGTGTGTCTGTGTGGTGGTTGGTGTGTGTGTGGTGGTGGTGGTGTGTGTGTATGTATGTGTGTGGTGTGTGTGTGTGTGTGTGTGTGTGTGTGTGTTGCGGTGTGTGTGTGGTGGTGGTGGGGGTGGGGGTGTGTGTGTGTGGTGGTGGTGGTGGTGTGTGTGTGTGTGTGGTGGTGGTGGTGTGTGTGTGTGTGGTGGTGTGTGTGTGGTGGTGTGTGTGTGTGGTGGTGTGTGAGTGTGTGTGGTGATGGTGTGTGTGGGGTGGTGGTGGTGTGTGTGGGGTGTGTGTGTGTGTGTGGTGGTGGTGGTGGTGTGTGTGTGTGTGTGGTGGTGATGGTGTGTGTGTGTGTGTGTGTGGTGGTGTGTGTGTGTGTGTGGTGTATGTGTGTGTGTGTGTGTGTGTGTGTGTGTATGTTGTGTGTGTGTGTGTGTGTGTGGCTGCTTATACTAGTCCGGACTGATGCCGATTTCATAGTGCTAGCCCACTGAGATACCATGTCACAGTTTAACATGAATATGAATACCCAGTCAGACACAGTATACTGACCAGTCTTTGTTTAAGCTGCTCAATGCCGAACGCCAGGCAGGGAACAACCAGTTCTATCATTTAACGTCCTTTGGTATGAGGCGGGGTGGGGCGTCATACCAAAAGACGTTGAAAGATGGTACTTGTTGTTACCCTGTCTGGCGCTCGGCATTAAGGGGCTAAAACAAGGACTGGTTGACTCGGAGTCAGTATACTGTGCCTGAGTGGGGTATTCATGTTAAACTGCGGCATGGTATCTCAGTGTGCTAGCACTATAAATCGGCATCAGTCCGGACTAGTACAAGCAGCCACACACGCACACACACACACACACACACACACACACACACGTGCATGCACGTCGCTATATAAGTGCAATAATCTTGGACGCGACGTTAAACCCAATTTCACCTCACCACCCCACCTCACTCACTTAGATATACATGTATATTTTAACTTATGGCGCCATAAAATAAAAAAACGTGGCTCTGTATTTTAAGTCTCTAAATGGCTGAGATAATGCCGATGCGGCGTCAAATTTTAACTCACTCACTCACTGCATCTGTAGAAGGTTTAATCTCTGACTATGTGCATGAACCTGTCAATGTTATGCGTCCTTCAAACTAGCGTCGTACGTGCTGAAATATGGGTCATGTGACCTTAGATACAAATAAACCCGCCACTTATCCTTTGACTTTATTACTTGTGACAGTGAACCAAAATGAATATACACTGCCACTTAAGTGATGTTGTATATCATTTGTTATTTTTATTCACTGAAATGAAAATCGATATCAAGAGACTTACTATTTTTCAATGTTCTGGCAGTCGACTGGAAAACACTATCTGACTGTCTGCTGGCGATTTGGTGTGGGTTCGAATAACGGATGGGACTCAACCCCCCAAAAATTCACTATAATAGAATTCTCAAAGTATTCATGTCAAATTAAACATATCATAAACAACGTGTAGTAATTATTACCAATATTTCTCACTGTTGTTTCATTACTTAGTTATTTAATTATTTATACTCTTGATGTTTTGAGAATCTTCCGATTAATCTGGAGGAAATTCATTCATTCATTCATTGTTCTCTGGACATACTGGCGGTACTGAAAAATACAATGTGTTGGTGACAAAAATGAGACTTGTTCAGCTAATTCTGATACAGATTTTGTTTTTCGTGTTTTGGAAAAGTGACGGAAAAAAAACATTTCGCTACCATACCGCCCGGGTCCACCTAAAAAACGGTAAAACTACAATGAATATGATACCAGTGCGTTCGGGTAGCCCAGTGGTAAAAGCGTTCACTCGCCCAGGTAAGAAAGGCCCCAGGTTCGAAGCCCCACATGGGTACAGTTTGTGAAACCCATTGATAAAAGCGGCGTAAAACTACCCTCACTCACTGTTATTACGATTTGAATAGGCTTTCACAGTTGTATCGATAACCTGTCAGTTTTATAGCCAATAAACACATGTGTCACATTTGGTTTATCTGCTTAATGTAAGCTACTCAGACAATAAGCGAATTTATCTTTCTAAGTAATCGGTCAAAATGTTCTCAAGAGCCATATGTTTTCACTGTTGAAACTCACAAGTGGAGAACTTAATAACACGGCCATGACATTTCTGGAGATGGTATCGCACACAGTTGCATGTGTGGCCTGGTTTGGTAGATCATTGTTTATTTGGGAGTGCGTGTCTGCGGGCGCTTGTCCAAGAATCATAACAGAACATCTCAACACCACCTAACGTCTGAATTCGTAAAGATCCGGATTAGAATTGGTCTTCAGCAACCCATGCTTGTCGTAAGAGGCGACTAACGAGTTCGGGTGGTCAGGCTGGCTGACTTGGTTGATCCATGTCATCGTATCCCCATTGCGTATAGATCGATGCTCACGATGTCAATCACTGAATTGTCTGGCCCAGACTCGATTATTTACAGACCGGAATATTGCTGAGTGCGGCGTTAAACAGCGCGCGCGCACGCACGCACGCACGCACACACACACACACACACACACATATACACACACACACTGGCAAACTGCTAATGGTATAGGTTTTTTTTATCGTTCCTCGACTTCTGTTATCATAGTTGCGGGTCCGACTACTACTACTACCATCCCAATTGCGTAGATCGAATACTTGTGATGTTAATCACTGGATTGTCTGGTCCAGACTCGATTATTTACAAACCACCCCAATACAGGAATATTGCTGAGTGCGGCGTGGGTGGTCAGGTATAGTGTTGACAAATTCAGAAACACAATCGGGGCGAACCGGGATCAATCGAACCCACAATCATCGCCTTCTGGCGTGTCCAAGGGGCGCAACTCTACACGGCGAATTACAGCGCCTTTAGGGACCGACTTAACTGTCCCCAAAAATTCTTGAAAACAAAACAAAAATAATTATGCTTCAGACTGAAAAAAAGTAATTGCCTGTCACAAAAATGACATCGTTGCCGTGCCACAGCCGTCACTTCCAAAACGAAGCAATGGTAAGCTAATGGGCCAAGGGTGTATATCATAATGAAATGAAAGTATAATACCCCGTATTACCGAAGATGCAGCGGAATTTACACTGGCGTATTCACAATTATTCACGATTTTTCTCATAATGCGTAGTTTATCTTTTTCTATATAGCTCTTCCACTGATTCCGAGAGATTCCTGTAAAAATGTAGGTCCGGGGTATCTATGCTTGCGACCAGGCTCAGTGACTCGGTTGACCGCAAGCCACATAACTGGAATATTGCTTGGTGCGAAGTTAAATAATAAACAAACCACTGGACTCTATCATGTCAGTTGTTTCGCCGGACATGTGGATATGGCTGTCACCAATAATAGTTACACCAGTTAGAAGTTAGAGTTAGAGTTATAACCAATAATATCAATTACACAAATGTACATATATTCCGTAACATATCGTTTATCCCTGGTATTCGCGGCCACTGGAAACAGATTGCGTCATACAAAACGTGGATTGCATCACCGGTTTTCGCGTACTTTTAAACGTGGGCGAGTCGCGTCGCCTTCAGTAGTCTGACAGTTATCGATTAAAACACACATGGGAAGACCACAAGTACTCTCCAAGTCACGAACTGTAGGCTACCTTTGTGGTCGTGCTGCCTAATACGATATGTGAATCGATTACGGTTTTTTTCTCTTCGTAAAAATAGCGACCTCATTTACGGTCGATTCTCTAGCGCCTCACATGCAGCTTGGCTTGTATACTCCCCATGGAGCTGAGAATGAAAAATCGAGTGCACACTGACCCACTGACCGGGGTAGTAAACGTGGGGTATAAGGGATTTATTCCTCCGTGGAGAAATCTACGTGTAGTCTGGTTTCTTCGTGGCGGGGCGGGTATAAGGGATTTATTCACCCTCTCAGAAATGTACTTCCCTCGCAGGCGGGATACAGAGTATTTTATCAAGATCACGTGAACCAATCAGATCTCGTCATTCTAACATGTAGGTATGTTACTTTCCTTTACTGCGTACAAGGTTTTAGGACCATATATTTAAGAAATAAACGACGAGTGGAGGTTGTTTATCGTACAATAAAACACAGCAGGGAGAATAAACCATGAGGGGCGTAGCTTCGAGTAGTTTATTCTCCCTGCAGCGCTTTATTGTACGTTAAACCATGGCTCCATTGTCTTTGACAGTGGTCTAACTAACTGAATTGTTAGTTAAACAGCACTTGGCAATGACGGAACTTCATTTTTTTGTTAAAAAACATTTATTTAATCACGACAACAATCAGAAATTGTTCAGGAAGCGTCCCGATTCAGCCGTTTCCAGCTATAATCGTCCCGATTCTCCCGTTCTCAATCCGAATCTTATCTGATTTGTATCTTCCGCATGGTAAAAAAACGACCGAATCTGTCCCGACAGCAGCCCGATTCTCCCGAATGCGATCCGACAGAGATCAGACAGTGACCGGACGGTGAACCGTTCGCATTTGATCCGATACAGCAGAATCTGTCACGACATAGTCACGATTGTAATCCGAGTAGACAAAATCGGCTGAGTTTCCCGAATGTTACGGGACGCACCTACTTGTCGGGAGTGCTTGGCCGACCTCTCTGGACCTTTCCCGATCCGTAGGATACGACTGCGTTCGGACAATGATAGGACATTCTAGATCAATGAGGATAGTAATCCGACTTTTTCACTCTTCGTGTCGTAGCGCTGTCTGATCTCAAACGGGAGCCATAATCGGCACTGTGTGAACGCAGCTTAGTCGTCATTGCTACATATATACACAAAGAAAAAAAGTTAAGCACACCCTTATAGATTTCATTATTGTTTGGTCCCAATATTTGCAACTGTCATGAAAAATATTATTACGGGAAGAATTATGTTTTCTCGAGATGATGTAATCAGTCATGCGTGACGAAAGCTCACGTGCCATGCATGGTGTGCCCGTGCAGCATGCTACCATCGAGTATCTCTGAAAGAAGTCAGTAGATCCTAACGTTAAAATTGCTTTCTTTAGCTCGGTTTTAAACAGTTATTCCATGACATTGTGCGACCATGGCACGAAGGCGATTATCAAACTCTACAAGATGGCAAATAATCGGCATGCATAACGCAGGAATGTCTGTTAATGCCATTGGTCGGAATTTGGGGTAGTCGAGAAACATGCTTCGACCGGTGATGTACAGGACCGTCCCAGATTCGGAAGACCTCCCGTGATGACACATCGCGGGGACAGGGACCTTCCTCGTCTCATACGCCGAGAACCCTTTTTAACAAGTACTCGTCTGAAACAGCTGTGGCTGCCCAATCGTCGTTTCAGCACCAGGAACCGGCTGAAAGCTTCAGGACTGAGGGCTAGACGAGTCCTTGTTGAGAGATGACCATAAGGTCTTGCGCGACAGAACTGGAATCTGAGAATTTCGAGACGGATCCATTGGTCAGACGAAAGTCGCTTTCTGCTCCACGTCACTGATGGAAGAACGAGAGTTTGGAGGCACCGGAACACGGCCTACGCCCCCAGGAACATTAAACTGACTGTTGCATACGGCGGGGGCTCGGTAATGGTTTGGGGTGTATCTCTCATGATTGCAGGTTGGATTTGGTCACCATAAGGGGCAACTTAACAGGGGCTCTGTACATCCGGGACGTTTTGAGGCCAGTCGTCGTTCCTCATTTTGACAACCACCCTCTTGCTCCTTGACCTCAGTACATGGATGACAATGCTTAGGCCTCGTCGTTCGCATGCAGTCGTGGATTACATGAGGGCCAATGCAATAACGAATCTACCCTGGCCAGCAATGAGCCCAGATTTGAACCCCCTTGAACATGTTTGGGATATTCTGGGGCGGTGCATACAGGCACGAGATCCTCCTGTACAAGATTTACGCCAATTGGAAGCAGCATTGAATCAGGAGTGGTTGTTGTTGACCCATCAACAGATCCAACGTCTGACTGGCGGCATGAGACGTAGGGTGGAATGCGTCATCCGGGCACGTGGCAGTTATACCCACTGCTGATATGTTTCACGTGTCATGTCAAGTAGAGACTTTAAGGAACATTTTCACATGAAACATCAAACGTAACTCGTTTACTTAATCCTGCAGCTCCATACCTTTTTAGGTATTGTGTAAGGTCAAAAACAGTACCTGTGCTACCATGATGTTTTTGTCAGTAAATTTCAATCACAACTCACAAATATCTTCTTTATTTGTTGTCAAATGTTTGTTCTATCCGATGACATTGTTATCGCCCAGCTCCTGTGGTCAGTCATCCAATGCCATGATTTTTGCCATTTGTCATGGTTCAGAAATAAGGGTGTGCTTAACTTTTTGTCTTTGTGTATATATTTCAATTTATCTACAATCTGGGAGCACGGATGGCCCAGTCATCGCGATTCGCTGTCCAGAGTTGCGTCCCTTGGGCACGCCAGAAACCTATGATAATGGGTTCGAATCCCGGCTCGCCCCGATTATGTTTCTAGGTTTGTCAGCACCATACCCGTGCTCGTGGGTTTCACCGAAGTGGTAAACGTCTAAGACCTGCATCACTTCGGGCTTTCCTCCCACATTAAGCTGACACGCCGCGATATAACTGGAATACTGCTAAAAGCCGCGTTAAACCCAACTCACTCACTCACTCACTCACTCTTACAACAACATACTTGTGCTCAGTATATCCGTTTTAAAGAACTGTAGTTTTAGTTGAATATTTATGTTGGATATACATGAAAAACTTTGCGTCCGTCGAGCTCTGCCAAGCCAATTCATAAATATCATGCTTGCCGGACAAAACATTCTTGTTTCTCTTCACTTTGTCCAAATAACAATAATTGTCATCATTGGTCTTCAGGACGGGTTACCTCAAAAAGTGAAACTTTTAAAACGGAATTTAATCTGATGCTTAAAATGTTGAACCAGGGCCGAATTAAGCATGTAAAGAATATAAACAAATAAATCCCCAACAGTCGGTCGGTGATTAAACGAAAAGGGTGTTTATGTGGCCTAACCCGGATAGTCAAGGTCATATCACCAGCACCAGTGGAGCTCTGTTGGAGGGGTTTATGTAAGACTGGGAATGTCGGTAAGTGGGGCTGGTTACGGAAAGGGCAGGCCGTTTATTTCTGTCGAGAGGATAGATGAGACGCATTATGCCTGTCGAACATACTGACCTTTGTCTAACACTGAACCTGGATCTGTAAGAAGTATTCTCGAGGTAATATACATTCATTCAGTCCCGAAATTTTAAGGAAGGGTTTTTTTCCGTGTTCATAATCTGGAGTAGCCTCTTGACCCGTGATTGTTTTCGGTTTTTTTGCTCCACTTCCTTTATCGAAGATGATTGTATGGTTTGGATCTTCGGTTGTTTTCAACCTTTAGTTTGACATTTTGGTAAGGAATATATTCCTGATATTCGTGCCTGGTATTAAGAGGATATTCCACTGTTTGGGGATATATGGCTGAACAATACACTAACATTGCATGATAGATCGAGCATGCTCCGTGACGTTATTTGTATATCTATAATGAGTATATTAATTTGTAATTACAGGTACGTAGCTTCAGGTAATATTAGCATCACATGTCACGTGACACATCTTGCCATCACATCCGCTGGTCAGAATAGTGGGATCCGCTGGTCAGAATAGTGAGATCCGCTTGTCAGAATAGTGAGATCCGCTGGTCAGAATAGTGGGATCCGCTGGTCAGAATAGTGAGATCCGCTGGTCAGAATAGTGGGATCCGCTGGTCAGAATAGTGAGATCCGCTTGTCAGAATAGTGAGATCCGCTGGTCAGAATAGTGGGACCCGCTGGTCAGAATAGTGAGATCCGCTGGTCAGAATAGTGAGATCCGCTGGTCAGAATAGTGGGATCCGCTGGTCACAATAGTGAGATCCGCTGGTCACAATAGTGAGATCCGCTGGTCACAATAGTGAGATCCGCTGGTCACAATAGTGGGATCCGCTGGTCACAATAGTGAGATCCGCTGGTCACAATAGTGGGATCCGCTGGTCACAATAGTGGGATCCGCTGGTCACAATGGTAATCCGCTGGTCAGAATAGTGGGATTCACTGGCCAGAACAGTGAGATCCGCTGGTCAGAATAGTAAGATCCGCTGGTCAGAATAGTGGGATCCGCTGGTCAGAATAGTGAGATCCGCTGGTCAGAATAGTGGGATCCGCTGGTCAGAATAGTGAGATCCGCTGGTCACAATAGTGAGATCCGCTGGTCACAATAGTGAGATCCGCTGGTCACAATAGTGGGATCCGCTGGTCACAATAGTGAGATCCGCTGGTCAGAATAGGGGGTCATTGCCGGCGTTGCCCACAAGACTTCCCGTTTAGCATGGTACCTGGGTGACAAGCCGGTGTTGTCCATTAAACTCCCCGTCTCGCATGGTACCTGGGTGTCAAGCCTGCGTTGCCCACAGGACTTCCCGTTTAGCATGGTACCTGGTTGTCAAGCCTGCGTTGCCCACTAGATTTCCCGTCTCGCATGGTACCTTGATGTCAAGCCTGCGTTGCCTACAAGACTTCCCGTTTAGCATGGTACCTTGATGTCAAGCCTGCGTTGCCTACAAGACTTTCCGTTTAGCATGGTACCTTGATGTCAAGCCTGCGTTGCCTACAAGACTTCCCGTTTAGCATGGTACCTTGATGTCAAGCCTGCGTTGCCCACAAGACTTCCCGTTTAGCATGGTACCTGGATGTCAAGCCTGCGTTGCCCACAAGACTTCCCGTTTAGCATGGTACCTTGATGTCAAGCCTGCGTTGCCCACAAGACTTCCCGTCTCGCATGGTTTCGTCCCAGAAACCTATGATTGTGGGTTCGATTCCCTGTTCGCCCCGATTATGTTTCTTGGTTTGCCATACCCGTGCTCGTGAGTTTCACCAAGTCGTAAACGTCTGAGACCTGCATCACTTCGGGCTTTCCTCCTACATGATGCTGACACGCCGTGATATAACTGGAAATCTGTTAAAAGCAGCGTTAAGACCAACTCACTCACTCACTAATAAGAGCTTTTAGAGCTGATTTACAGTATTCATCAGACTGTATGACACGAGGGCTGACTGTAGCTGTCCAAATATCGAGCGATATTCCAGCCTTTGGTGTCTACATTTCACAATTTTTGAGATTCAATCGAGAATGCTCAATCTAATAAGATGTCAAAGAGCGTCATACAACTCTTGCCTAAACGTTACATCATTCAAGGAACCGTGAAGATCCGGGGTAGACTAGCTCTAAAAGGCGACTATGCTTGTCGTAAGAGGCGACTAACGGGATCGGGTGGTCAGGCTCACTTACTTGGTTAATGCATGTCATCGATCCCAATTGCGTGGATCGATGCTCATGATATCAATCACTGGATTGTCTGTCCAGACTCGATTATTTAGACCGCCGTCATATAGCTGGAATATTGCTGAGTGCGGCGTTAAACAACAAACCAACCAACATCATTCAAGACCCCGGTAAGGCTTTCAAAACGTTGAAGGGAAGACTAGTGAGGGCATTTCCAAATTTGATGCATCAGTGACCAAAATGATGTCCAAAGCATTTCTCTATTTTGACTTGTACCATATGTTCGCGTGTTTTTTCAGGTGTACACTGGGCCTACTTTTGCATGGGTGCCACAGGTGGGGCTGGATTACTCACCTTTTCGCGAACAGCTGGTACCATCACTTTTTGATAGTGATTCATAAACACATGCTTATGATATAGTCGGAATCGTACAACAAATTTCATGTTATTATGGGAAGGGTTTTGTCGCATTTATATTGTATAGTGAGTCCTTGCTTCCTGTGCAGCCACGTGCTCCGATAACCTTGATGAGTCTTCATGCTATCACGTGCAGACTATTTTAAGAGGTGAGGTGAAATTGAGATTATTGCATTTATATAGGGACGTGAATGCACGTGTGTGTGTGTGTGTGTGTGTGTGTGTGTCAGTGTGTGTGTGTGTGTCAGTGTGTGTGTGTGTGTGTGTGTGTGTCAGTGTGTGTGTGTGTGTCAGTGTGTGTGTGTGTGTGTGTGTCAGTGTGTGTGTGTGTGTGTGTGTGTGTGTGTGTGTCAGTGTGTGTGTGTGTGTGTGTGTGTGTGTGTGTGTGTGTGTGTGTGTGTGTGTGTGTCAGTGTGTGTTTGTGTGCTTTAGCAGTACTGGTGGGTTGTTGGGTACATGGACGTATGACTCCACCAATAAATGCTTCTTATAGCGTCAAAGAAAATCTTGTCTCATTTGCAGTAACTGATGCCACCTGTGTATTTGTCGTCATTCACTTGATGCTCAGTTAAAGACTTTATTACAGATAATTAGTGGTAGAACTGCTGATTTTAAAGACAAAAACTACGATATTTAACTCAATAACGTTCACCCCTGCCTCCGAGTGGTGGTGGTGTGTGTGTGTGGGGGGGGGGGGGGGGGGGGGGGGGTTGGGGAGGGGGGTAACGGGTCAAGGATATATAGTAATTAGTGGTTCGTATTTTACATTTCTTCTGTCTAGGGTAATTTTCCCCTATTCGGATTCAAACTTGTAGTGGTGTTTCCCTTTACAAATTAACGACTGACTCCCAAAGATATTGTATATATTAAAACAAGTCGTGAAAAAAAGTCAAAAATCGTAATTTGGGGAGGGCAAGCGTAACAGCGTAATTTTAGGCTCAAAAGAGTAATGGCTGGCATATCTGTCTAGGGTATCCCCAAAACGCAAGAACTAGCTTGCTGTGGCAACATTCGTGACCATCTCGTGTTATTCAGGGACAAGCTTCTTGCAGGTTACGGAAAGAGTTGTGACAAATGCTGTGGCAACACACTGAGCATGTGACGTGTTTAATGAGACGATGCAACTGTGTTTATCTCGTTGACCTTAATTTGACAAACATGAAAAGTGTAATTAAATTTTAAATACTTTTATTCAACTTCACGTAATTGCATGTTTGGGGTAGGTGCCATGTCAAGGGCGGTTTCAGGTGAGAAAACGTCCGGGTGGGATAGTGACAGAATATCCGACCGGACCATCTCTCACAGCCTCTTAACTCTAGAATATTGACTGTCGCTATCTCTGAAAATATATGATATTATATTAATAGAATCAACTCATAAATTGAAAAGGAGCCCTAATGAGAAGGAAGAACCTGTGAAAAGCTAGACTTGCTTCGTTTAGGGATTTCGCATTACAGAAAGAGCTAGGCGGAAGGGAAATAATGGTTCAGGAACTGTGAGACAGGCTACCCAGAATGTAATACTAAATATTCCATTAGACGAGAACGACCTTGTTCGTTCCAAACCCCAAATACCCATCGCTGCTTGTTCCTCAGCTCGTCAATATTTAACCCACAACTGATCTGCCATATGTCGGTGTCATCAGTGACTGCTTCAACAACATCATTAGCAACCGCAGCGAAGGAGCTGAGGTTGTATGTTGAAACGTGTGTTTGTTTTTGTAACCAGTAATATACCTTGTGTTAGTTGTGCACTGGGTGGTCAGGCACGGCTACTGGGTGGTCAGGCACGGCTACTGGGTGGTCAGGCACGGCTACTGGGTGGTCAGGCACGGCTACTGGGTGGTCAGGCACGGCTACTGGGTGGTCAGGCACCGCTACTGGGTGGTCAGGCACCGCTACTGGGTGGTCAGACACGGCTACTGGGTGGTCAGGCACGGCTACTGGGTGGTCAGGCACCGCTACTGGGTGGTCAGGCACGGCTACTGGGTGGTCAGGCACCGCTACTGGGTGGTCAGGCACCGCTACTGGGTGGTCAGACACGGCTACTGGGTGGTCAGGCACGGCTACTGGGTGGTCAGGCACCGCTACTGGGTGGTCAGGCACGGCTACTGGGTGGTCAGGCACGGCTACTGGGTGGTCAGGCACGGCTACTGGGTGGTCAGGCACGGCTACTGGGTGGTCAGGCACCGCTACTGGGTGGTCAGGCACCGCTACTGGGTGGTCAGACACGGCTACTGGGTGGTCAGGCACGGCTACTGGGTGGTCAGGCACCGCTACTGGGTGGTCAGGCACGGCTACTGGGTGGTCAGGCACGGCTACTGGGTGGTCAGGCACCGCTACTGGGTGGTCAGGCACCGCTACTTGGTGGTCAGGCACGGCTACTGGGTGGTCAGGCACCGCTACTGGGTGAATTGCGTATCATCTTTGTCCAGCAGTGTAGCTTGAATATTGCTGAGTGGCGCGTTAAACAACAAACAAACAACTCGGAACGCAGTGTCATCCAGCTTATATTCAATGATGTGCATCCTTGTAACACAATGTCCGCACGTCCATAGGTGTAGTAACACAATTTCCGCACGTCCACAGGTGTAGTAAGATGATGTCCGCACGTCCACAGGCGAAGTAACATGATGTCCGCATGTCCATAGGTGTAGTAACACAATGTCCGCACGTCCACAGGTGTAGTAACACAATGTCCGCACGTCCACAGGTGTAGTAAGATGATGTCCGCACGTCCACAGGCGAAGTAACACAATGTCCGCACGTCCATAGGTGTAGTAACACAATGTCCGCACGTCCACAGGTGTAGTAACACAATGTCCGCACGTCCACAGGTGTAGTAAGATGATGTCCGCACGTCCATAGGTGTAGTAACACAATGTCCGCACGTCCACAGGTGTAGTAACACAATGTCCGCACGTCCACAGGTGTAGTAAGATGATGTCCGCACGTCCACAGGCGAAGTAACATGATGTCCGCATGTCCATAGGTGTAGTAACATAATGTCCGCACGTCCACAGGTGTAGTAACACAATGTCCGCACATCCACAGGTGTAGTAACACAATGTCCGCACATCCACAGGTGTAGTAAGATGATGTCCGCACGTCCACAGGCGAAGTAACATGATGTCCGCATGTCCATAGGTGTAGTAACATAATGTCCGCACGTCCACAGGTGTAGTAACACAATGTCCGCACATCCACAGGTGTAGTAACACAATGTCCGCACATCCACAGGTGTAGTAAGATGATGTCCGCACGTCCACAGGCGAAGTAACATGATGTCCGCATGTCCATAGGTGTAGTAACATAATGTCCGCACGTCCACAGGTGTAGTAACACAATGTCCGCACATCCACAGGTG
This sequence comes from Haliotis rufescens, assembly GCF_023055435.1. NCBI lineage: Eukaryota > Metazoa > Mollusca > Gastropoda > Lepetellida > Haliotidae > Haliotis > Haliotis rufescens. Next base: position 1,618,344 of record NW_025964372.1, read on the forward strand.
TAGTAACACAATGTCCGCACGTCTACAGGTGTAGTCACACAATGTCCGCACATCCACAGGTGTAGTAACACAATGTCCGCACATCCACAGGTATAGTAACATAATGTCCGCACATCCACAGGTGTAGTCACACAATGTCCGCACATCCACAGGTATAGTAACATAATGTCCGCACATCCACAGGTATAGTAACATAATGTCCGCACATCCACAGGTGTAGTCACACAATGTCCGCACATCCACAGGTATAGTAACACAATGTCCGCACGTCTACAGGTGTAGTCACACAATGTCAGCACGTCCATAGGTGTAGTAACATAATGTCCGCACATCCACAGGTATAGTAACATAATGTCCGCACGTCTACAGGTGTAGTCACACAATGTCCGCACATCCACAGGTATAGTAACATAATGTCCGCACATCCACAGGTGTAGTCACACAATGTCCGCACATCCACAGGTATAGTAACACAATGTCCGCACGTCTACAGGTGTAGTCACACAATGTCAGCACGTCCATAGGTGTAGTAACATAATGTCCGCACATCCACAGGTATAGTAACATAATGTCCGCACGTCTACAGGTGTAGTCACACAATGTCCGCACATCCACAGGTATAGTAACATAATGTCCGCACATCCACAGGTGTAGTCACACAATGTCCGCACATCCACAGGTGTAGTCACACAATGTCCGCACATCCACAGGTGTAGTCACACAATGTCCGCACGTCTACAGGTGTAGTAACACAATGTCCGCACATCCACAGGTGTAGTAACATAATGTCCGCACATCCACAGGTGTAGTCACACAATGTCCGCACATCCACAGGTGTAGTAACATAATGTCCGCACATCCACAGGTATAGTAACATAATGTCCGCACGTCTACAGGTGTAGTAACACAATGTCCGCACATCCACAGGTGTAGTAACATAATGTCCGCACGTCTACAGGTGTAGTAACACAATGTCCGCACATCCACAGGTGTAGTCACACAATGTCAGCACGTCCACAGGTGTAGTAACATAATGTCCGCACATCCACAGGTATAGTAACATAATGTCCGCACGTCCACGGGTGTTGTGTCAAAATTAGTTTGGATGATCGAGCGTTTGATGAAAACTAGACTTTAATTGATCATGGGGCGGACCGACTCTCACCTATGACAAGAGGTCCTGTAACTAGCACGGACTATCTCTAACCCCGGACCATGTCTCACATGACAGCACCATAAATCCAGATAGGAAACAACAACGACCACAACCCCCTAGTCCGTCTCGCAGTCCCTGAACCATATTTTTGTCCCTTCTGCCCAGCCCCTTTCAACAATGCCATACCCAAAATGAAGCAAGTCATAACTTTCCTCAAGTTCATCTCCCGTCTCACTGGGACTGCTTTTCATTTTAAATGGAGTTATTTATTTCTATCAAAATTATATATTTTCAGAGACTAAGCATTAGTCTAACAAATCCCCATAAACAGCCGTTCATTAAAAACTCCGAACGCTGTGTTACCTGCCTGTAACTACACAATGGAAGGAGCCCATTTGACGTCAGTTAATCCTAATTACACAAAAACCCAGTTCGAATCGATTACAGTGAGCTGTTTGAAGTGTGGCAATAACGTTAGAAGCCAATTATGACAAAGTGAAGTTAGTTTTATTTTCATTCAAATTTAAAACGTCACGTCATGGCCATTTAAGAAATGCAATATTTTAGTACGTGTTATGCGTAATTACATTTGCATAAATACGTTTATCTCATAGTCGCCGCGTGTAGTTGGAAGAAACGTTTACTGTAACTGCGCATTTGCCATATCGAGAATGATGACAGGCTTACTTACTTTGGAGATTTAACGTGGGCTTTCCGACTGATGCGTATTTCGCACACGGGCCCGGCCAGGCCATTTAATGTGTTTCCGAAAGGGGCGAAGGTGGTCTGTGCAACCCAAGAGGGGGGTTTTAGGGGTTGCTTATATAGAATTTGGGAATTTTGAGATTTGGAATAGATGCCGATGGGATTGGGGAGGAGAACTAAGGGAGCTGGGTATGGTGGATGTTTGTTTGTTTATGTGATTTTGATTTGGTAGGTTATTGTGTTTTTAGATGCGTTTTATTAGTTCCGTTTTGATTAAGAATACGCCTAAGGCCTTGAAGTTTTCTAGTTTATTTTGTGGGTTTAGTATTGCTTCTAGAGTTAGAGCCTTGTTTAGATTGAGGGTGGTTTGTAATGCGGTTCGATGTGTTAGGTAGTGTGTGCAGTGGATGAGTGCGTGTTCTGGGGTTTCTGGTTGTTTGCAGTGTGGGCAGTTACCTGTAGTGTGTTTTTTTTAAAATTTTAGGTGGTTATTTAGGTTGGTGTGTCCTGTTTGGAGTTTAGTGATTACTCTGTCGATTTTTTTGGATGGATGGAGAATTTTTGGTTTGGTTAGTGGTTTGCTTAGCACTTTTTTGATTTGGCTATTTGAGTTTAGATATAGGTTATGCCATTTTTTTGTGATTTTTTGCTTGTTTACACTTTTAATTTCTGATTTTGAGATGGGTAAGTTTAAGCTTATTTCTGGGATTTTGAGGGATAGTTTAGCTGCTTTATCGGCGTTTTCATTACCGTATATTCCTACGTGGGCGGGTATCCACAAGAAGGTTATTTGTTTGCCTGCCTTAGTTAGGTCGTTGGAGCTTTTAAGTATTTGATTTATTAATTTAGGACGGTTTTTGGTATTTTTGTTTTGGAGGGCTTGCAGTCCACTTAGGGAGTCGGTAAGTATTAGGATTTTTTTGTGGTTTTTGGATTCTTGATTATGGAGGGCTGAGGCCATGCCCATTAGTTCTGCCGTGAATATTGATTGGTTGTTTGGGAGTCGGAAGGATTGTGTGGTTTTAGTTGGTTGTGTGGTATGGACTCCGAAACCTGTGTGTTTGGAGGTCGGATCTGAGGATCCGTCCGTGTAAATGTGACACCAATTTGGCCAATTTTCGTGTATGTATGCTAGTGTGGTAGTTTTAGCTATGTTTGGGTCGGTTTGTTTATTTATTTGGCTAGCTAGTGTTGTGTCTATTTTGGGTATTTTAAGTTTAGGGGTGAAGATATTTGATTGTTTGCAGTTTTGTTTAAGATTTTTAATTTGGTGTTCATTTAGGTAGTTTGTTATTCTTTGGGATATTGGGGTAAGTAAGGGGTGTTTACGAGCTAGAGCTTGGTTTTTGGGGCTGATGTTTTGGTTTATTAAGTTTTGGATGAGAGGGTTTGATTGGGACGCGGCCCAGAAATTTAAGCTTAGCTGTTCCCTGCGTAGACTTAGTGGCATTTCTCCTGTTAAGGCCTGAAGTGAGGTGTAGGAGGTGCCATGTTGGGTGCGTGTAATTAGTTTGAGAGCCTGATATTGTATTGAGTCAAGTTTTTTAGATAGAGAGTTGTTTAGGGTGTTGTATATGGCGCAGCCGTAGTCTAGTTTTGATCTAATTAGTGATATGTAGAGAGAGAGGAGGGTATCTTTGGATGCTCCCCAGTTAGAGCCAGTTAGGCATCTTAGGGTGTTTAGGTCTTTACTGCATTTAGTTGTTAGGTTTTGGATGTGAGCATCCCAGGTGAGATGTTCATCGAAAATAAGTCCTAAGAATTTGGTTTGTTTTTGAAATTTGATTGTTTGATTGTTTAGCTGGAGGATTGGGGAGGCGGGTTTCATGTTTTTATGTTTGAATACTATTCCTGTTGTTTTTTCTGAGTTAAGGGAGAAGCCCCATTTGTCAGCCCATTGTTGTATTTTATTAAGAGATTTTTGGAGTAAATTTTGGACCATGTTCATGCTTTTAGTGCGGATCCAGATGGCTCCATCATCCGCGAATTTTGATGTGTTTACTTTAGGGGATAGGCCCTCGAATAGATCGTTTATCATTATATTGAAGAGGGTGGGGCTGAGGATACTGCCCTGTGGAGTACCATTTTCTAGGGGACATTGGTCCGATAGAGTTTGGTCTATACCCACGGTTATTTTACGATTGTTTAGGAAGTCCTGGATGTAGTTTATTATCTGACCTTTGAGTCCTATTTTTTTAAGTTTTTGTATTAGCCCATCGTGCCATACCATGTCGAAGGCTTTAGAGAAGTCTAAGAAGATGCCTGTGGTATATTGTTTATTTAGTTGTCCTGTCTTAATATCTTGTTCTAGTCGGGCAAGGTTATCTAGGGTTGAGCGGCCAGGAGTGAAACCGCTTTGATCTGGGTTTATGATGTTATTTTGGGTTAAGTAATGTTGTAATCTATTTTTAGCCATTGATTCCATTACTTTACATAAGTTTGAAGTTAGGGATATTGGTCTATATGAGTTAGCTTGATTAGCTGGTTTATTAGGTTTAGGGATTGGTATGACTAGGGCCTGTTTCCAGGGAGTAGGAACCTGTCCGTTTAGGTAGATGAGATTGTATAGTTTGAGTAGTGCCTGGAGTAGTTTTAGGGGGAGTTTTTTAATTATTTGGTAAGAAGTTAGGTCTAATCCTGGGGCTGTGCCCTTTTTCCTGTTTTGGATTACGTAGAGGAGCTCCTCCATTGTGTAGGGTTGATTTATTTCTAGATTGTTATTGTTTGGTTCTTTTGTGGGTTTGTTTTCTGTTTTAAGTTTATCTTGGAATTTTTTACTGAAGTTGGTGTTACTGCTAACGGCCGAAAAGTGGTTGGCGAGATTATTTGCTTTTTGGGCGGCGTTGGTTGAGTTGTCAATGTTAGGGTTTTTTTTATGTCGTTTTAAGCCTCTAATGGCGTGGATTTTGCGCCAGACCATTCTGGCATCTGTACGGTTATTTATACCTTCGCAGAATTTTTTCCAGTCTCTACTTTTGGCTATTTGGACTAGTTTTTGAACCTGGTGGTTTAGTTCGTGGGCTATGTTTAAATATTTGTAGTCGCGTTTTGCTTTATTGAAGGCTGATTTACGTTTTCGTCTAGTCTGTTCTATTTCCTCATTCCACCATGGTACCGTCGGTTTGCCTGTCTTAGATGTTTTGAAGGGGATGGAGGTTTTGGCTGCGCTTATTATATAGTCTGTTAGGTTTTTACAATAGGTTTCTGGATCATTATTTTCTATTTCGTTTAAGTTAGCTTCGTTGCAGATATCTTGGAATTGGTCCCAGTTAGCTTTATTGTAATGGAATTTTGGTTCTTGGTTTTCTGTTTGGATTGGTACGTTTGTATTTCCTATGGTTATGTTTATGGGGAAGTGGTCACTACCTAGCGGGACGTCGTGCACTTCCCATTGAGTACTTTGGGCTAGATCTGCGGTGCATATGGTTAGGTCGATAGCCGACATTTTTTGGTTTATCTTATCGTACCTCGTGGGTTGGTTGCTATTAAGGAGTACTAAGTCGTTTGTTTCTATCCATTCGGAGATTAATTTGCCATGATTATCTATTTTATCATCTATGCTCCATGTAGGATGGTGAGCGTTAAAGTCTCCTAGGAATATAGTAGATTTATCGCTTATTTGGAGTAGTTTGTTTAGATCCTCAGGTTGGACTTTTTGTTCCGCCCAGTGGTAAATATTTATGATGTTTATGTTTCGGTTATTTAATGTGATTTTAATGCCGTTGGCTTCTAGGTTTGGCGTGTCTATTTTTATTTCTTCGTAATTTATATCTTCCCTGATAAATATGATTAGTCCTCCTGCGGCTCTTCTTGTTTTCGGTTTAGCTCTGTCAGTTCTAACTGAGTTGTAGTTAGGTAGTGTGAATTTGGATTTTTTTGAGAATTTGGTTTCCTGTATACAAGCAATGTGAGGGCCTTTATTTAGTTTAAATTTAGTTTTTAGTTCATGGCCGTGGGAGGTGAGTCCGTTGGCGTTCCACTGAAAAATATTTAGTCCTTCGAATATTGGGTTCGGGTGATTGGTGATTTATTTTTTATTTTTTATTTTATTCAGTGAGTTCTTTTAGATGGAGGTTAAAGAGGAAGAAGGGAAGATCGGTTAATTTTAGATTGAAAGCTACTTTGTAGAAGGATTTCATGCTAGCTTTTGGTGAGTTTTGACTATACATGTATGCTAGGAGTAAGGTGAGGTTATTTAGGTTTTGGGTGTTGGCTGGTTGGGGAGTTTGGTTTGTTTTAGTTGGAGTAGTGTCTATTGTTTCCTCAGTAGTGGAGAAATCTTCGTCATCGGTTAGATTAGGTTTAGCTGATTGAGTTTCCATGGGGGAGGCATGTGATGTGGAGGATTGTGAAGGTGTTTGTGGGATGGGTGTAGCTGATTTCTTAGTGTTTGTGTTTTGTTGTTGTGCTTGCTTGTGGGAGAGCGTTGTTACCATATGGGCTGTAGGGTGCTTGGATGAGGGTCGTGTTGTGGTGGTCATTTTGAGGTTTGTTTTGCATGCGGGGGTTGATGTTTTGGCTATGTGAGATGTGGGAGGGTTCGTGGTTGGTTGAGTGGCTGCTTGTATGTGTGAGGTGGGTGCGGTTTCTCGGTAGGGGCCCCAGACAGAGCTGTCGGTTATGGGTGTGGTGTTTGTTTGTGGGATGGTGTTTGGGTGTGGTGTAGGGAGGAGTGGTTTAGATGCAGGTGTAGCAAATTTTCGTGTTTGGATTTTAGCCGTGTCTATGTTTATGTGTTTGTTGGCCTGCTGGGTGAGTGTGTGTCTGTATGGGCATTGGTTTGAGAGTGAAGTGTGTTGGGTGGATTTGCAGTGGATGCACCAGGGTGTGCATGTGCCTGGGCAGTCTGTTTGTGCGTATTTTTTACATTTAGTTTTACGGTATGTGCATTGGGAGGCAGTGTGGTTGTATTTGAGGCACTTTGTACATTGCTTAACCTGCTTTATATAGGGTTTGACTTCTAAGTTGGTGTGGGCTCCGAAGGATATGTGTTTGGGGGCTTCAGGGAATTTAGCGGTCTTTTTGAAGTTGATTATGACAATGGAGGTTGGGACCGTTTTTCCGTTTCTAGTTGAGGTTATTCTACGCGTGCTGGTGATTAGGGGTTGAGGGTTTTGGTCTTGGTTTATGTGATGACAGACTACCATGTTTCGGAGATTTATGACAGAGTAACTGTTGAGTCAATCAGTTGAGTAAATGGTACTCACTAGATTATCAAAATCAGAGTTCACCAATTCAGTGAACACATTTCAGTTTTCGTGTACATATTTCAGTTTTTGACGCTAACCAAGGAGTTAATCCCCTCCTAAAACAACACCACACATCAAAGGCGTACCGGCGCACTAACAATAACGTCGAGGGGTGGAATCACAAACTCAACAAACTTGCCAGGAAGAGCCATCCGACCATTTTTGAAGTTGAAGAGAACAATCCAACGTAGAAGTCGCCATTCAACAAATTGGAGCCCACTGGTCAGCACCACCCAGAAAGAGAAGATACCGGCTGATTGACAACCGTCTTCAGGCTCTGAAAGACAATCTCGTCAACAACGTCATCGGCGACGTTGAGTACCCAGATCACGTTGGTGACCTGATCCACTTGGAGTGAATGACTTGAACACAACGTGTATGCCAGTGCAAACGTAAATTTATTATAGAATGTATTTATGTATTTACCATTATATTTTAAGATATAAGTTATTGTTGTTTTTGTAGAAATTATAATGTACATCTATGAAATATTAAAGTATTAGAGTTATTAAATTTGTTAAATGTAAAGTACTTTTGTGCAACTATACTATACTTCAGCATCAGTAAATTACTACTGTGCTTACGGTATACGCATTTCTGTGTTTTTCTTGTAATTTGAGAGTCCCGGTATAGCAATATCCCGTGTTTACTGTAGCGTGACCAGTCTTACTGTAGCTTCACGAAAGCGAAGAGATTTTAGAGTTGATTATGGCTAGGTATCGCCCTTCCGGCCCATAACCTCCTGCGAACGGAAAAATTCGAGGGGTCGTCGTCCTGCGAATGCCCCGTTTCACATATCGTTGGGGGAATCCTAGTCCTGCACCATGACCGTGGAATATATCTATTTTATGAAAAAATAATAATCTAGAAATGCATACAAAAGCAAGTCTAGCCAGCTCAAGCTAGCTCTATTCCACATCTGAAATCAGCATAGGGAATTTTTTTATTTTTAGAGTCAAGAAGGATATTGTGTTATATAAGATTTCAGAGACTAAATGTTAGTCTAGGGGAATCCAGATATGACGTATTCTGTGTCAGAGGCAGTGGGACGTACCTGAGGGTTAGTTTATACAGAGACCATATAATAGATATGGTCTCTGGTTTATATTAATATATGGTCTGGTGTTGACGAACATTTAGTCCCAGAAATCAAGTTTTCTTATGTAAAAATATATATCTACAAAATAAAAGGTAAATGTAAAATGGTCCCCATGCAGAAAAAGTATTAATTTCTGGCCTAGAGCCCAGGCAGTCTAGACTTGCGAAATTATTCTAGATTTGAGTTGGATTCAATTTTAATTTATGCTCTAGGGTATGGGTAGACTAACATTTAGTCTCTGAAATCTTATATTACACAATAACCATCTTGACTCTAAAATAAAAAAATATTTCCCTATGCTGATTTCATATGTGGAATAGAGCTAGCTTGAGTTGGCTAGACTTGCTTTTGTGTGCGTTTCTAGATTATTATTTTTTTCATAAAATAAATATATTCCACGGTCATGGTGCAGGACTAGGGTATGGGATACAGTCTAGATCTGGTGTAGACCAACAATTAGTTTCTGAAAATAAATTATTTTAAGCTTTTGATTTCGTTAATTGTCTGGGTCCATATGATATCTTCATGTTCAGGGACTGAGGAAGTCTTGACTTACAAACTATGCACGTGACAAGAATATGTTGTTGTTTTTTAACGTCGCACTCGGCAATATTACAGCTATATTGCGGTGGTCTGTAAATAATCGAATCAGGACCAGACAATCCAGTGATTCATATCATGATCTACGCAATTGGGATGCGATGACATGCATCAACCAAGTCAGCGAGCCTCACCACCCGATCGCGTTAGTCGCCTCTTATGACAAGCATGGGTTGTTGAAGACCTTTTCTAACCCGGATCTTTACGGCAAGTTTTGGTTGGGATGGGCGTGGTTAGGCTGTATGGTTAGGGTTATTGGTTACTGCAACTGAGACAAGATTTTCTTTCACACCTGTGTGTGAGAAACCAATTTGAGATAACTGGTATTAAACATATTAGTGAGATCGAATTCAGGTCAATGATTGGCTACTCGATGATGATGACCTAATGACGGACTACGTTCCTGATCATGAAAATAGACAGAATATACATCAATTCGGTGCTATATAACTATAGTGACATAATCAAATAACCATAAGTATCTATACGTATCGCGATACATTGGTCACGATATGATACGTATCGCGATACATTGTCACGATATAATACATATCGCGATACATTGTCACGACATAATACATATCGCGATACATTGTAATGATATGATACATATCACGATACATAGGTCACGATATGATACGTATCTCGATACATAGGTCACGATGTGATACGTATCGCGATACATAGGTCACGATATGATACGTTTCCCGATACATAGGTCACGACATGATAAGTATTCTGATACGAATAATTACATCCAATCGAGTGGAAACTGTTTGACAATATATATTTTAGAACAAATTCAAAATGAAAAGTTAGCTATAGACAGATGTTTGTAGTAGCTATTTCCTGTTGTGAACTTAAAACGCTGATAACAACACATTTTGCAATATTTGACAGACAAAAACGCTGGGGTCATTAAACGAGTAGTAATATATTTTAGCAAGTGTATGGTCTTGTATCGTGCATCGTATCGTCGCATGTAAACTCACGATGCACCACTACATCGATTAATCGTTTCACCCCTAATGTAAATAAATGAAAATACATGTAAATAAATGTAAATGTAACTATATGTAAATGTGGGTGCACATCCCCGAGGTTGTTTTGTGACTATTTGTAAAGCCAATACAAGCAACGTTACTTTGTTTTGTTGAGGTATGAGATTTGATTGTACAAGACAAGGTGCAGTTACTGCTTCTGAATAATTTCTCAATGTTGGACCACAAACACCAACTGCTGTAGTATATGGTGATGTGGTCGGTTTCTTTAAGAAGCATCCAAAAGTGATTATTCGATGCACGAAGCACGCCTTCCTGAAAAGCTTATATGTGAATGTGTTCACGCAGGTCCAGACATCTGGTTCAAAAACGTAATTTGAGTAATGCTCGTTTAGAGTAATGACGGTACTTTAAAATATTGCCTGGTTGGTAACGCCATGAACAGGTTATTACGTTCTATGTTTATTAATGACCTAGCTGTGTGAGTATTCAGCGACAAACGTGGTCGTCATCTTTGAACTTCGATCGATCAGCAAACTCGTGCTTTTACATCATGAAAACCAGATTGCAAGCATCACGAGAATTGAAAACGATCTTTCAAGTCCTTCACTCTGTCATCAGCTGGTCACTGAAACACCATCTGGCGTAGATACTCCCGAATTCCCCCGACAAGCTGACGACGTACGATTTAATCAACAAGCCACGCGTGAAACGAAGAAAGAGTGTAGGCAGTATGTTATTTAAACGATGCAACATGTGCCCCGTTTCCCTGTGGTCAGTGAGAGCCAATGAACCCACGCGCCAGACAGACTTGGCAATCCCGAGTAGACAGGTTGTACATTACAGGGAATACATTGCAGAGCGCACGGACTTGGCAATCCCGAGTAGACAGGTTGTACATTACAGGGAATACATTGCAGAGCGCACAGACTTGGCAATCCCGAGTAGACAGGTTGTACATTACAGGGAATACATGGCAGAGCGCACGGACTTGGCAATCCCGAGTAGACAGGTTGTACATTACAGGGAATACATTGCAGAGCGCACGGACTTGGCAATCCCGAGTAGACAGGTTGTACATTACAGGGAATACATTGCAGAGCGCACGGACTTGGCAATCCCGAGTAGACAGGTTGTACATTACAGGGAACACATTGCAGTGCGCACGGACTTGGCAATCCCGAGTAGACAGGTTGTACATTACAGGGAACACATTGCAGTCCGCACGGACTTGGCAATCCCGAGTAGACAGGTTGTACATTACAGGGAACACATTGCAGTGCGCACGGACTTGGCAATCCCGAGTAGACAGGTTGTACATTACAGGGAACACATTGCAGTGCGCACGGACTTGGCAATCCCGAGTAGACAGGTTGTACATTACAGGGAACACATTGCAGTGCGCACGGACTTGGCAACCCGAGTAGACAGGTTGTACATTACAGGGAATACATTGCAGTGCGCACGGACTTGGCAATCCCGAGTAGACAGGTTGTACCTTACAGGGAACACATTGCAGTGCGCACGGACTTGGCATGCAGGTGGCATGTATTTCACTCGTCACTCGACAGTCAGCATGGTGTATTGACATGCAAGTGACATCCCACACTATCTAATGCGTTTCATTGACATTTTGGAATTTTGTGCATATGAGAGAGAGAGAGGGGGGAGGGGAGAGAGAGAGAGAGTGGGGGGAGAGAGAGAGTGGGGGAGAGGGAGAGAGATCATGTTATGTACAAAACAATTACATGTAATATGCCCTTTTCTATTTGTTTAAAAAATATAATTGAGCAACTGTTTTTGTTAGAAATCGAGTCAATAAATTGTGTGAAATCAATGATTAAAAATAAAACTCCATCAAGTGCTCATGATAAACATCCATTTAATACCATTTGCAACAGCTTGGCTAATTTGGTAGCCTAGCCCAAGAAATTGGAATATATTGTAATTCAAACAGGACTAATACACGGCGTTAACGGCTAATCGCATATTATTAATAACACAACCAAATGTAAATGGCACTTGCTTATCAGATAGAAATGACACACACCCCCCATCCCCCATTAACATGCACAAGATTAAATGGTTTCTGGTAATAGTCGTGGGACTGATTACAACTATTCAGTTTTGTTGTATGTGCTCACACGTGAACATAAATTGCAAAGTACCTGTCTAAAACGAGAATCAAGTAATAATTTTGCTGAGTAGTCGTTACGTTACAGTTCCGCCTCGGCAATAATTGGTTGGTTGGTTGGTTGGTTTGTTGTTTAACGCCACACTCAGCAATATTACAGCTATATGACGGCGGTCTGTAAATAATCGAGTCTGGACCAGACAATCCAGTGATTAATATCATGAGCATTGATGCACACAATTGGGATCAATGACAGGCATCAACCAAGTCAGCGAGCCTGACTACCCGATCCCGTTAGTCGCCTTTTACGACAAGCATAGTCGCCTTTTACAGCAAGCATGGGTTGCTGAAGACCTATTCTACCCCGGAATCTTCACGGGTCGCCTCAGCAATAAAGTACATACGGAACGTATTAACATGTACACATTGAGACAGTTCAGTTATACTACTCAAAAGAAGTAAAGGATCACCCGATTCTTTTATATAACTACAGGTAATCTCTTATTTCAGGGCAGATTAAGAATAGTAATATGCCAGAATCGATTATCCTTAACTTCTTTTGAGTAGTATATTTGTAATTTTCATAGCTATCACGTGATTTGAACCATAATTATCAATTATTTACTCATAAGTGACCTACTATTGCAATTTATTGGAATCGTTTCGTCATGTACACAACAACTCACATGTACTGGTAAATACATATTTTATGCAGAATTATTAAAAAAAATTCAACACGTTTTCTATTTTGTAATTGACAACAGCTGTGATGCATGTTGATTGTTATCTAATAATATTCATTTACCTAATTAGAAATACCAGTTTTGTAATATGTCATATCCGAATAAAAATATTTTCTTAATGGTATCATGTAATTTTGTGATCGTTGACACGGCCTTGTAGTGGAGGCTAAGGAAAGAAGATTTAACGTCTCACAACAATGACGCGATGTGTGTTAACAAGCTTGCTGCATGCATGACCTAGGTCACCCTCCACCTCTGGTTATACCAACAGTGTCGGTATAGGAGGGATATGTTTTGTGACGTTGACATATGTTCTCAAAGGATAACATGATGTTATTCGTAAGGTGTATTGGGTTTTTTTAACGTGAATCAAAAGGAGAAACATCCTTGATATTTGTTCCTTGTTTCACAAAGAGACCATTGCATGCAACAAGCACATCTCGAAATACTTTATCGTTAATTAATTATCTCCGTGATAAGCGTTTAAAATCTGCAGATGACAAACCAAAGGGGCCATCTCAAATCCCAAAAGGAAATAAAAGCTGATAATTTTTATGAGCGGGGATCGAGATATGTCGTCCCACCTATCGTTACTGATTTAAATACTAATATGCTTGCTGTAAAAGGCGACTATGCTTGTCGTAAGAGGCGACTAACGGGATCGGGTGGTCAGGCTCGCTGACTTGGTTGATGCATGTATCGTATCCCAATTGCGTGGATCAATGCTCATGATGTCAATCACCAGATTGTCTGGTGCAGACTCGATTATATACAGACCGCCGTCATATAGCTGGAATATTGGTGAGTGCGGCGTTAAACAACAAACAAACATATAAATAATTCAGGGACTAAATGCTGCCTATGTGTCCTTGTCACGAAAACAAGCAGGTAGTTAAACAGGTGTTTGTCTGCACCCGTATACGTCATGAGGAATCACGCGTGAAATCAACACCATTGTCTATGAGTGAGTGAGTCAATACATGCACGTGATTCATCATGGTGTATATTTGCATTTGGGGGGTGGGGTAACATTGTATACAATATCTCTGCCTCTATGAAATATATTTTCATTTTGTGTTCTGTCTAAGCTCGCATAATGATTCAGGCAGATTTCGATACACAGTAATAGTGGTTTTATTGTCACAATTCAATGGTATTTGTGTTTTACCTACTCACAAGATTTGAAAATGAAGTAAAACAACGCGATGTTGATCAATGTTTTCGCTGTAAATTAGAATAACAATTAAATGAAACATGTTTGTCAAATCCATATAACCAACCATAGCACCTGTATTCCAAAACATAATTTGGATAGTTTAATTACTTAATCAAACTGTTACGGCCAGTTTTGTCACATTGTGCATTTTCCTTTCAATTTATACAATTTTGACTCCCTGAAAATTCGCGCACACACGTGCAAGCTTACTATCCAGCGAAAAGCGTGTATAAATTCCCTTTTTATGGAATAGAAAAGATTGTATGTATACAGGAAAACGAGAGAACAAAAATCATGAATCCATCCCTGGCCATCTGTCGACTGCAAACGCCAGCAGCAATGGGCGGTCTTCTTTAACGTGTCTGCTTTTTCATTTTCAAGTGTCACTTGCCGCATGTTTAAAGTCATTCATGAGTTTCTTCTTTCAACACTAAATGCATAAAACATTTAAAAAATGACAGCTCTGTCTTCTGGAAGCACTGTTCGCCCCAACTCAAGTAAATCAAGTTCATTACGTTCTGTTGTTAGGAAAATACAAGATCTTGAAAGGAAACAAACACCTGTTCTTAGTTTATTAGTGAGTCAGTAGGCAATGAGAAACGAGGCTTAATGAGTTATTACTAATACCCCGAAACCCTCTACAGAATGCAGAGGATATCGTGTGCAGAACATCCACATTAACGATGGGTGAATCAGTGCGTGTTTGGACGGAAACGGATACAGAGAGCCTTGCTCCAAGGCTGTATTAAAAGATAAGTCCATGGATGTGTAGTAATTCTGTCCTCCTAATAGGCAAGTCTAGATCTGTGGCCAGTACCCAGTCTCTTATGAGGACAACGTATTCTTATTATTACATAATCTAGAAATTATGAATTAAACAAATAATCGTTGCCTGAAAGACTTGTGCAAGTCTACGATACAGACAACTGACTCTTTTGAAGAGTACGACCAAACTTCAAGATTTCCTGACAGTTATGAAATATATGTCATATAGAATTTACGAGAATCGAATTTCGCACATCTTTATCTCGTTTAAACGGAACTTGATTGCGACTTTACATAAAATAAATATCATTTGTAATATTGAGATAGTCAAAATGTCGCCTTGAAGAACAGGTTGTCTCGTACATATCTGGAATTATTCTAACGATCTACTGCCAATGACTAATCGAAAATCTTTAATAATTAGGCCAGTCAAAATCTTCAATTTCTGAATTTTAAGTAATCTTTATTTATGTTTACATTTCAGAGACAAAATGTTTGAAGTGTATGAAGGATTACTAAATTTAAAAGTGAGTGAGTGTTGTTTTACGCCGCTTTTAGCAATATTGCACCAATATCACGGAGTGGGACACCAGAAATGGGCTTCACACATTGTACCCATGTCGGGAATCGAACCCAGGTCTTCGGCGTGACGAGCGAACGCTTTAACCTCTAGGCTACCCGACCGCCCCAGTAAATTTAAAAGGCAATCTTAGCGCTACCATGATCCTAGCTTTAATACTCCAACAAAGGTTGATGGAGTCGATATTTAACAAGGGTAACATTTAGTCCCTGAATTATTAATATGTTTGTTTGTTGTTTAACGCCGCACTCACCAATATTCCAGCTATATGACGGCGGTCTGTATATAATCGAGTCTGCACCAGACAATCTGGTGATTGACATCAAGAACATCGACCCTCGCAATTGGGATACGATGACATGCATCAGCCAAGTCAGCGAGCCTGACTACCCGATCCCGTTAGTTACCTCTTTCGGTAAGCATGGGCTGCTGTAGATCTATCCTACCCCGGATCTTCGCGGGTCTTCAAATAATATGAACCCTCAGGACTTTAACAGATAGACAGACGGCATTCGAGCATCGAACGTTTTATTAAACAGGCCATGTTCCCGCAGTAAAACGGTTCCTCGACGATTGGTTTGTATTAGCACTTTCAGCTGGGCAACAGTGTGAAGTCGACGTGAAG
Source organism: Haliotis rufescens (assembly GCF_023055435.1). Lineage (NCBI taxonomy): Eukaryota > Metazoa > Mollusca > Gastropoda > Lepetellida > Haliotidae > Haliotis > Haliotis rufescens. Next base: position 1,634,217 of record NW_025964372.1, read on the forward strand.
CGACGTAAAGACATACCCACGTATATTGTTAAGGTACAGTGAGAACCGCTTTCAAGAATAACGCGGCACGTTTGTTGTTTCCAGCCATGTTCGGGTTCACCGGGCAACCTCTGCTATCCAACTTAGAAATTACGACCGTCATAAACGTTGCGTTGCCCAGCTGTGGGTTCGTTTGCACCTACTCGAGTTGTTAAAGTCACATCGGAAACCGCATCACTAGTTATCTTTGTAAGTTCATTTATCCCAAATACTTAATTGTTTCAATGTGTTTCCGGGCAGGACCCCTAATCTCTAGCGCTGTCCATAGATGACAGTTAACGTCACCGTTCATTGACCTATCTTGCGTTTGTACAAGTACGCGGGTCACTGGCCCTGCAACACGTCATGTAATACCTCTTTGACATGTACTTTCAAACATGGAGATCTACTGTAGATGTTTCTAGCAAATGCGAATATTATAGATATTTTAAAATGCAAATATGCGCAGAAAAATATTTAACTGATGTAAATATAAGAAAATGCAGAATATCATTAACACAATTTAGATGCAGCTCACACAGGTTAATGGTTGAAGTTGGCAGGCACAACAAAATACCCAAATGTTTAAGATTATGTAAACAATGTTCTTTAAATGTTGTCGAAGATGAATTTCATTTTATACTTGTATGTTGTAAATATGATAATTTAAGGAAAAAAATATATTGAACAGAAATCCTATGTACATCCAAATAAATAAAAGTTTATCTCTTTAATTTCACATGTGAGCAAAACGGCTATACAAAATCTCTCTCTTTTTATATCATGCCATGTTATTAAGAAATGAATCCTTGTAACATTCCTAACCGCTTCCACATTGTCATGTATTCTGTTCTATGGGCCTGTGGCCTTACAGTTATATATGAATAAACTGATTGATTGAATACCTCTCTCTGCAAAACATGACTGACATGGTCAATCAGGATGACGTGCCATGATCATCAACAGATGAGGACGTAATTACGGAAGCCTTTTAGGGCCATTTGTTTTTGAATTTTGTTCGATACTATCTTGACATTTCAAGATACTAAGTTGAAATTTCAAGAAACTAAGTTGAATTACAAATTAAAATAGTTGGATTTGGCCGAAATATGTTTGAATAGTTACCTTGTTTCGTTTTGTCGCTGTGTATACATCTGACTGCACTTCTTAACGTTATGACAGGACAGACCGACTGTCAACAACGTCTGATCGTGGCCGTGACGTCTCATAGACTAGGGTTAGAGTAGCTTCCCTTTGACAAAGGGCAGTTACTCTAGCGGACAGACCGATGGATTGCCGCGAAAGGCAAATAAAAACAATTGTTGTTTTGCGTATATGTTGCTTCGCCACTTTTTAAGAAACAGATTTCAGTTGGAACTATATTGGCTACTGTCACTGTCCGACTGACACATCACTTAACCTGTCAGTAATAAATATTAATGCGCGCATTCCAGGAAAACTCGAAATGTTTCGGTAATGTTTGTGAGAGAGGGAAAGCGATTTTGAAGCACAGAATTAAAGAATGACACTATATGATATAGAGGTTATCCCGCTTGTGTGTTTGGGGATGGTACATATCCTGTATTAGGAATAAACACTATGTATTTAGCTCACCAAGGCTCGCTAAATACAATCATGTCTATTCCTAATGCAGGATATATACCATCCCCAAACACACTCGCGTGATAACCTCTATTTATATGGTATCTGGGCGCTGTAACCACTTTACTAATCTCGCCATATTTCGCAATCCGTAGCACTGCATAAAATATGAGTTACACGATATTAATGCTGAGATGATTAGGGTGATGATGGTTATAATTTCAGTCAATGAACGTCATAAATGTAATGGAAATATACACTGTCGTTTTCTCATGTGTACCGACCATTCCGCCATTACCGATAGTCGAAAAACATATACAAAACGTGTAAATAAACTCTATACAGTCGCCTTAGACGACTGGTCCACCCGTGCCCCCATGTTGAATACCCCAATTTTATGAAACGAGGGAATAGATCTGGTCCTGGACGAATGAAAGCGAGTCAGATACCAGAACTATTCACGAGTTTCATAAAATATGAACGAACTATCGAAGTGCATTTAAGACATGCGTCCTGCATTCGTATTTATTCAACCGCAAAGACAGATGGCAAAATCTTTTCCTGTAAACGATACAGTAATAAATTATGTAATGTCCTTTCGTCAGCTTAAAGTAAATCCTGAGGCAAACTTTAAACCACTTTGATCACACAATGTGACAGGATATGTTAATTAATTTCTCTTTTTTAATGTGCACCGGTTGACGCGTGTGACGTTAAGTGCAAACACTCTTGCCACGTATGTGTTAATAAGCGAGCCATACTAAACTGATGGTCAAGTTAAACCGCTCGTCACACGTGCTTGAAGTACACCAGGTCGTGTTAATTTCACTTTACAGGTGTCAGGTATCAACATGTCGGGCAGATGCACGTGCAGCACGCATTCCATTGAAATGACACATGGACACATTGGACTCCCTGACACAGGTCTCGATATTAATGCATGAAAAAAATGTGATTTGTTGAAGCACGTGACACATTCATTGAACTCTCGCGGGAAAGAACGACATATGGCTTTGCATTAAAAAAATCTGTGTGTACTCGGCGAGGGCTCTGCGGTCGTAAAAACTGAACCGAAAAAGAGTTAATTAAAAAACATAAATAGCAGAATATGTCAATTTGCAATCATGAAAAAAGGAATGCCAAGCTCCGTTCCAGAGATAAGATATCGGACGATGACGAAACTCATATGTAAGATTGCGTCAACGTGCAAGGAAATAATTTACAGAGTGCATCGTGTGGGATATCGATTACAAGTGGTATTCGGGTTGAGGCAATCAATTATGTAGTGACTTCCTTCATTTAAAATGTTATCTGGGCGCTGTCTTCACGTGAACCCATCCTATGTAGGGGGGGGGGGGGCTCGTGGTTAAAGCGTTCGCTCGTCTCGCCGAAGATCCAGGGTCTGTTCCCCAAATCTGCCTTGTGTGGTGTGTGTGTGTGTCTGTGTGTAGTGTGCCTGTGTGTGTGGTGTGTGTGTATTTGTGTGCCTGTGTGTGTGTGGTGTGTATGTATTTGTGGTGTGTATGTGTGGTGTGTATAGGTGTATCTGTCTGTGTATGTGTCTGTGGTGTGTGTAGGTGAGTGATGTGTGTAGTGTGCCTGTGTGTGTGGTGTGTGTGTATTTGTGGTGTGTATAGGTGTATGTGTCTGTGGTGTGTGTAGTGTGCCTGTGTGTGTGTGGTGTATGTATTTGTGGTGTAGGTGTGTCTGTCTGTCTGTGTCTGTCTGTGTGTATGTGTGTCTGTCTGTGTATGTGTGTGGTGTGTGTGTATATGTGTATAGGTGTATGTGTCCGTGTCTGTGGTGTGTGTAGGTGTGTCTGTCTGTCTGTATGTGTGTGTGGTGTGTATGTATAGGTGTATGTGTCTGTGTCTGTGGTGTGTGTAGGTGTGTATGTATAGGTGTATGTGTCTGTGTGTATGTGTCTGTGGTGTGTGTAGGTGTGTCTGTCTGTGTGTGTGGTGTGTATGTATATGTGTATAGGTGTATGTGTCTGTGGTGTGTGTAGGTGTGTCTGTCTGTGTGTGTGGTGTGTATGTATATGTGTATAGGTGTATGTGTCTGTGTGTATGTGTCTGTGGTGTGTGTAGGTGTGTCTGTCTGTGTGTATGTGGTGTGTATGTATAGGTGTGTCTGTCTGTGTCTGTGGTGTGTGTAGTGTGCCTGTGTGTGTGGTGTGTGTGTATTTGTGGTGTATATGTGTGGTGTGTAGGTGTGTCTGTGTCTGTGTGTATGTGTCTGTGTGTATGTGTCTGTGGTGTGTGTAGGTGAGTGATGTGTGTGTGTGTCCCCCCTTGTCTTGTGTGGTGTGTAAGTGTGTGTGATGCGTCTGTGCGTGAGTGAGTGAGTGTGGTGTGTAAGTATTTTTGTTGTTACGCCAATTATAAATCTATGTTGGTATATATACACATAAACGAGAACAAAGCTCCCTTTGACGCACGGGCCCACGGGTCATGAGTTCGGCGGCTGTTGAAACGCTCTACTCTCTAAAAATTCTCCCTTTACTTACCCACGTTGGATACTTACAGGAAAACAGTGTTAACCATAAATACGTTACACTGAAGACGACTTGTTAACTCATCCGTTCCCAGACCCACCCTAAGACGAGACTCGGGATATAATTTAAGTGGAAGCCTGACATAAAAGAACAGATAACAGAAAAATGCCGAAAAAATGAATACATTTTACATTTAATGCACCACTACCGAGACGAAACGTTCCGCCATTATTATCCCCAACACAAGTCCTTTGATCACAGACCCACCGGGTAATCTCATGGTATCGTGTTTGTGTGATTATGCATACAGAGGTAATCACGCGCGTGGGTGTGACGGTTTTACTTTGTTTTATGACGGTTTTATTAGACTCATTAGTTTGAGTAACTGCCTCTGCCAGTTGACATATGGTGATAGTTACCGTTACGTAGTATTTCCACTAACAGGGCTCAGAGTGCATGGCCCAGTTTGGTGGTTGCCTTTCCCCAAGGTATAGCGTGAGTTGGTGAGTGAGTTGGGTTTAACGCCGCTTACAACAATATTCCAGTTATATCACGGCGTGTCAGGTAAGGTGAGGTGAAATGGGGTTTAACGTCGCGTCCAAGACTATTGCACATAGCGACGTGCATGCACGTGTGTGTGTGTGTGTGGCTGCTTGTACTAGTCCGGACTGATGCCGATTTATAGTGCTAGCTCACTGAGATACCATGCCGCAGTTTAACATGAATACCCCACTCAGACACAGTATACTGACTCCGAGCCTACCAGTCCTTGTTTTAGCCCCTTAATGCCGAGCGCCAAACAGGGTAATAACGAGAACCATCTTTTAACGTCTTTCGCTCTCCGGGCGGACGCTCTACCACTAGATCACGGAGGCGGCCCCACTCTCCGTGCAGACGCTCTACCACTAGACCACGGAGGCGGTCCCACTCTCCGGGCAGACGGTCTACCACTAGACCACGGAGGCGGTCCCACTCTCCGTGCAGACGCTCTACCACTAGACCACGGAGGCGGTCCCACTCTCCGGGCGGACGGTCTACCACTAGATCACGGAGGCGGCCCCACTCTCCGGGCAGACGCTCTACCACTAGACCAAGGAGGTGGTCCCACTCTCCGGGCAGACGGTCTACCACTAGACCACGGAGGCGGTCCCACTCTCCGGGCAGACGGTCTACCACTAGACCACTGAGGCGTTCACTACAGGAAGTACTTTAAGCTGAAACAATAAAAGGACGTGTGTAGTTTGAAAGCAATGGTGAGAAAGAGTATCTCACAAACATGAGAAATGTATAAAGTGAGTGTTACCTTGCCATACAAGACATTACAACACCCGTTAAATATTAGTTAACGGTGAAGGTCCGCACCAAATGATCGCTTAACGACATAATTATAAACATTTTCCCTAATGGGGCCTTTAATACAGGATGGCGACCTTTGTGCCTCCCGTGTGCGACCTTAGAATTTGCCAGGTCGTCGTTGGAGGGTCAAAAGAGGCAGAATGGTTGCCTAGGTCGTTCCAAGGTGGTACACGGGAGGTTCAGACATCACATGGTTGCCGTGAATTTTTGAACATGTTCAAACAGTCGCACAAAGGTCGCCGAGGAGGTTGGTTGCTCAAAGGTGTCTCAAAGGCGGCAGAAGGGAGACACAAGCATTGCCGTTGTTGCAGAATGAAGGCACAGTGGTCGCCCAATGGTCGCCAGGTAATAGATGCGTTCTGCTGAAATACTGTCCCGTAAATCTGGGCGATGCTTCTGCCTCTCTTGTGCCTTTTTTGGGCGACCAATAGACTAACATTTAGTCTCTGAAATCTTATATTACACAATATCCTTCTTGACTCTAAAAATAAAAAAAATTCCCTATGCTGATTTCAGACATGACTGGAATAGAGCTAGCTTGAGCTGTCTAGACTTGCTTTTGTATGCATTTCTAGATTATTATTTTTTCATAAAATAAATATATTCCACGGTCATGGTGCAGGACTAGGCGACCAACAGCGTGCATTGAACGATGAGTATGGCGACCGCCGTGCCTCCATTCGGCGACCACGGCAACCCTTGAGACACCATGGCAATGCTTCTGCCTCTTTTCTGCCCCCTTTGAGCTACCTGTAGTGTCTCCTCAGCCTGCCTATAAATATAGGGTTTGTACCTGCAGTGTTTCATTGTGGTTGCAGACGCTGAACAACTCGAGCAGATTCTGCTGAACAACTGCTGGAGCAGTTACATAGAAACATGAATTTCTGGGTTTAGGCGACCATTGAGCGTCCTTGCCAGTTTTTGATCGCTCAAAGGTGGCACAAAGGTCGCAGCCCTGTGTAATGGGGGCTTTAAGTTAGCATCGCGGATGAAAACATGACACTCGTTAATCTTTTCTGGTCATCAAAATTCTCAACAAACACGTATCACCCGTGCAAGTCTCATCCTTCATTTGTAACTTAAAGAACACGCCACTGTGTCAGTGGTGTAGAGGACCCGTGAAGATCCGGGGTAGAATAGATCTTCAGCAACTCATGCTTGCCGTAAAAGGTGACTATGCTTGTCGTAAAAGGCGACTAACGGGATCGGGTGATCAGGCTCGCTGACTTGGTTGATGCATGTCATCGATCCCAATTGCGTGGACCGATGCTCATGATGTCAATCACTAGATTGTCTGCTCCAGATTCGATTATTTACAGACCGCCGTCATGTAGCTGGAATATAGCTGAGTGCGGCGTTAAACAACAAACAAACAGGGTTGTAGAGCTGGGCGGAGTGCGGACGCTGGTATGGGTTGTGTGGTCGTTAGCGCATTTCGCCCTGACAGAATGTCAAGTCCATGTGGGGTTCAGAATAGTTGCAGTCAACCGAGATCTCGCTATGATGGACCTGTGTTCTCCTCCCATAAACCAACCTCCAAACTGCCGCAAGTGCGGTCATGCGTGAACTAGGAAACCCAGTTTGTGACAGCGGTTGGTGATGGATGCATTCTGTGGTAGTTAGAATGTCCTCTTTGTTTGCTCGACATTTAGTTTGTTTGTTGTTTAACGCCGCACTCACCAATATGACGACGGTCTGAAAATAATCGAGTTTGCGGTCACTGTTTTCGGTCATCGGGTACCTCACATTAGCGTGTTCATAAGTACCCGTGACGATCCGGGGTAGAATTGGTCTTCAGCAACCCATGCTTGTCGTGAGAGTGAGTGAGTGAGCGAGTTTGTTTTTACGCCGCTTTTAGCAATATTCCAGCAATATCACGGCGGGGACACCAGAAATGGGCTTCACACATTGTACCCATGTCGGGAATCGAACCCGGGTCTTCGGCGTGACGAGCGAACGCTTTAACCACTAGGCTACCCGACCGCCCGCTTGTCGTAAGAGGGGACTAACGTTTTGTTTGTTGTTTAACACCGCACTCAGCAATATTCCAGCTATATGACAGCGGTCTGTTAATAGTCGAGTCTGGACCAGACACGAGCTGAAAGTGTCCCTAGTCACAAGACCAGGCCTCAATAGGCCGCCGTTAGACTGCTGATATAGCGCTGCACATTAACAAACAATAAACCTTTATGAAAATTGATTTTCAAGTTTTTATTATCCAGCACTTGCACAACCTCAATTAAGAGAGGCTGCCGTCAATTTATATTAATTATTATATCCGCGTTCATATTTATTTAGTAGCATCCTTAATGTGAAATCCAATATGTATTCTAAAAGTCTATTGTTTAGCGTATTTTGACACAATGTGTAGCGCTTTGTATTCAGTAAATGAGATATTCTGGCTCAATCATTTAAAGGGCGCCATTATTCATCGTCCGTTTGATAAGAGCTTAGGGTCCTTTAACGTGACGCAACAACCGGAAATACACAGGAGCCTATGTCACGTGGTCACTTTTTGACTGAAGCAAGACACCTGATAGGTACACGCCAACGTCACGCGCCCATCACTAATGTGTGTGGTGTTGCCATCGACATTTTTATTTTCTACTTGGAGAACGCGATGGTGACTTAAATTTTTAAATAATGAATGGAATGACGAGCATTGATTTATTCTTATTACCATTGGCATGATATTCATAATTGTTAATTCAAAAGTTCACGTTAGTGTAGACTAACATTTAGTCTATGAAATCTTATATTAAACAATATCCTTCTTGACTCTAAAAATAAAAATAAAAATTTACCTATGCTGATTTCATATGTGGAATATAGCTAGGTGGAGCTGGCTAAGACTTGCTTTTGTATGCGTTTCTAGATTATTATTTTTTCATAAAATAAATATATTCCACAGTCATGGTGCAGGATTAACGTGGTTAAACTTCTATTATGGTATATGTATATCAAAATAGAATTTAGATAATTGTAGTAATTATACCCTGGATACACGAGGATGGGATATTGCCAATGGTCTAATTATCTCAAACTGTTCGGAAATCGCGGTTTTATAAATGATTATAGTTTTATTGTTAAATTCAAAGCCAAAACATAGTATCTATACAGTCAAACACAGAAAACAGATGTGTAACACTCCAATGACAACCAGTTTTTTTCAGCCAAGAAGGTAGTCTTAACAAGTTACTTCCAGAAATAAAATTCTTATTTAAAAATATATATCTACAGAGTAAAAAATTAAATCCAAATGGAGCCCTGAACAAAGCTTAATTTCCACATTTCTAGGCTTGAGTCAGCTTCAAGGTTAATTTCTTCTCTAGAGACACTACCGCGAAGACTGTAATGGATTATCTCAGCCATTTTTTCAACCCATTTTTCTTAATTTCATCAAAGACCATTTGTAACAACAAACCAACCAACTGATTCAAAATATTCGGAAACAAACTATAGTGTATGTAGATACTCCCTCAACAACATATATGTAATTAATCAAAATATTTTTAATTCCTTTTTCCGCCTGAAGTGATATTAGGAATGTAGGCCAAAGGTTAAGCACGTGTGTTTCCCTTCTTAAAATAACACTTCAGAACCGAGTAAGGATTCAATTGAGAAACAAGATAATCATTGTTTGATTTCTTGTGAAGGACATATATGTAAGTAATATACCTTATCACGTGACTGCTTTTGTATACCTCTACAGTCGCGGAATACAATTGATGACATGCAGCTACTGTGTATTCCTGGTGACAACAAGTCCCCAGTTACAGGTCCCCAGTTACAGGTCCCCAGTTACCTCTAAACAGGAGACAAAATTGATCGGGTTGTCAGGCTCGCTGACTCGGCTGATGCATGTCATCGTATCCCAACTGCGCACATCAATGTTCATGATATCAATCACTGGATTGTCTGGCCCGAGGACGTCCGATTCCAATTGGTTTTGATAGAGGGCGGACAATCATACGTAACCAAAAAATGAAGGCTCCTTAAGGTCTTTAACCAATCGTTACAAAGTTACAAACCACGCAACGCACAAACAACTTGAACCTATGACAAGCGCTCATAACAATAAAACCACTTATAAACCCCATTGACCTATATATGTCCGACAGACGAAATACCCGTTTCCTGTCGTCTCGGGTAAAGATTGTTGTTTTCAATTCCCACGGATATGGCAGGTGCTTTGAGCACGATATTCAAACATATAAAAACTACCCTACCCAAACCAATACGCACCCCTACCTGCTTTTGTTAAGCCCGATACCATATCAAAGGGGGGCGTCACTTCAATGCCTGCCTCGCTCATGTTGGAATTTTAGAAAATGGATCTAAAATGATAAAATTAGTTTGAAGAAGGAAAATACAACAAATTGATCGCAAATACCAGTGGAGTATTTTTATGTGTTAAAAGCTTCTGTGCGTCTTTGTTGGGGTGTAGAATTTCGATATTACCATGCGTGACTCATTTTGTTGAAAGAGCCTCCTTTGATATGAGGCCTCCGGGGAAAGGTGAGGTGAGGTGAAATGTGGTTTAACGTCGCGTCCAAGATTATTGCACTTATGTGTGTGGCTGCTTGTACTAGTCCGGACGGATGCCGATTTATAGTGCTAGCCCACTGAGATACCATGCCGCAGTGTAACATGAATACCCCACTCAGACACAGTATACTGACTCCGAGCCGACCAGTCCTTGTTTTAGCCCCTTAACGCCGAGCGCCAGACAGGGTAACATCAAGTACCATCTTTTAACGTCTTTTGGTATGACGCGGCTGGGGATCGAACCCTGGACATTCCGCTCTCCGGGCGGACGCTCTACCACTAGACCACGGAGGCGGTCCTCCCGGGGAAATCTAAACTATCACAATATCACCAAGTCAGGACGCCGTGTCCAGGGTACCGAGGAGCCGTAATTGACATGTCGTCCAGAATAAAACTCCTAAGGGTAGAATTTGTTTGTTTATTTATTTGCTTGTTGTTTAACGCCGCCCTCAGCAATATTCCAGCTATGTGACGGCGGTCTGTAATCAATCGAGTCTGGACCAGACAATCCATGATTGATATCATGAGCATCGATCTACACAATTGGGTTACGATGACATGCGTCAACCAAGTCAGCGAGTCTGACCACCCGATCCCGTTAGTCGCCTCTTACGACAAGCATAGTCACCCCTGACGGCAAGCATTGGTTGCTGAAGACCTATTCTAACCCGTATCTTCACGGGTCTTATTTGCATCTCTATCCGCATATGACCGCTCGGATATCGAAACCTATGTTAGCTTAGCTTAGTCTAGCATGTGTACCAAATAATAGCCAAACATAAGTTTGTCAGACCTTGTTCTGGGGTATAAATTTAATGTAAACCAGCTTGCACTGACATAAACAGACACTCCACTTCAACAGCTCGTGCTTTAACAATGAGGTATGTCTTCGCTTTATTAGATATCAACGGTTGGACTTGTGTAAATGGATCATAAATATCAAAATTGGGGCAGTGTTAATATATTTCAAAAGGATGTAATTGCTAAAATGTATATTTCGGTGATTATCTGTTATCTAGGATTCTCTGCGCCATCATTGGCTATTACGAGTTCTGTCCCTTCTACTGACCAATCAGATTCCATCACTCATATCACGTGCATTTGCTTCAAACAAAATGGCGGCGCCCAGTGAAAACGATCTGATGGGTAACAAAGATCTATATTGTAATAAAACGGATCGTACGACGCGAAAGACCCAAATCACTTAAGCATCTTGATTAAAAAAGAAGAAGGATTTGCAAAGCATCTTTCGCCACCCATTTGGCGGATCATATGTTTCGAAATCTGCACGTTGAAATCCTTGTAGGTCGTTAGGTCGATTTTGATTGGAGTATGCATAGACTCGTTAGTCCAGCCAAAATGTAACTCCGGAATATCAGTACAGCCTAGTTCGTCAAGGTGGAAACTGGATTTCATAGTCAGTTAACGCCCTTGCCTCACGAAGATGCCCCAACCATTGATGCGCCTCTTACGAGGAGCATATGCTACAGGGGAATCTCCCCGGGGTTTGAATGTTTATTACATGGTCTCAAAATGTTGTTGGTATATATCTCTAGACATGGTGGAAATGATAACCTGACCCGGGTCCGGTTTGTTTGTTTGTTTGTTGTCAAACGCCGCACTCAGCAGTATTCCAGCTATATGACGGCGGCCTGTAAATAATCGAGTCGGGACCAAACAATTCAGTGATTTTATTATCCAGTGCTTTCACAACTTTCAATTAAGAGAGGATGCTGTCGGTTTATATTAATTATTATATCCGCATCCATTATTCGCATCCTTCATGTTAATATGAAATCCAATATAAATTCTGAAAGTCGTTATTGTTTAGCGTTAATGAGATATTCTGGCTCATTTATTAAAAGCAAGCCATTATCATTGGCATGATATTCATAATTGTTAATTCAAAAGTTTACGTCAGTGATAAAACTTGACATGATATTAGTGGTAATACAGGATAATTTGAACCAAGTTTGAGACAAGGAGGCGGTGCGCAGTATTTGGGCCACATATGTGGGTTGTAAGAGAGGGTTTTCGCATGTTGTGCAGGTCATGATGAAATTGACAACGCTCCCAAGGACACTCGTGTTGCTCATAAGACTATAACGAGGTCGGTGTGACAAGACGATACCAGAATTCTCTGAAAGTCGTTTGATAGAAGTTAATTATAAACAAATACACATGTCAAAGCTTTGTTTATCCAGTTATCTGAATATGGACCCAGCTAGCAATATTAGTTTACAGTATGCAGTGTTAGAAATTGGCACTAGTCCTGTAGTCCTTGCCAAACTGCCCAAGGCTTTTGCTATATGTTATCATTATAAGCACTAGTGCACTAAAACTGTCAGTTTCTACCTCTGGTATGCTAATTCATTATTGCTTTCAGGGGTAAAAATTATTCCATTTTTTTCAGCAAAAGAATTGCCTTCGTTGTCAGGATCCTTCTCAATTGTTATCTATGCAAATTTGATGTCACCGTTTTCACAGTCATCGGGTAGCTCACATCAGCACGTACTATTGTGTACCAATGGCGATCCGGGGTAGAATAGGTCTTCAGCAACCCACGCTTGTGGTAAGAGGCGACTATGCTTGTCGTAAGAGGCGACTAACGTTTTGTTTGGTGTTTAACGCCGCAGTCAGCAATATTCCAGCTATATGACAACGGTCTGTAAATAATCGAGACTGGACCAAACAATCCAGTGATTGACATCAGCATCGGTGACATGCATCAACCAAGTCAGCGAGTCTGACCACCTGATTCTGTTAGTCGCCTCTTACGACAAGCGCAAAGTCATCTTTCACGACAAGCATCGGTTGCTGAAGACTTATTCTACCCCGGATCTTCAAGGGCAGACGACTGGAATATTGGTGATTGTGGCGTTATGCAACAAACAACAAACCTACTATCATGTGCCACTGAACTCGCCATTAGAACTCTTTGTTAGCCGACGCACATGTCCATCGTACTACTTGCCGCGGACCACCCACTACCCCTCTCTTCATAATGGTACGCGCCAGGGGGTGGACATCATACTTAGTCATAATTGTCAGGTCACGACTTAACTTATCCTGGGTTACAAGTTCGTAAGTTCTTTCCACAGATACCACGGTAAAAAAGCGTGAGCAATGCACGACTCTCTGAACATTCTGCCGACACTTTGCACGAGTTGTCCGTGCTTACACATGAAAATCACGGTAAGCACGAGCCATGCACGACTCTCTGAACACCCTGCCGACACTTCGCATGAAAATCCGCGCTTTTCCACGTGGATACCACGGTAAACACGAGTTATACGTTCTTCCACGTGGATATCACGAGCAATGCACGACTCTCACGTGCACATTGTTTATCCTGTACAATGTGTTTGTGTTAGTCATTTTTGCACCAGCATCAACCCATCAGCATCCTTTCATACAGCTACAACATATGATAGGATGAGCACTGAACACGATGCCGTATTCAATCACTCGAATTTGGTGTCTGATACAAGAACTCTAAAGTTACCGAAATACCACCAACACGTACCTCCATACCCTCCACCCCTTGGTGACCGCCTCCGTGGTCTAGTGGTAGAGCGTCCGCCCGGAGAGCGGAGGGTCCGGGGTTCGATCGTCATACCAAAAGACGTTAAAAGATGGTACTTGTTGTTACCCTGTCTGGCGCTCGGCATTAAGGGGCTAAAACAAGGACTGGTCGGCTCGGAGTCAGTATACTGTGTCTGAGTGGGGTATTCATGTTAAACTGCGGCATGGTATCTCAGTGAGCTAGCACTATAAATCGGCATCAGTCCGGACTAGTACAAGCAGCCACACAAACACACACACGTACATGCACGTCGCTATATAAGTGCAATAATCTTGGACGCGACGTTAAACCCCATTTCATCTCACCTTACCCCCACCCCTTGATCGTAATGAGTCTAAGTCGAGACAATGTTATCAGGCAGGTGCTGAAATGCTGCCTTTTCCTCATCATGATTTTTTTAGATTAGGCGTTTTTAAGGCCACAAATTGGATTTACATGTAGTTTCAAATGAAAGCAGGGTTCAATACCCAAACCTGAGTGATTAACATTTCAATATTTCTTCATTAAAATTAAATACATCAGGCAACTGCTTAATTGCTTTTTTTTCATCATTGATACATAGAAAAATGTCTAAAAAGCTATACATAATTTACTGTTATATAATGAAATGGCTCTTACGTGCCAATAATTTCCGATAATCAACTAAATTATTTTTTTGCGAAGGTTAACTCAATTAATCAAATGCATTGTGGTCTAATCGTTTGATCTGATATTCTGCGTACCCCAGGGATCTGTGTGGTTGTAGACGTGGCTGTGGTAGTGCGGTCTCGGAGGTGTCACAGCCGGGTATATCGATCTTGTGCTTGGGTTGTCGCCCTTGGTCTTCCTGACCTTGGTCTGTTGTCAACTCTGTTGGTGTTGTTGTATCGGGTCCACAGTGCGGAGATTGTCTGTCTGGATAGCCAAAGTGCCTGGCCACTTCTTGCTGAGTTGCTCCAGCTTGTAATCTCCCAATGGCGTTGTTCCGTTGAGCTGCATTCAGTCTTGGCATTCTGTCACCGCCACTACTGCCGTTATAAGGACTGTATGAACAGCCGTTGATGTGGATTTTTATACCCATTCAGCACGGGGGCCTGCATGCCTAAATGCAGGATCCTGTGCTGCACGTCTTTTACAGGCGGTTGCGTTTGGATGAAGCTGTAAAATTGATCCCCAAACGCTACGTTTATGTGCTTTGCATGTGTTCTCGCGAATTATAGACACATCATCTTTCTGTTTGACTTATTTGGTTCTCATTTAATGTAATTATTTTAGATATTTGGCAAAAAGTGGTTTTACATCTATGTCAAGTTTCTTTTTTTTGAAGAGTATATATATGTCACCCGCCATGTTACCAACCAGACCCGACCCGTGAAGATCCGGGGTAGAATAGGTTTACAGCAACCCATGCTTGCCGTAAAAGGTGAATATGCTTGTCAAGAGGCGACTAACGAGAACGGGTGGTCAGGCGTGCTGACCTGGTTGATGCATGTCATCGATCCCAATTGCGTGGATGGATGTTCATGGTGTCAATCACTGGATTGTCTGGTCCAGACTCGATTATTTACAGACCGCCATCATATGACTGGAATATCGCAGAGTGCGGCGTTAAACAAACAAACAAACTAGTTGCACCACACTACCACTGCATGAGGTCTGCACACCAGTTGTAATATTGTCAAACACAAAGGTTAGTAATGGTACATTTTAGTTCTTATATACATTGTAAATTAAATCATAAAAGAGTCTATAGTCTGTTTCATTATTATACCATGTGTTATTATAATAGTCTTCATGTCAACAGATATTTTGTTCATCACGTGTAACATGTGATGATATAAAGTCACCTGTGTAGTGTTGTATTATTGTGTTATAAGGTAAACACAATTTTATGGATAACAACTTCTTTAAAACTGTAAAAAGCGACGTTTCGGTGTAGATCCTAATACCGTTATCAAGCAAGACTGAATGAGGGACTTAGTACAGAATATATATAGTAGGTGGAGGATTAACAGAAGAGGATTAACAGTAACACCAATTGCATAGTGGGATAACATAGCTAGGTGTTGACAACAAAGGGATGATGCTGTCACAACACGATGGACAGAGAACACATAGATGGAAGCCAATGGGACATGAAGCCATAGAATTGTGTCTACCTTGTCATCCGTCAACTTCTAAGTAATGCCTATCAAACAATTTATTGTGTTATACCTGTACAAGATTAAGTGAGGTGAGGTGAAATGGGGTTTAACGTCGCGTCCAAGATTATTGCACTTATATGTGCTTGTACTAGTCCGGACGGATGCCGATTTATAGTGTTAGCCCATTAAGATACCATGCCGCAGTTTAACATGAATACCCCACTCAGACACAGTATACTGACTCCGAGCCGACCAGTCCTTGTTTTAGCCCCTTAATGCCGAGCGCCAGACAGGGTAACAGCAAGTACCATCTTTTAACGTCTTTTGGTATGACGCGGCTGGGGATCGAACCCCGGACCTTCCGCTCTCCGGGCGGACGCTCTACCATTAGACCACGGAGGCGGTCGTATAAGATTAAAGAAAGGCATATTAATGTACTTTGTTCACCACGTGTGATTTTATTATTTGACATTGTGTACTTATTGTTATTACAGAGTGTCTTCTTTCACTACTGCGAAGAAACGGATACAAATTCACACCCAGTAGCATGTGGTTAATGACAGAACACCACTATTTGATGGCTGCAACAGTGGAATACATGATACTGTTCACATAAATATCTACAGTGGTAAGTTTATTTATATTTTTTCGTAATTAATGTTTTCAAAGTAATAGCTACAAATTTGCAATATTATTTTATAATGAATTAGATCTGCATAGGAGACATGCAGATATTGTTACAACGTTGTGAGTGCGTTTGCTATTTTTAACCATGAACCATACTTCTCTATGAGAGTTACCTCCCTAATGGTAATAGGTTTACTCCTGTAGCATGACACGTCAATTATTCACACTGTACAAAAGTGCTAATATCTCCCGACATAGAAACTGGGTCAACGTTTCACCAAAGCGAAATGTTGTATAGGGAAATAGGTCAGACTGAGCTCGACTGGTATCCTGCCCTTCGCCCGTCAGCAGCTGCAGGGAAGGAGCGCAAGCGATCTACTGCATTAAAACCAGTCTGGGACATCTCGTGTCTCACTCTTATGATTGTTGGCGAATATCATAAACATGAGAGAGCATGAAGCCTAATGTTTTCTCTGTCAGCACATTGTCTTACCCATTTAAACATGGAAATCTCCGTTCTATTATGATCCTAGATTAATCAGTGATTGCCAATTAAATCTCTTAAAAGCCACCACAAATTCAACAGGAAGTCCTTTAAATCGAAAGGGGACACCCTCCAACCCACCCCTCGACCTCAGGAATTCTCATTCAAGGTCACGTTAAAATGACCTCTGGAGAACTTTGACCGACTAATAAAACGACGATAATAGTCAATCAGAAAGCAGCTTTCTCAAGTTTTACGACACTAGTTTCAAACTAGCGACTTCCATTTCAGATTACGCTTTGAAAAGTTTCGATTCAAAATGTGAAAACTGACCAAAGGAAACTTGTGAAATGTTTAACAGATGGCCGAGATTGTACGACAGTACTTCTCATGCACGGCCCATTTCTGGTGTCCCCCGCCGTGATATTGCTGGAATATTGCTAAAAGCGGCGTAAAACCATACTCACTCACTCACTCTCATGCACGGGCCTTGGAAATCTCTTCCGTTTGAAGCGCGAGACAGGCAATGATTTTGACGGAATCAGTCGTTCACCCCGAAACAGTCGTTCGGAACACCTCGCATTAATTTTTTCGAGGATAAAAGATCAGAAAACACACTCCGACTGTCACCTTCCAGATCCCGTAAGCGACGCGCCGATTGGTGGGATGAAAGGTCGTTCTGATGTGACCTGTAATGAGATGTCCTCAGATCTTTGTTGAGCGAAGCGAGAACCAGGATCTGATTTTAATGAGATTGTGATTTGATATATAGATGGCTGGCTCAGTTTAGGCAGCTTTTTAATGTAGATCTATGACGTACTCGCGTTCAGAGTAGGCGGTTTGGTTTGTTATTGATTTCAACCTCATGAGCAAGAGAAAGTTTGTGTTAAGTTAGTGATAAGAGATGGGGGTGGGGTGGGGTGGGGTGGGGTGGGGATGTGTGTGTGGTGTGTGTGTGTTTGTGTGTGTGTGGGGTGTGTGTGTGTGTGTGTGTGGGTGTGTTTGGTGACGTCACTTTCGACACGAATCCGGTGGCGATTGGATCCAGGGTATATATCCTAACAGAATGAAGATAGTATACACTTGATAAATGAGGATGTAATAAGACTATTGCGCGCACACACACACACACACACACACTCTCTCTCTCTCTCTCTCTATATATATATACATATATATACACACACACACACACACACACACACACACACACACACACACACATATATATATATATATATATATATATATATATATATATCGTCAGCGCGTTTTGTTTTAATTTTCCGCCTTGTTTGTTTGCTAATACTCAGGGATTTGTCGCTGTCATTCACCAACAGTTGGCCGTGTTATAACTGGAATAAGTTTCTAAGCGGCGTTTAGCCAAACTCACTCACCCGCCTACAAATGAAAATTAAAAAAGGCTTCAGTAAGTCTATATATTGCTGAATATAACCACGGGATTATGTAACTGGTATTCATATTCTGTACCAAGAAACTCGCAGACGTGGCCGAAGGGGAGTTTGTTAGTACAGAATATTAGTTACATGATCCCTGTTAGATTCAGCAATATCTAGACTTACTGAACATCGCGTTACACGTGTTTCTCCAGCAACACCAAGAGGCGGATCTCTGATTCTGAGATTTGCTGTGCAGAGTTGTGTCCCTTGGGCACGCCAGAAACCTATGATTTAGGGTTCGAATCCCGGTTCGCCCCGATTATGTTTCTAGGTTTGTCAGCACCATACCCGTGCTCGTGGGTTTCACCGAAGTGGTAAACGTCTGAGACCTGCATCACTTCGGTCTTTCCTCCCACATTAAGCTGACACGCCGTGATATGACTGGAATACTGTTAAAAGCGGCGTTAAACCCAACTCACTCACTCACTCACTCTGATTCTGAAAACACAATGGTAAATGGCGTAAGTGTATGTGTATATCATACCGAAGTCACGAAGCGAAGGAAATCACGTGATCAGCTTACACATGTTTGTTGTCTGACGCCGCACAGTATTCCAGGTATAGGACGGAGGCCTGTAAATAATCGAATCTGGACCAGACAATCTAGTGATCGATAAAATGAGCAACGAAACACTCCGTCGGGGTACGATGACACCAGCAACCAAGTGATCGAACCTGACCGTCCAACATACGTCGCCTCTTATAACCAACATCGGTTGCTGGGGGTCAATTACGTCGCCACTTATAAGCAACATAGGTTGCTGGGGGCCAATTACGTCGCCTCTTATAACCAACATAGGTTGCTGGGGGCCAATTCTAACCAGGAATTCCCACGGGTTAGTTCACAGTAATATGTCTGAAAAAAAGAAGGGGATTGGCGAGGAATACGGAAGCCTCTTAGGGCCAACTACATTTCAATAAGTTGAACTTTCAAGATATTTACTAGAAATTTCAACTTATTATCTTAAAAGTTCCAGATACTAACTTGAATTTTCAAGTTAATACGCTACCTCGGAACACATTTACATAACGTAAATGTTAAAGTGTTAGTTCACTACACTGGTGACGGCAAGTTGTGAACAGGTAAGTAGTGGTGACAGAATGTCAAGTTATTATCTTGAAATTTCAACGTGGTTTGTTGAAATATCAACACAGAATTTTGAAATTCCACCATAGAATCCTGAAATCTCAACCTCGTATCTTGAAATTTAAAGAAAAAAGAAAGGAAAAAGCACATGGCCCTCAAAGGCCTCCGTAGAAGTAAGTGACTGTGCATAACGTGCGTCCTTCTCTAGGTCCGTCAGCGACGCCCATTGTACATGAGTGTTTATTATGGGCAACCGGACTTCTCTTTAGTCTACACATAATCCTTAAAGCGTAACTACCCCTTGAAGCACTTATCTGCGTTTTTCCATGGTTGTGTTCTCTTAGCTCCCTTCCCCGTGCCAGGATCTGCTGATCGCGGGAAGAGTAGTGCCGATTATGTTCCTTGCTTTGTCAGCACCGTGCTCGTGCTGTGAGCCCCTTTGGCCTGCTTTACTTGGTACATCCCCGACATTACTCCGAAACACTGTGATGGTTGCGTTATGACCAACTCATCCTCGATTATCAAGAGTATTTTGTATACATTTTCAAAATAAAGTTGAGATTTAATGCACGGGGTAATCGAGGATGCGATGAACTTACACACGTTTGGCTCTGAAACGTCAGCAAGGGACTCGTAAAGATCCGGGGTAGAATAGGACTCCAGCAACCCATGCTTGTCGTAAGAGGCGACTAACGGGATCGGGTGGTCAGGCTGGCTGACTTGGTTGATGCTTGTCATCGTATCCCAGTTGTGTAGGTCGATGCTCATGATGGCAGTCACTGGATTGTTTGGTCGATTACAGAAACGTCAGCAAGGACGACATTTAGTCTAATGCCTGGAGATTCTGAGTGGGTCCCCGGACGTCATGCTTGACCCAAAAGTGGCCATGTTCGATTGTTTACAGATCGTTGTGATAAAACTTGAATATTGCCTACTGTGGCGTTAAACAACATTCACTGGACGTGGAAAGTAACTTCAGGCCTTCTTCCCACATTAAACTTTCTTCCCTTAAGGCCTGATCAATTCTCAGTGGTACACAGATCGTCTCACTCATCAACGCTAACCATGACGTCACACATTTGCCCGAACTCCGAACAGCGATACCTCGTTCCTGTCAAGAGCTTTAGAATGTTCCCGCGCTGGAAGAAAATCCTTCTGTGTACCAATTCGTGGCGGTACTTGCGTTGTGTAATCTTTATGACGTGTAGAGGCGGATTCTAGAAGATCTTTTCCGATGTATCGAGTTTGAGCTGATGGACATGCTGATACCTTTTGTTAAAGGCCTGAAATCGGTCAATGAAATAGGTACCAAATTTAGAGATTACCCAATGAACTAAGAGAACGGATTATTTGTCCCGAGTGAATGGATTGTGTTAATCCCGAGCCTTTGGCTCGTATTTCCGAGTTTCGTCCAGATTATGACTTATAACCCATTGGTTTTTGAAGGGAGAAAGTGAAGAAAAAAAGTATGAAATGTCAACCCTGCAGAGAAAAAACGCCATTGAAAGCAGCCTATTGTTCAGATGACGTTATGTAATCAATGTGTGACGTCATGAATAATCGATGACGTCATATCGCAATTTTATTAACAATGAAGCACTGTAACGTCACATGGCTTCCTTTGACCAATGTGCAAATATTGGAAATGTATTACAGATCAGATGTTGTCCGGCAAATCAGTGGCACAAGCTGTGCGGGCTCATTTCTTGAGGAACCACTTCTGCAATGCTCTTATCGTGTTTGATGGTTATTGTGGTGTTTTTCGACCAAGGATGAGGCCCATCAGAGAAGAACTGGAAGTGAGATTGGAGTGGATGTGGATTTCACACCAGACATGATTCTGAAAATGAAGAAAGGCCCTTTTGGGAAAGAAACAAACAGAAATTCATCGCTCTGTTGGGGTCAAAAATCGAAAAAGTTGGGTTTTCAGATTAAACACTCATCCGGAGAAGCTGACTATGACATTGCAATGTCTGCCTGTACATTGGCTCAAACACAGCCTGTGGTAGTGGTAGGGAATGACACCCACCTTCCCATCCTGTTGCAATATCATTTCAGACCCGATACCATGAGACCATCTATCTTCAGACAAGTACAAAGATCAATGACATCTTCATCCTACAGATGATCCTTGATCCTAATCTCAGCCATTCTTTGCTCTTTGTAGATGCATTGTCAGGGACCGACACAACATCGAGGCCATATGGCATAGGGATTGTCTCAGGAATATTCAAAGGTTTTCATGGTGACAGGTGGAAACAATGCAGAAATCGAGCAGGCTGGTAATCAGGCACTTGCAATCATCCACGGTTGTATGCCTGGCTTGGATTTGTGAATTCTGAACGTGTGACAAAATTCACTGAGAAGGTATGTATCAAGCTCAAATTACCTACCCCTTCGACACCTTCAACCGACATCAGATGCTGCCAGATTGCCCAGCCAACGAGTCTGACTCCAAGTGCAGACCTGGCTAGGCAACAATATGGATGCGACAGAATGGGGCTGGACGCTTCACAAGAGCAACAAGGACACTATATTGAAACCAATCACAAGGCACCAAGCTGTCACTCCTAAATTTCTGTTGAAAATAATCAGATAATGCAAAGGGATGACATGTTCAAATGGACCAAGTAATGACTTTTCTGACATTCATGAATAATCGTCTCTTCATGTCCACTATATGAGTGTGAATATAAAGACTGTCTTGAACTTTAGACATTTAAATTGATAGTAAGTTTGGCTTGTAAACTGTAGTATTGCAGGGTTATGCCCTCTTTATAAGCCTGTGTTAAGTATTTTGTAGTCCGATATGGAACAATTGCATTTTTTCACATTTCGGGCAGCCGTAATTTATTTCTGTGTAAGATTTCACTTCAAAATTGTTAAATATATATTCCCCTGTCTTGATCCTATGAAGTTGATTATAAATAGAGTCATCATCCATGTTTAGATTTTGATTGATTCTTTTTCTTTTACTTTTTCGATTTTCGTTTGTATTGATGGCGGCCATCTTGGATTTGACCTATTTTGGGTGTTTCCCCAAGTAAAATTTTGGTAAACTATTTTTTTGTTAAAGTAGACCTATCAAGGCAGTGAAATGTGTTAAAAAACCTTTTCCGTCAATTTTGTTGAACCTTCATGAAAAATAAACCTTTAATTACCGGACTATTACACCCAGATGATGTAGAGATGTGTTGCCCAAAGTGTAATATAACTCGTATGAAATAATAAGAAATCAAATATTAAAATTCAAAATCAAGGAGTTCTGATCTCGCACCTTTAATAAAACCCGTAGGTGAGGACACACGTCACTCATTATCTCCTCCAACAGAAAGTTTTTTATGAACAAACAGCGTCCCGCCAGCCTGATGAGAAACCTGATAACACACGCACCCATCCGAGATAGCCTTATCGGATCAGCTCTCAATGCATGGCTGTCGCATGATGCAACAGTAGGAAGATCCGCATTTCTCTGCCTCTGTTGTAGTCGTGTAGCTGTGTTAGGATAGCCTATTGGTTAAAGCTTTCGCTCGTCACGCCGAACCGGTTCGAATCGCCACATGGGTACAATGTGTGAAGCCCATTTCTGGTGTTCCCTGCCGTGATATTGCCGGAATATTGCTAAATGCAGCGTAAAACCTTACTCACTCAATCACTTTTGTATTGTCTGTCTGCTCTGTTGTATTGTGTCTGCCTGTTGTATTGTCTGTCTGATTTATTGTATTGTATTGTATGTCTGCCTGCCTGCCTCTGTTGTATTGACTGTGTGCCTGTTGTATTGTCTGTCTCTAATGTATTGTCTGTCTGATCTATTGTATTGTCTGTCTGCCTGTTGTATTGTCTGTCTGATCTGTTGTATTGTCTGTCTGCCTGTTGTATTTTCTGTCTGATCTGTTGTATTGACTGTCTGCTTGCCTCTGTTGTATTGACTGTCTGCCTGTTGTATTGCCTGTCTCTAATGTATTGTCTGTCTCTAATGTATTGTCTGTCTGATCTGTTGTATTGTCTGTCTGATCTGTTGTATTGTATGTCTGCCTGTTGTATTGTCTGTCTGATCTGTTGTAATGACTGTCTGCTTGCCTCTGTTGTATTGACTGTCTGCCTGTTGTATTGTCTGTCTCTAATGTAATGTCTGTCTGATCTGTTGTATTGTATGTCTGCCTGTTGTATTGACTGTCTGCTTGCCTCTGTTGTATTGACTGTCTGCCTGTTGTATTGTCTGTCTCTAATGTATTGTCTGTCTGATGTGTTGTATTGACTGTCTGCCTGCCTCTGTTGTATTGTCTGTCTCTGTTGTATTGTCTGTCTGCCTGTTGTATTGTCTGTCTGATCTGTTGTATTGCCCGTCTGCCTGTTGTATTGTCTGTCTCTAATGTATTGTCTGTCTAATCTATTGTATTGTCTGTCTGCCTGTTGTGTTGTCTGTCTGATCTGTTATATTGTATGTCTGCCTCAGACACATGTCTCAGTCTGTGTGCCCAGTGTCTACCTTCCTGCCTGTCTCTCAACAAGTATATCTACCAGACTCTCTGCACATCTATTTCAGTCTGTGTGCCAGTGTCTACCCCCTGGCCCGTCTCTCAACACGTATATCTACCAGACTCTCTCTGCACATCTATCTCAGTCTGTGTGCCAGTGTCTACCCCCTGCCTGTCTCTCAACAAGTATATCTACCAGACTCTCTGCACATCTGTCTCAGTCTGTGTGCAAGTGTCTACCCTCCTGCCTGTCTCTCAACAAGTATATCTACCAGACTCTCTGCACATCTGTCTCAGTCTGTGTGCCAGTGTCTACCCCATGCCTGTCTCTCAACAAGTATATCTACCAGACTCTCTGCACATCTGTCTCAGTCTGTGTGCCAGTGTCTACCCCATGCCTGTCTCTCAACACGTATATCTACCAGACTCTCTCTGCACATCTGTCTCAGTCTGTGTGCCAGTGTCTACCCCATGCCTGTCTCTCAACAAGTATATCTACCAGACTCTCTCTGCACATCTGTCTCAGTCTGTGTGCCAGTGTCTACCCTCCTGCCTGTCTCTCAACAAGTATATCTACCAGACTCTCTCTGCACATCTGTCTCAGTCTGTTCGCCAGTGTCTACCCCCTGCCTGTCTCCCAACACGTATCTACCAGACTTTCTGCACATCTATCTCAGTCTGTGTGCCCAGTGTCTACCCCATGCCTGTCTCTCAACAAGTATATCTACCAGACTCTCTCTGCACATCTGTCTCAGTCTGTGTGCCAGTGTCCACCCCATGCCTGCCCCTCAACACGTATCTACCAGACTCTCTGCACATCTATCTCAGTCTGTGTGCCCAGTGTCTACCCTCCTGCCTGTCTCTCAACACGTATCTACCAGACTCTCTCTGCACATCTGTCTCAGTCTGTGTGCCAGTGTCTACCCCCTGACCGGTCTCTCAGCAAGTATATCTACCAGACTCTCTCTGCACATCTATCTCAGTCTGTGTGCCCAGTGTCTACCCTCCTGCCTGTCTCTCAACACGTATCTACCAGACTCTCTCTGCACATCTATCTCAGTCTGTGTGCCAGTGTCTACCCCCTGACTGGTCTCTCAGCAAGTATATCTACCAGACTCTCTCTGCACATCTATCTCAGTCTGTGTGCCCAGTGTCTACCCTCCTGTCTGTCTCTCAACAAGTATATCTACCAGACTCTCTGCACATCTGTCTCAGTCTGTGTGCCAGTGTCTACCCCCTGCCTGTCTCTCAACAAGTATATCTACCAGACTCTCTCTGCACATCTATCTCAGTCTGTGTGCCAGTGTCTACCCCCTGCCTGTCTCTCAACAAGTATATCTACCAGACTCTCTGCACATCTATCTCAGTCTGTGTGCCCAGTGTCTACCCCATGCCTGTCTCTCAACAAGTATATCTACCAGACTCTCTGCACATCTATCTCAGTCTGTGTGCCCAGTGTCTACCCCATGCCTGTCTCTCAACAAGTATATCTACCAGACTCTCTCTGCACATCTGTCTCAGTCTGTGTGCCAGTGTCCACCCCATGCCTGCCCCTCAACACGTATCTACCAGACTCTCTGCACATCTATCTCAGTCTGTGTGCCCAGTGTCTACCCCATGCCTGTCTCTCAACACGTATATCTACCAGACTCTCTGCACATCTGTCTCAGTCTGTGTGCCCAGTGTCTATGTGATGGGTACTGTTCCAGCAAACACAAAAACATAACCAAGGTGAGCTGGGATTAGAACCCACGATCACAGGTTCCTGGCATGCTCAAGGGATGCAACTCTGCACAGCAAATATTCGTAATAAGTCTCTAGATGGAAAGCTAGGACCTGTTACTTAATTAAAAAGACAAACACCACACAACGTTTGTTGTCCTTCATGATTTAATGTTACAAATTGTAAAACACAGGAGAAAGAATCTAAATTCAACATTTGATAAATATCACAGACAAATACCTTCATACAATATTAAATACAGATAAAACTTTTGACATTTGGTAACAGCAGAATGGTATTCAGCAAAATATTCAGTTTAAAATACTGGTTTGCATATAGATGGTATAGTCATATCAAAACAATGAAAACAAATGTTTGGACGGAAATTCAAACTTCACAACTTCAAGGCAAATATTTGACCTGATCTTGTGTACCTTGGCAAGCTTTGATGATAAAAATATTCAGCAGTATTACATGTTATGGAGTGGATGGTTAAACGGCGCTTGAAACACAATGTCTGCGATCTACATGCAGGCTCAGTATGGGCGAAATCCCAAAGTGATGCAGATCAAAGACGTTTACCATTTTGGTCAAACCCACATGCCTCTGTATGGTCATTATCACACACAATGTGGAATTCAGCCACATGATCATGGGATCCTGCTGTGCCTAAGGGACACAACTCACAGTGAATTGTCATAGAGACAGACTTGACACAGTGTCTGGCCTGTGTACATGAAGTCCTAGGGAAACGGCACACAACCATTTAAGACAGAACCATCATCTACAAGTGGTTCACGCCATGTCTTCATACACACAAAATGCACAATAAATAAAAAAATTATCAAATCAAAATATTTCAAATAACTACAGGCCTTCAAGAGTACACAACTGTTACATGCAAAAACCGGTCATACATACACTGGTGTTGCATACAATCATCACTTTCATCACACAGCCGTGAAGATAACACTCAGGGCAATATCAGGAGTTGGGTTTAATGCTGCTTTAAACAGTACCCCAGTCATGTCACGGCGCGTCATCTTGATGTGGGAGGAAAGCTCCTGTGACGCAGGTCTCACACTTTTACCACTTTGGTGAAATCACAAACACGAGTATGGTGCTGACAAACCAAGACACAATCAACGTGATATGGGATTGGAACCCAGTATTACCGATTCCAGGCAGGTAGAAAGAATGCAGATCGGCACTGTGAGGGTCACCATGGACAACTGGGCCACCTTCCTATTTATTAAAATATGAATTATGAGGAACAAGATGTTTATTTTATGCGGCCCTACAGAGAGAGGTTTGGAAAATGTGAAAGTTAAAAATTTGCTTTTTATCATTTTTATAAACTGCTGGCACAGTGAGTGAAAAAAGTTGCATTAATTCCAATTTAAAAAATATGAATATATGAATTGTTGATTCAGTGCACTCTGTTCAGAGCTTCCATTACCACACGTTTCACAGATAACATGAAATTGCCTTTTTATCCCACACAGGATATTGTTAATTCAGCAGATGTGTCTAATGTTACAGACTCCTACTAAATACTTACATGCATGCCACAACAACAGCATACCATAGCCAGATAACTGCATATATTCATAAATATACAGAAAAATATATAACGATGAGTAAGTGCTGGAGATTTTCCATGGTTTCTACTTTGGTGTGGTGTTGGCAAACCTCACAGAGAGGAAATCTGGGATTCGAACCCTCAAACATTTGCACACGTCTTTTTTGTTGAAATCACGAAAGGTTTTATAGACAGCAGTCGAAATACCAATTACAACTGCAATTTAATAATACTATTTATCGTTACCAATATATAGCAAACCTAATTTTAATATTTATCTGTTTGTAGGCATATGGTTCGGATGACTTCATTGAACATAGTTACAAGATAACACATGACATATTTTAAGCTGTTGAGATGGGCTGGAGCTAAGGAATGAAATATGATGACATCCCCTTCCTCCTAATCTACTTCCTCTTCCCTTTGGCTGAGGACTTCTTCTGCGGACTGTGAGGAACAGGAAGCTTCTTCTCCTCCTTCTTCTCTGCCCGCCGGACGACGGGGGTGGTGGCCGGGGTTCTGCTGGAGGTAGGGGTGCGGGTGGAGACGGAGGAGGGCGTGGTGAGGCTGATGGGCGTGGTCTCCTCCTGGTCCCGGCCGGTCAGCTGGGTCATCTTCTTCTCCAAGGCCCGGAGCTGCTCCTGTACCACAGTCAGCTCCAGCTCAGCCGAGGCAGCTCGCTCTTCTGCCTCCTGGGCGCGCTGCTCCGTGTCTCTGTTGGGAGAGTGAGTGAGTGAGTGAGTGAGTGAGAAATAAAGCAGTCCTGGTTACATGTGAATGAGTGAGTGGTGGGTGGTTGGGAGAGAGTGAGTGATCGAGTGAGTGAGTGAGTGAGAGATGTAGCAGTCCTGGTTACATGTGAATGAGTGAGTGAGTGGTGCTTGGTTTGGATAGTGAGTGAGTGAGTGAAGCAGCTCCTGGCTGACATGGGTGTGGCTGGATAGATAGTGACATTCAATTCAATTTGCTAAATCAATCTGACTTCCTAGAAGTATATATGTTTAAAATGATTCTGTTTAAGTTTAATAATCTTGTTACAAATAATTGCAATGAGACAACGGCAGTGATTTTCAACGTAGCAAACATTTTCAGAGATTCCATCATCAATTGTCCAGCATCGTTAAGAGATGATGACAAGGATGACCTCCCCGTGGTCAACTTACAACAACTGGGTCTGCAGGTTGCCAACAGCAGCCAGGGCCTCAAAGGCTCGTTTTGTGTCTGGAGTTCCCGACTTGCTGGCAGTCTGTGTTTCAGGAGCCTGGAAACAACAAACATTATCTATATACCACTCAAAAGAATTAGGGAAACCCAATTGTTACATGTGAAAACAGTTAATTTGTAGTCAAATGAGTTAGGAAGTGAGTTGGGTTTACGCTGCTTTTAACAGTATTCCAGTTATATCACGGCGTGACAGCTAAATGTGGGATGAAAGCCCGAAGTGATACAGGTCTCGACGTTTACCACTTCGGTGAAACCCACGAGCACGGGTATGGTGCTGACAAACCTAGAAACATAATCGGGGTGAACCGGGATTCAAACCCACAATCATAGGTTTCTGGCGTACCCAAGCGACGCAACTCTGCACAGCGAATCGCGGCGCCTGAGACGACTGGGCCACCCGTGCCCCCTTGCCACCAAATGACGAACACTCATGGGATCAGAATCTCTTGCTGTGTAAGAACATTACTATCTGATAAATATGTAAATGAGGTACCTCAGCAGGAATTACATTTAATAAAGCTTCATGAATTCATGCAATGTATGCTTGCTCGATATACTACTGTCTAAGGGAGCAACTATTTAAATTTTTGTATTTTGGTTTGAGATCAGCATTTATTTTTTCAAATGTTTAAGAGCTCAATATTTGTGATTATTTAAAAAAAAAAAAAAAAAAAAAATGAACTATATTTTAGGGGGACTTTAAAAAGGTTCAGTCAAATAGGGGTTTGATTATTCTTTTAGCACACATATTCCTCTCACCGCCTGGACATCGGAATGTAGCCCTGCTACGTGGGTGTTGTCATCCGTGCCGATCAGTTCCAGCTTCTCTCCGGCGTCCTCCACAGGGGCCTGGGGGATACGTGACACGTGAAAATCTGACATTCGGAACTATTTTTCAAGGTGTGTCAACCTAAACAGTTTCAATATGGACATAATATATTCACTTGAAACATTTCAGAAACTGAACAATTTAGCAAATGATACATCTGTCACCCACAAATGTCAGCAGCTTGACAATCAGAACGTTCAGAGTTATTTATTTGAGGCTTGTGAAATTTAAGTAAATAATCTTAATGTTGCAACATAAGAATACATAGGTCGATGAACACTTACGCTCATAAGTAAAGAGGTGAGTGAGTGAGTGAGTTGGGTTTTACGCCGCTTTTAACAGTATTCCAGTTATAACGCGGCATGTCAGCTTAATGTTGGAGGAAAGCCCGAAGTGATGCAGGTCTCAGACGTTTACCACTCCCACGGGTATGGTGCTGACAAACCTAGAAACATAATCGGGGCGAACCGGGATTCGAACCCACAATCATAGGTTTCTGGCGTGCCCAAGGGACGCAACTCTGCACAGCAAATCGTGGCGCCTTCGACAACTGGGCCATCCTAAGTAAAGAGGTGGTGTATCCACAATACACCTCTGGTTAAAACAAGGTTGGTGAGATGAAATGGGATTTAACATCGCGTCCAAGATTATTGCACTTACATCGCGACATGCATGCACGTGTGTGTGGGGCTGCGTGTACTCGTCCGGACTGATGCCGATTTATAGTGCTAGCCTCACTGAGATACCATGCCGCAGTTTAACATGAATACCCCACCCAGACACAGTATACTGACACCGAGCCGACCAGTCCTTGTTTTAGCCCCTTAATGCCGAGCGCCAGACAGAGTAACAACAAGAACCATCTTTTAGCGTCTTTTGGTATGACGTTGCCGGGGATCGAACCCCGGACCTTCCGCTCTCCGGGCAGACACTCCACCACTAGACCATGAAGGTGGTCGGTAAAAACAAATAAACCACGGCAACAAGGCTATAAGTGAGTTTTTTTCAGTCTTGTACATGCGACTTCTGGCTGAAGTCGGCAACTGGAGTTAATCAACTTGCCTTTGCGCTTGGCTTATGACAATCCAAGTTTGTTTCCCCGTTTAACAGAAAACATCAAATCAAATTACTGAATCAGCACTTTTAACAAACCCAGTGGCAGAGGATGTATTTACCAGTTTTTGATACCAATCCCAATACAAACTACATCAGTGTACCAGTTTCATTCAAGAAATGTGTAGACTATCACTCAGACCGAGCAGAAACATCAGAGAGTTGGTAGCTAAGCATACAGCAAACAAGTGCAAAAGGGAGCGTGGCTCACTAATACCCCCGACCCGCCTAGTGTGTCAGTAGTTACAAATTAAATAGCTAGGATAGGGTCAGCTTAGGGTTTGAAAAATTAAAAAAAAAATGGAAAATTAATAAAAACAATTTTTTTCTTTTGACTGCACCCCTTCATATGACACAGATTATATGTACTAAGTTTGAGATGAATCCACTGAATAGTTTAAGAGAAATCGCGCGGACAAAGTTTTCAGACGGACGGATGGACAGAAGGACAGACAGACGGACGGACGGAACCTTGGTATAACTATATACCCCCCGACGTTTTGTCGGGGGTATAATAATCTTACCGGTTGATTCTGTTCTTGTTCTTGTTCTTTTGTCTTCTCTGCATCGGCTGTTTCTTCAGCTGTTTCCTCGACTGTCGTCTGCTCCACACTTTTGTCTGTCGTCTGCTCTTCCGTCTGCCCTGCCGTCTGCTCTTCCGTCTGCCCTGCTGTCTGCTCCGATGTCTGGCCGGTGCTGCCCTCTGCTGGAGTGGGAGTGGGGGCCGGAGTAGTCTCCTCTTGTTTCTGCAGATCAGAGGGTCCTACAGTTACTTCCTCTACAACTTCTATCTCAAGAAATCACCAAATTTCCATCATTGAGAAATCACCGCTTTTCTGAGATAATTGATTTCAGTCTCTGATGCACCCAAGTGTGTGGTATTTAATAATAGTCACTCTGAATCGGAAAACATCCCATCGGTGGCGATGTTAGACATCCAGACACTCAAGTCTATTTTTCAGGAACATAAAACAAGCCTTGGAAGGGTGAGTTCTACACTGCATGTCAAATTCCAAGCTCTCTGTTGTCCCGAAAACTTGTAATACACTCTCTTCGTCGATTCTATAGTGTTTTCTGTCCCAAAAGTATGGCCACACATATACTGACTCTTGAAATAACTATAAATCGGCATCACCTAGTATTACACATATCGCGATTCCAAATGCCTAACAACAATGATTGAGAAGGAAGTATGGTACATTTCTTTAAATATTAGATTCCACGGTGATGCGGTTGTATTTCAGTCTTTCTTTATTGTTTAACGCTGCACTCACCAATATTCCAGCTACATGACGCCGGTCTGTAAATAATTGACTCTGGACCAGACAATCAAGTGATTGACATCATGAACATCGATCTACACATTTGGGATATGATGACATGCATCCACCAAGTCAGTGTGCCAGATCACCTGATCCTGTTAGGCCACTTACGACAAGCTTAGTCGCCTGTTACGAAAAGAATGGGTTGCTGAAGACCTATTCTTTAACTGGACCTAATGCGGTTATCAACCCAGCTGTTTCAATCAGAAGTGGTAATTCTGATTTGAAACCTCAGATCGACCAATCAGTTTCGATTATTTTCCAAATTAATGGTAGAAGCCACCTTTAATGGCTTTTAAAATCTCTCTCTCTCTCCCTCTCTCTCTCTCTCTCTCTCCCTCTCTCTCTCTCTCTCTCTCTCTCACTAGGCCACGGAGATGGTCAAAACACAATGAACATCATGGGCGGATACAGCTTTTTTGAAAAGGGGGGGTGCACAATTAAGATCTATTTATTGTCTTTGGTGGTAATTTTTACAGAAATTTTTTTTTTTTTCGAAATAAAAAGGGGGGCTGCGCACCCCCGCACCCCCCCTCTGTATCCGCCCATGAACATAATGATAATTGAATGCAGTTTGCAGAATGATGTACAAGCAGAATGATGTACAGATTTTTTTATTTCACTGAATCGAACTTGCAACCTTTGTATGTGAAATCAAAGCTGATAAAACTCTTCACTTGTTAAAAAGGTTTGGTTTGAGATGTCAGTGATAAATAAATATGCTTCCTCCAGTTCAGGGGGCACGGGTGGCCCAGTTGTCTAAGGCGCCGCGATTCTCTGTGCAGGGTTGCGTCCCTTGGGCACGCCAGAAACCTATGATTGTGGGTTCGAATCCTGGTTCGCCCCGATTATGTTTCTAGGTTTGTCAGCACCATACCCGTGCTCGTGGGTTTCACCGAAGTGGTAAACGTCTGAGACCTGCATCACTTTGGGCTTTCCTCCCACATTAAGCTGACACGCCGCGTTATAACTGGAATACTGTTAAAAGCGGCATTAAACCAAACTCACTCACTCACTCCTCCAGTTCATGGAAAGAGTGTCTGAAATATAAAACTTGTAATATACCATGGAAATTGTTGTTTATGACAAGATTGTCAATTAGAGAATGGTACCTCAGCAAGCTCAGAAAAGACTCTACCAATCCCTTAGTTACAAAACTACTCGATACTCAGTAATTCAGGGTAAGTACACCTCCACCTCAGTCATGCTCAGATCAATGTTCGGGTTACGAAACATCTTCAGTTTGGTTCTACTCCCTGTAAAACAATCAATGTTCTCTCTACTCCTACCTGGGGCGTTGGAGCTTCTGGTGGCTGCTGCTGCTGCTGTTGCTGCTGCTGCTGCTGCTGCTGCTCCTGCTCCTGGGGCTCCAATGGCTCCTTATCATGGTATCCTTCAGGTCTGACTGAGCTGACCTGTGTCTTGGACTGACTGTCCAGAGGTCCGAGGCGAGGGAACAGCTCCTCCACCGTCTCACCGGTCAACTGACTGGTCAAGATCTTAGCTGTGTGGGTCCAGTCTTCACATTCGCCCTGATGGACAGATATTTCAACATCAATTATTTCTTGACAAACATACATATTGAAGAAATTCTCTGTTCTTGTCAAGGGCCGACCACATAGATCGGGTGTCAGTCAGACCGGTGACCTGGCTGATTGTGTGTCATCATACCCCGATGGCATGGGACGCTGCTCATAATATCAATCAAGGGTTTGTCTAGTCCAGACTTAATTACATACAGGCCACAATCACATGACTGGAAATTGTGTTGTGTTAAACACAAAGAAAACAAGAAACACTTAAATAGCCACAACCCACACTGAAAACACCGGCCTATATTTCTTTAGGAAATCAGCTGGGGTCACAGACTCATCGATGTTCAAGTAGAGGGAGAGTGCTTCCTAAAGATGGAGGACATGAGCAATATTGACAGCATTTTAGCCACTGGTGTATCAAAATTCAGGTGTTTTTTATTTTTTATACACATTAATAATCTGAATAATCAAAATGATTTCTAGATTTTTTGCTCATTTCTTAAATGACGGATTGGGGTCCCTATCCACGTCCTTAAATGAGTCCGGTCTAGTGGATCAGGTCCCTGTCATCCCCGTCCTTAAATGAGTCCGGTCTAGTGGATCAGGTCCTTATCGTCCCCGTCCTTAAATGAGTGAGTGAGTATGGTTTTACGCCACTTTTAGCAATATTCCAGCAATATCATGGCGGGGGACACCAGAGATGGGCTGGGAATCGAACCCAGGTCTTCGGCGTGACGAGCGAATGCTTTATCCACTAGGCTACCCAACCGCCCCCGTCCTTAAATAAGCCCGGTCTAGTGGATCGGGTCCCTATCATCATGTCCTTAAATAAGCCCGGTCTAGTGGATCAGGTCCCTATTATCATGTCCTTAAATAAGCCCGGTCTAGTGGATCGGGTCCCTATTATCATGTCCTTAAATAAGCCCTGTCTATTGGATCAGGTCCCTATTATCATGTCCTTAAATAAGCCCGGTCTAGTGGATTGGGTCCATATCATCCATTTCCGTTCCGGGGAACAATCATGAGGATGTACTCACCCTCAGCCTCCGCAGGTCCCGGAGTTCCTGGTCGGCGTGCTCCTCCATGTTGTCCTGGCGCTGCAGCGTGTTGTCCAAGACGATGCCGTCACAGCAGCTGGCAACACCACAAGCAGAACAACAACATAACATGCTGTTTCCTACAAAGTCATGTCATCTTTCACTAATTTAATTACTTCAATTTATAGATCCTTAAAAAAAAGTATAAAAGTCTGAAACAAGACACAATTCCTCAGAAAAAATTGCAGTTCCAATGATGTCTTGACTAGGATTGTCATCTAGCGTTCTATGACAGTGTTATACCCCAAAACATGAACCCAAAAATATGGTAGGAGGCACATTGCAGTAATAGATTTAGTACTTGTTTCTTTTAATTACAAAGTGAGATTATTGTAACAAATGCTATATGTGGGATAACACTTTCTTAGTAAAGTACAGATTCTAGTACTTTTTTGGGTTGAGTCCCGTCCAGAATTCGAACCCGTACCACCTGAGTGAGGCACCTAATCGCCAGCACGCAAAGATTATTATTTTTATTTTTCCCCTTCTGCCTTCTAACGGCTTGAATATTGCTGAAAGTGACAACAAAGAAAGAAAGAAAGAAAGAAAGAAAGAAAGAAAGAAACAAACATTTGGCAAATATGATTCGGGACACCATATTAACAGACATGACATGACATAGGTCTGTACCGATACACATGTCGCAGTATGATGCCTATCAAGACAGTGAAATTGCGGTATGATACCCATCTTGATAGTGAAATTCTGATATCATAAATGATAACTACCTCAGGAGCAGGGCTGGGACGAGTCCAAATTTACTACTTGGGCACCCGACTCTACCTAATCTGGGTACCCGCTGTAGGTCTCAAGAGTTGGGTACAAAATGTCTGATTGGGAATTGTTTTACTGCAGCCCTGGCAAAAACTATTTAGATACAAGTATCTAACGATCAGATCATGGTCACTGAAGTTGACTGAAGCTTTATCTTTACTCAAACATATACAAGTCAAAAGGAAAGTGTGCATCATCAGAAAGAAATGGGAACATTAATGACTTGTAGCGTAACCGCTGAGCTATAGTGATTATTTGGTCAATAAACAATATATCACGTGACATCAGTCCAGGTTGTACTGTGGGTACCTGGGTCCTACTCAGGACCCACCCGACCCATGTACCCGAGCTACCCGTCCCAGCCCTACTCAGTAGTGAAATAGTACCGGTAAGATACCCCCCCAAATCTAGAGTATCTAATGGTTAGTCCCTCCTCGCGGCCTGAAAATATTCAAATTAAAATGCATCCCGTCTCACACTGGGATGAAAATGTAACAATGAATGTATTCAGGCCTTGAAGCATATAACGTTTCAAGTTGAAAATACAGCGCCAAACATTTCAACTCCAACAAACATGAAAACATAGCGCCAGAACAAAGTCTGGCTTCCAGATGGCCGAGACCAAAAAACCTTCACTTCATGGTGAACAGACACCACTGGGCCCCAGTCCACAAAGTGATCTCAGCTTCGACTGGTTTCAAACTATGGGAGCTAGGATCATCTTAGCACAAAGATGCAATTTCTTTCCAAAACCTTGGACCAGTTGTCAAAATAGAAACAAATGAGACTTATGTCAAAATCTGGGGTGTGTGGGGTGTGTATGTATGGTGTGTGTGTGGTGTGTATGTCAAAATCTGGGGTGTGAGGTTTGTGTGTGTGGTGTGTGTGTATGGTGTGTGTATGTGTGGTGTGTGTGTATGGTGTGCGGAGTGTGTATGTATGGTGTGTGTATGTGGGGTGTGTATGTATGGTGTTTTGTGTGGTGTGTATGTATGGTGTGTGTGTGTGTGTGTGGTGTGTGTATGGGGTGTGTGTGGGGTGTGTGTGTATGGTGTTTGTGTGGGGTGTGTATGTATGGCTTGTATGCATGGTGTGTGTATGTGTGTGTATGACTTTCTTACCTAGCTTCAATCACCGTTAGATCCCTCAATATATAAGAAAATAAATAAGTTTGATCACATTGAAAAAAAATAGTGTTAGTAGGGATGAGATCAAATGGCCAAATCTCTGTTCTTTTGATCATGTGGAATGTTTGTGTGATGTGACATGAGGGTCACGTTGTTGTTGTTATGTTGCCATAGGAACCATGTCCCACACAGTTAAAGTACTGATGAAACTAGGAATAGTGAAGTTGTGGCTACATCACACACTCAAAGCAACATGTATTACCGGTACTTGTCTGGTGCAAGCTGGGAAACAATTATTCTTTTGTTTTTCCATAAGTTTGATTTTCAGGCCTGGAGGTCATGTAAAAAAAGCATCAAACAGGGGAAAAAAATTCACTTTCTACTTTCAGGCAGATCTGAACCAAGTCGTACAAAAGCCGCCGGACATCCCTTTGTGTCATGAAGCCCTGGGTTAACATGCCAAGTTGAACAGACAACGGAACCTGAGTCGACGCGAGTGACTCACAAGGTGAGAGGGAGAGACAGAGTGGAGGCCGTGGCCACCACCGGCATGTCTTCAACGTAGATGTAGACGCTGTGGCTGTACGCCTCCAGAATCCGCCTGGCAGAGGGTCAGGTGCACAACATGGGTTAGATAAGTTCACAGGCGGGTTAAAACAGGGTTAAAATAGCCAGGAAATGAAAGACCAGTCTTTGAGTCTGAGGTAGTGTTGAGGTAGGGCTGGGTAGACTGGTAGTATAGTGGTAGAGAATGGTAGAATGGTTAATCAGATCAGGGCAGCATTATGGTAGGACTGTGGTAGTATTGAGGTAGGGCCGGGTAGACTGGTAGTATAGTGGTAGAGAATGGTAGAATGGTTAATCAGATCAGGGCAGCATTATGATAGGACTGTGGTAGTATTGAGGTAGAGCTGGGTAGACCCGTAGTACAGTGGTAGAGAATGGTAGAATGGTTAAAAAGATCAGGGCAGCATTATGGTAGGACTGTGGCAGTATTGAGGTAGAGCTGGGTAGACTGGTAGTATAGTGGTAGAGAATGGTAGAATGGTTAATCAGATCAGGGCAGCATTATGATAGGACTGTGGTAGTATTGAGGTAGAGCTGGGTAGACCTGTAGTACAGTGGTAGAGAACGGTAGAATGGTTAAAAAGATCAGGGCAGCATTATGGTAGGACTGTGGTAGTATTGAGGTAGGACTGTGGTAGTATTGAGGTAGGACTGTGGTAGTATTGAAGTAGGACTGTGGTAGTATTGAGGTAGGGCTGGGTAGATTGGTAGTATAGTGGTAGAGAATAGTAGAATGGTTAATCAGATCAGGGCAGCATTATGGTAGGACTGTTGTAGTATTGAGGTAGGGCTGGGTAGACTGGTAGTATAGTGGTAGAGAATGGTAGAATGGTTAATCAGATCAGGGCAGCATTATGATAGGACTGTGGTAGTATTGAGGTAGAGCTGGGTAGACCCGTAGTACAGTGGTAGAGAATGGTAGAATGGTTAAAAAGATCAGGGCAGCATTATGGTAGGACTGTGGCAGTATTGAGGTAGAGCTGGGTAGGCTGGTAGTATAGTGGTAGAGAATGGTAGAATGGTTAATCAGATCAGGGCAGCATTATGATAGGACTGTGGTAGTATTGAGGTAGAGCTGGGTAGACCTGTAGTACAGTGGTAGAGAACGGTAGAATGGTTAAAAAGATCAGGGCAGCATTATGGTAGGACTGTGGTAGTATTGAGGTAGGACTGTGGTAGTATTGAGGTAGGACTGTGGTAGTATTGAAGTAGGACTGTGGTAGTATTGAGGTAGGGCTGGGTAGATTGGTAGTATAGTGGTAGAGAATAGTAGAATGGTTAATCAGATCAGGGCAGCATTATGGTAGGACTGTTGTAGTATTGAGGTAGGGCTGGGTAGACTGGTAGTATAGTGGTAGAGAATGGTAGAATGGTTAATCAGATCAGGGCAGCATTATGGTAGGACTGTAGTAGTATTGAGGTAGGACTGTGGTAGTATTGAGGTAGGACTGTGGTAGTATTGAAGTAGGACTGTGGTAGTATTGAGGTAGGACTGTGGTAGTATTGAGGTAGGGCTGGGTAGACTGGCAGTATAGTGGTAGAGAATGGTAGAATGGTTAATCAGATCAGGGCAGCATTATGGTAGGACTGTAGTAGTATTGAGGTAGGACTGTGGTAGTATTGAGGTAGGACTGGGTAGACTGGTAGCATAGTGGTAGAGAATGGTAGAATGGTTAATCAGATCAGGGCAGCATTATGATAGGACTGTGGTAGTATTGAGGTAGGGCTGGGTAGACTGGTAGTATAGTGGTAGAGAATGGTAGAATGGTTAATCAGATCAGGGCAGCATTATGATAGGACTGTGGTAGTATTGAGGAACTATTCCTTGCAGTAAAGCTCTAGCATGTAGGAAGTACTAACACTATGTAATGTCACAGGCACTTACAGGGTGACATAGTTGGAGAATTTCTGCAGCCTCTCAAACAGCGACTTGGCATTCTCGTGCAGCAGGGGTATCGACGAGCTGCCCAGTAGCACCATCTCACCAGCCTCCACAGAGTTACCCTCCTTGTCCGGTGCAAGACGCAGCAACATCTGAACCATCCACTGCACCATCTCAGCATGCAACGTTGACACCTACACACCAGACACCAGGTTCATCATTGTCCTACACAAGTGGAAAGGATCTCGAGGAAAACGGAGGAACTTTATATACTACTCAACACTTGCTAAGGACACTATGCCTTCGACTTAAGATGACTATTTTGGTCCTTAGCTAATGTTGTGTAGTATATGCTACACAAACAGTCTCACTTATTTTACTAACTTTCATTTCATCAATTCATCTATTCCATTACGACACAGTAGGCCAAGCGATTTAAGGCACTCTGATTGGAGTTAAGTCCCTTAGGTATGGTTAGGATGTGCTGATTGTGGGTTCAACTTCCAGGTTAACCTTGATTCAGATCCATGCTCTTGAGTTTCACAAAAGTGATAAATAGAGATTATTTGCTAGCATGTGTGCAATAATTATTATACGAAACGAGAGTAGAATTCATGAGAGTGAATTCTTGTATTTCCTGACAAACATGAAAACACAAATTCTTACACAAGTTTTGTAAAATCAGCATTACCCATTATTTCTTTAACCTTTTGAGCTCCGCTTTAGAAAAAAACACAGATCACGACTGCCGACTTAGAAAACAACAAATTTTGAATGACATCAACAATCTTCGGTTATGACGCCGGTTCTAGTGTGACGTCACTGTGGCCTCTATGATGACAATTAGATTCAAAAGACATCAACATCCGGATAACATAAACAACAGACTGGCTCCTTTGAAGTGATATTTGCACTGGAGCACATACCATGTTTATGAACTCGGGTATTTCTAACCCAATTGGTAATAAATGTATATACTACTCTGTTTCCATAGGGATCGTGAGCGGCCAGGCAGGTGTACATGTGTCTGATAGCTCAGATATGTTGTCAAACAAATAGTATTTAATACGGCCATGGGACTGAAGTATGGGCAGTTTCATTTCAAGTTGAACAAGCATAAAATACTCATATCCCTCGCCAATATGACATGTCTGGTTGTGTGCAAGGCATTAGCCCTCTGGAAACTAGGACTACCGCCATTTTCAGTCTAAGTCAAAGTCATTGCTTTGGAAACTAAAAAAATACATTTTTCTAAAATTCCAAACTATCAAAAGGCACCAGTTCACTAGACCTACTATGTGCCAAGTGTGGTTAAGATATCTCTCATGGTTTTTGAGTTCTGTAGGGATTATCCTTGAAATTTTTACCTATGAGAGAAAATCTCCTGGTCGAAAAGCAATGAGATTTGGGATGTGATGAGATTTTGCTAATTTTCAGAGATACATGTATTTCATCTTGACACAGTGGGGAAACTGTATTTGATTGTTGGTACTTGTGACTCGATTAATGTTGCAATTAATGTTACTAGATTATAAAGATATATCCTTGGATATCCTATTTTCGAACATTAATCATTCCACTGTGAATACATGTATTAAAAAATATTAGCATTAGTATTAACATAAAATTACATTCGACTTATATTTCTGTTCATTGTCAACTTTAGGAGAAATTACACCAATATGTATGTATTTCTGTTCATTGTGGACTTGATGGGAAATTATTCGCGAGGACAATTATAGATCGTTTAGGAGGCATGTTTATCACCATCAGCTGTTCATGTCGTTGGCATGCAGGAGACAACAATCTGCAGTTATCAAATTTCAACAATGTGTGTTTAGATCGTAATTCAATATATTTGACATGAAATAGCAAATGTTGTAAATGGTGTAACAGTTTGTTGGCCAAAAATATATTATTTACATTCCAGTGCTTTCGTCAATTTCCGTCTGACGTGTACTATATCAGAGGCCGGGTCTCTGACCATATCAAATTAAATCTATCAATATGGACTTTTCAATTAATTAGAAGTGACAGTTCATTATACAATGACAATTGCTCCAGGTTCACCCTGTGGTTTTATTAGCAACAGTTAAGTCATTTATTTCACAGAGAAGGCAGCGTGTTTGCCATGTGCAGCAGCCAGAAAATGTTTACAAAAAGACTGTTGACATTCACGATGTATAAGAGTTACCTTTGAATGATTAAGTCATAGTTCCCAATTTTATGGACGAATTTGGAAGCAAAGTATCGTAGCATATTCTAAAAAATCTAAATCCAACTTGCTTTTTGGCCACAAGAAATAGTTCAAAATTTGTAATTCATGCACGGTGGCCATTCTTGCACGAGTCATCTTCCCGAGGCAAGTGAGTTAACTGACTATAAAAGTCCAGTTTCCACCCTTGCCGAACGAGGCTGGTATTATGGAGTTACATTTTGGCTGGACTAATGAGTCTATGCATAGTCCAATCAAAATCTCGCACCGAAATTGAAACCGGTTCGTAAAGTGTCATGCAGATTTTGGTCGACTGCAGGATTTGCAAAGCATGTGCACCGCTAACTCGTTGTCAACAAATATTTTCTATATCTTTTCATGTTTTAAATCAAGGTGCTCACGTGATTTGATGCACTTTGTGATGTAAGACTCGTTTGATCACAATATAGATCTTGATTATCGATCAGATCGTCTTTACTGGGCGCCACTGTTTTGTTTGGAGCAAATGCTAGTGATACGAGAGGTTGAATCTGATTGGTCAATAGGAGAGGCATACTCGTAATAGCCACTGGTGGCGCTAGTTCGGCAAGGGTGGAAACTGGACTTTTAAAGTCAGTTAACTCTCTTGCCTCGGTAAGATGTGCACGAGTGTACGTTCATGAAAACCTTGTATCTGAAGGCTATAGGCGAATCTCAACTAAAATACGATTGTTTCTGATCTGAAATTTGCAGATTATTATGGAGAAAGAGTTATCGAAATTTGCTCATGTTTTGAAACTTTACCAGTGATTGCCTTTTTTTCTCTTCATTTCTGCATGGACACAAATACATGTAGATCAATGTCTTTGATTTCTGGTAGGATTTAAGTCTTAAAAAAATATGTTAAACGACTTGGAGTTGTAGATCACGGAATAAGATTTTCGTGCACTGCCAAAGTGTTTAGTTTGTAAAAACCAAACACTGGTTTTGCCAATCGGGGTTGCGCGCTCCACCATTGTCAGCTGATGCAAAGCTCCATGCAATGTTATAGGAATCGGTTATGAATAAACTTGCGTGTAAGTTTCTTATTGACATTTTTAGGTACCGTAGATAAATTTATTCAAGCAATACGACATTTTCGATTTTCGTAGGTGAAAATGAGAGTGTTAATGCAGATGAAACTATTGAAAGATCTACGCGGTTTTCAATCGCGCTGACTGACTGTTGATGCGATATCTATGACAACTATGAGAGAATATCGCGGAATTGAGGCGTAAGTTAATCCCTGGTTCTGCTTCGGTAATGAAACGTGATGGACGGATGGAGAGCACCCTCTCCTATATCCCCCTTCCACTTCGTGGGGGGGGGATAATAAATAAGGATACTTAGTTCAATAAGTTGTTGTTGCCATGTTGCCCCACAGTATCAAATATATCAGATGCTGAGTAGTATATTATTGTCTGCAACCTGCACTTCTTGGTGATGGCGGATATTATGCAGAAGTACTGAAATATGACACAAATACTGTTCACTCAGTCTGTCCCTCAATGGCCTTGACCTACCTGCTCAACCAGCTTAGCATCCTCGCTGTCGATGGTATTGCTGGCAGTGGTCGCCCACTTCTGCGTCTTCCTCACCGTGTCGTGGATGTCAATGCTGCAACAGACAACAGCTCATTGCTTATAGTTGGGCTGACTTGTGTCTGTGTTAGATGCCCTGACATGGATCATCCTTGGTTATCCAGGGTATTATATCTCCAGTCTATCAGAATAAATACCTTGGACACATGCACAACCACTTTGTTTCAGCGGCAACGTCCTCCATTTCTCATGTTACTAACATACTGATTTTCTCTCATTTAAATCAAAACCAATCAAACCTCCTACTGAAGACACAGATCTACAAACAAAATAGCAGCCTTGTATGAATGAGCTCTTTAAAACTTTAATCTAATCAGAAAACTTTGTTTGCCTGAAATAGTTTTCCGGTGTACAGGTACTAATAATGAAACAAGCAAGTCAAGTGCTGGGAAGATCATAGATGTTATCTCGCTGTTGATATTGTTGAGAGTTTGTCTCTAGTGATTGCAAGTTGCAGGAAATGATTGAAGTGCTGGCAAAATGTTTTGAGTGGCCAGATCTTAACAGGAAGTATGAAGTAGACATTTTGTTTGTTGTAATGTTTCATGATTTTTAACATTTTTTTCTCCAATTGGTATATAAGTATGTTTGTTTGTTGTTTAACGCCGCACTCAGCAATATTCCAGCTATATGACGTCAGTCTGTAAATAATCGAATCTTGACCAGACAATCCAGTGATTGACATCCTGAGCATCGATCCACGCAATTGGGATACGATGACATGCATCAACCAAGTCAACAAGCCTGACCACCCAATCCCGTTAGTCGCCTCTTACGACAAGCATAGTCACCTTTTACGGCAAGCATGAGCTGCTGAAGACTTATTCTACCCCGGGTCTTCATGGATCTGGTACATAAGTCAAGCATGTTAAACTGTTGTGTGGATAGGATGAACCAGCTTGGATTCAGCTAGGATTCCTAGCCTAGGATTCAGGTCTACATGAAAAAGTCAGTAAAAATTCCAAAATGGAATAAAAAATTAATGATTTTGCTTTACTATCAGTGTTAGCAAAAGATTACTTGTATTTTATTACTAACCAGACCAATAAAAGACTTGGATAAGAAGCTTAGCAATATTACATTGAAGATAATAATGTGAGTGAGAGAAATTCC
Source organism: Haliotis rufescens (assembly GCF_023055435.1). NCBI lineage: Eukaryota > Metazoa > Mollusca > Gastropoda > Lepetellida > Haliotidae > Haliotis > Haliotis rufescens. The sequence continues at coordinate 1,677,805 of NW_025964372.1, forward strand.
AAACTTTATACCACAAAAAGTTAGATTGTTCTATGTGTTGTGCATGTTTGAAATGAAACTAAAAATTATTTGCTTTCTTACACAGATAAAAAAATAATTACCAAGCATAGATGAAAATGCAAAAAAGACAAAGCAAAATATTACACAAATTTGAACTCTTATTTGAACCCCTGAACAAAAGAGGTTCACTTTTCATGAAACTGAATAAACCATGGACATAAAATCACCCATTATGACAGTGTGTTTCTTCAACATGTCAAGACTGACTTTTGTAAAAAAAGAAAAAAGCTGTGCAGACAATAAGCAAATTAGAAACATCATGTTAGTAAGTCGCATGCATAGGTGGATCCAGAGGGGGGGTCCAGGGGGTCTATACCCCCTCCCCTCCCCCCCCCCCCCCACCCCACTGAGAGGATTTTGTTATTGGACCCCTTCCCTTCAAAATGCTGGATCTGCCCTTGGCGTGTGTATGTGGCTTCTTGTACTAATGCTGGATTTATCGTGCTAGCCCACTGAGATACCCCATGAATACCCCACCCCGACACAGTATACTGACTCCGAGCCGACCAGTCCTTGTCTTAGCCCCTTAGCGCCAGGCAGGGTAGCAACAAGTTCCATCTTTAACTAGTTTTGGGATAGAACCACTGTTAGTAAGTAGGCTTAACATGGTTTAAAACAGTTTTACAGTTACATCCAAACGTGTCAACTGAACGAAGGAGGAAAGCCTGAAGTCACACACATCAAAGATGCTTACAATCTCATTCAAATCTGATTTATATTAAAAGATTAAAAGAATGAGTGCCAGGGTTCTGAACCCATGACCAGTGTATCCTGTCATCACCAAGGGATGCAACTCTGCACAGCTAATTGCAGACCCCACTGTACCCCATTACATGAAGTGTTTGTTTGTTGTTTAATGCTGCAGTCAACAATATTCCGGCCATATCACAGCAACCTGTAAACAATCAAAGCGGGAGGAGACAAACCAGTGATTGATATCATAAGCAATGTCCCACATCAGGGTACGGTTGCACAGAATCAAACAAAGCATGAAAGCTCATCAGCAAATCCATTTAGTCGCCTCTTACAACAAAACAGGCTTGTGACTAGGGCTGGGACGAGTAACTCGGGTACTCGGGTACTCAAGTCTGGTGGGGACTGAGAAGGACCTGGGTACCCACAGAACTACCAATCATGGTTGGTCATGTGATATATTGTTTAATGACAAAAATGATCTTGAACTGTAACGTTTCACCACAAGTCACTGATGTTCGCATTTCTTTCTGACTATGCACCCACACTTTTATGTTTGAATAAAGATAAAATTTCATACTGTAAAGTTCAGTGTATGCATGACCAGATCGTTTTATACGTGTATCTAAACACATTTTGTCCAGGGCTACAGTCAAGCTATTCCCAATAGGACATTTTGTACCTATCTCTGGAGACCCACAGCAAGAACCAGGGTAGGGTCGGGTAATAGGGGGGCGGGTACCTGGGTAGGGTCGGGTAAAAGGTGGGTGGGTACCCGAGAAGGGTCGGGTAATAGGTTGGTGTTGGTACCAGGGTAGGGTTTGGTAATAGGGGGGCGGGTACCACGGTAGGGTCAAGTAATAGGTGGGTGGGTACCCGGGAAGGGTCGGGTAAAAGGTGGGTCGGTACCCGGGTAGGGTCGGGTAATAGGTGGGTGTTGGTACCAGGGTAGGGTTTGGTAATAGGGGGGGGCGGGTACCCGGGTAGGGACGGGTACCCGGGAAGGGTCGGGTAATAGGTGGGTGGGTACCTGGGTAGGGTCAGGTAATAGGTGGGTGTTGGTACCAGGGTAGGGTTTGGTAATAGGGGGGGCGGGTACCCGGGTAGGGTCAGGTAATAGGGGGGCGGGTACCAGGGTAAGGTCGGGTAATAGGTGGGTGGGTACCTGGGTAGGGTCAGGTAATAGGTGGGTGGGTACCAGGGTAGGGTTTGGTAATAGGGGGGGCGGGTACCTGGGTAGGGTCAGGTAATAGGGGGGCAGGTACCAGGGTAAGGTCGGGTAATAGGTGGGTGGGTACCCGGGTAGGGTCAGGTAATAGGTGGGTGGGTACCAGGGTAGGGTCGGGTAATAGGTGGGTGGGTACCAGGGTAGGGTCAGGTAATAGGTGGGTGGGTACCAGGGTAGGGTCGGGTAATAGGTGGGTGGGTACCAGGGTAGGGTCGGGTAATAGGTGGGTGGGTACCCGGGTAGGGTCGGGTAATAGGGGGGTGGGTACCAGGGTAGGGTCGGGTAATAGGTGGGTGGGTACCTGGGTAGTAAATTTGGACTCGTCCCAGCCCTACATGTGACCTAATCTAAACAGAATCCCCACATAAATATGAAGTTAGTTACAGAAGCGGAAAACAGAATGAAGGTGGAAGGGTTAACTCACACTGGTGTAGAAGACAATGCGGAGAGGGTACCAGTGACAAACTAGCAACATTAGTGAACTAGACAATGCTGGGAGAGTGTCACCACAGACTGCACTGGTGCTGGGATGTTCTGCCAGGGAGCAGATTGTACACAAGTCGTTAATCTGTACACTTAACATATACAATACCAATAACGACGTTAAGACACCATACTATTTCTATTTAATTAGGACATTATTTTTTTTTCTTTTGTCATGGTACTATTTCTAGTTTTACTTTGAAACACTCACCTTTAGGTTTTTGGAAAGGAAACCTCGGCCCATTTCCGCATAGCATAGTGATTTTAGCGCTAAGGTGATCGGAACTCCCCTACTTAAACAGAGGCTTATGCTTATCGTAGTGCTAAGTTTCAAATTATATTCCAGTGTTTAGAAATAAAAAAAATAAAAATAGGAAGCCAGCTAGATAATATCCATAATCTGAATTATCGAGCTGGCTTCCATTTGCCCGTATTGCTATATGTATTCTTTTACCTATCAGTGCTAATTACCCCCGGCCTCCCGTTTGCCCATTGCCCATTGCCAATCAGTGATAATTTAGTCCTGGCTTCCAGTTGTCGTAACTATCAGCGCTATTACTGTAAAGTGTTGGCTTCCATTGTCTATTGCTAATCACCTATCAGCACCAATTATCTGTTGGCTTCCCTTGTTAGTTTCCACCTTTTGTTATCTTATTACTTTTGTTGTTCTTACATGTACATGTATATGCTCTCTGCCTAATAGCATTCATTCATCTGATGACGGAGTAAGTACATACTCTGAAACGTGAGTTCCTCATAATAAAGAAGTTGACATCCATAAATTCTCTTCCTTATATCTTGCAAAGTTTAAAAGTATCCTCGAAGTTCAGAACAGATGTTGACAAGTTTGCGTACCACTGTACACCACCTTGATTAACAAGACCATGACTAAAGTTCCCCCTGTATGCCTGAACTCGAGTAAGAAAGGATATTGGGAACTCTGTGTACAATCTGCTCCAGGAACGAGTAAGAACAGCAGCCTATCATGGCCGTCATGCTGCCATGCTGCATGGCATTGTCGTGTCTACCTAGTGTGTTCCCGCCCCTCCTGCTTGTCCTCCTGCTTCTGGGTGGTGCCGACGTACTCCAGACACTGGTCCACGGCCACCACCCAGTCGTCCAGGGTGTGGTAGAAGCTGCTCCAATCTGTCTCCTGCAGGGTCATGGTGCCGTTCAGGGCCGACGTCAGGCGCGTCTCCCAAAGCTCGATAGCGTTTGTCAGGTGGATCACGCTCGTCGCTACTCCTGTGAATGAGTGAGGCAACTCTTTTTAATCATTCAGATTATGGATTCAACCAAATCGAGCCAAAAGGCCCAATTATGAAATAAAATAAAAAAAAGTTTCCAAAATTAGCCACTTATCTGAAGCCCAAGTCTAGTAAACTTTGGTTCAGTCTTGTAAGCTCAGCTAACATTGCATCCAAGCTTACTGCACTTATATAGCAAGTGGGGGTATTCATATGGTGAAACTAACATCTGATGATGAGGATGCCAAGAGAGAAGCTGAGGATGATAGACTCAAATGTTTTTGTCACAGATTGAAAATGGTGTATATTTATTTCTTGACATTAATAATAAACAGTCCAAAACAGTCCAAACAGTTCCAAAATAGATTTCTGGCGGTCAATTACTCAAGAGTACCTTCGAATCTGAAAGCACACAATATTTATCTCCTGAATGTCATCTCAACCACAGCTCATTATACATCAAGAGACTTCCTTGTTCTTGTCTGGTGTTTGTTTCTAGTGTCTAGTGAGGATGATATGGCTCGTGTCTAGTGTCTCATGTTTAGTGTCTTGTGATGTGTCTAGTGAGGATGAGATGACTTGTGTCTAGTGTCTCATGTTTAGTGTCTTGTGATGTGTCTAGTGAGGATGAGATGACTTGTGTCTCATGTTTAGTGTCTCGTGATGTTCTAGTGAGGATGAGATGACTTGTGTCTAGTGTCTCATGTTTAGTGTCTCGTGATGTTCTAGTGAGGATGAGATGACTTGTGTCTAGTGTCTCATGTTTAGTGTTTCGTGATGTGTCTAGTGAGGATGAGATGACTTGTGTCTAGTGTCTCATGTTTAGTGTCTCATGAGGATGAGATGGCTCGTGTCTAGTGTCTCATGTTTAGTGTCTCGTGATGTGTCTAGTGAGGATGAGATGACTTGTGTCTAGTGTCTCATGTTTAGTGTCTCATGAGGATGAGATGGCTCGTGTCTAGTGTCTCATGTTTAGTGTCTTGTGATGTGTCTAGTGAGGATGAGATGGCTCGTGTCTAGTGTCTCATGTTTAGTGTCTCGTGATGTGTCTAGTGAGGACGAGATGACTTGTGTCTAGTGTCTCATGTTTAGTGTCTCGTGATGTGTCTAGTGAGGATGAGATGGCTCGTGTCTAGTGTCTCATGTTTAGTGTCTCGTGATGTGTATAGTGAGGATGAGATGACTTGTGTCTAGTGTCTCATGTTTAGTGTCTTGTGATGTGTCTAGTGAGGATGAGATGGCTCGTGTCTAGTGTCTCATGTTTAGTGTCTCATGATGTGTCTAGTGAGGATGAGATGACTTGTGTCTAGTGTCTCATGTTTAGTGTCTCGTGATGTGTCTAGTGAGGATGAGATGGCTCGTGTCTAGTGTCTCATGTTTAGTGTCTCATGATGTGTCTAGTGAGGATGAGATGACTTGTGTCTAGTGTCTCATGTTTAGTGTCTCGTGATGTGTCTAGTGAGGATGAGATGGCTTGTTCAAGCTACTGCACTTACCATTTTCTCCACTGATTCTGTTCGTGAACTGTTTTAATAATTCCTCCACTTCCTGAAAAATGACCAAATGACAGAATCTGATACACACTACAGAACTCAATATCTGCTTAACTGAAAGACATTTTCTTTTCAATGTTTCTTTGGAGGTTTCTGAGGAGATGTTTAGCTCAGGTATCAGATGGCATTATCGTTTGTTCATTTATTTTCCACGCCAGCTATATGACAGCTGTTTCGAAATAACCGATTCTTGACCAGACAATCCAGTGACTGATTGCATGTCATCGATACACACAAGTGGGATTCAATGACAAGCATCAAGCAAGTCACCAAATGAGGTTGATTCTACACCACTGTGCACAGTACTTCGGTCATAGCCGTTTTAACAGTATTCCAGTTATATCACGGCGTGTCAGCTTAATGTGGGAGGAAAGCCCGAAGTGATGCAGGTCTCAGATGTTTACCACTTCGGTGAAACCCACAAGAACGGGTATGGCGCTGACAAAGAAACATAATCGGGGCGAACCGGGAATCGAACCCACAATCATAGGTTTCTGGTGTGCCAAAGGGACGCAAATCTGCACACCGAATCACGGCGCCTTAGACGACTGGGCCACCCGTGCCCCCAATGCCCCTTTTAGCAGTATTCCAGTTATATCCCAGTGTGTCAAGTTAATGAGGGAGGAAAGCCCAAAGTGAAACCCACGAGCACAGGTACGGTGCTGACAAACCTAGAAACATAATCGGGCCAAACCTGCATGAATCAAAACAAGACAACATACAGAGAAAATTACTGTAAATAATTCCACCTATAACCCTAAAACAGTACACTGAGAAACTGTCTGCATCATCATCATCAGTTAAACACAAGCCTCAACAATAAACATGCAAGAAAACAGCTTCCTTAGCATCTGCTCACATCATTGAGGACGATCATATTGTCCTGCTCCAGGTGTGAGCGTCCATCGAGGCCCGAGTGACGTCCGAACACCTTCAGGGCACTGTCCGTCCAGCCATCCATCTCTTTCCGGATGTGGATCAGCTCGTCCTCATTGGACAGAAGTAGATCTCCCGCAAACACTTCCGCCTCCTTCGACAGATTCTGAAGATAACACAAATGACATCTATGACATTCGTTATGAATAAAATCCAAATGTTACTTTGGTCCATGGCAATTAATTTAAATTTTTTAATGAGCCTAAAAAGTAAAATGTTGAATGTTGTTTTTCAAATTCATGCACTTTGCAATAATGACATAAATTTGTAATTTTGTTAAAACTTTAATTAATTAATTAAATTATTTAAATCAACCCTGAAACATTGTAATAATTGTCATCTCCCTCTTTGCACGTTGTGAGGAATGATCCGTTCTACAAGGAAATGAACTGCTCTGGTTATGAAATTTTAGAAAATTCGTTAAAACTTAAACTGAAAACATATACTTTGGTTGTTCCTATAAAAGATATAAGGATGGATTGATCATATACTGTAAACCAAGAATTTGATGCAAGCATGAAATTAATGTGAAAAATGCGAGTGTCTCCTGCATGCATGAAGAAAGTGACAAAGTTTTTATGGACATATTGAAGTACTGTAAATCTGGAAATTAATGCATCTCCAAATTAATACAACTGCTGACCCCTAGCCGAAAATGGACCACATCCTGTACCACCCCACACCCTGCCCTGGACCACCCCATCCTGGACCACATCACCCTGGACCATCCCATCCTGGACAACCCGACCCTGGACCACATCACCCTGGACAACCCTGTCCTGGACCACCCAAACCTGGACCACCCGCCCTGAACCACCCCGCCCTGGATCAGCATGCCATAGACCACCCCACCCTGGACCAGCCAATCGTAGACCCCCCACCTGGAGTGAGTGAGTTGGGTTTAACACCACTTTTAACAGTATTCCAGTTATATCGCAGTGTTTCAGCTTAATGTGGGTGGAAAGCCCGAAGTGAGGCAGGTCTCAGACGTTTACCAGTTCGGTGAAACCCACAAGCATGGGTATGGTGCTGACAAACCTAGAAACATTATCGGGGCGAACTGGGATTCGAACCCACAATCATAGGTTTCTGGCATGCCCAAGGGACGCAACTCTGCACAGTGAATCGCAGGGCCTTAGACGACTGAGCCACCCATGCCACCACCTGGACGAGATCCATGCCCTGAAAAGGCTTCGATGGAGGTATTATGTTTTTATCAATGACACCCTAATAGTTGACAACACTTCTGGACACCTCAGTCAACTGCACCACCGCCCCTGCCCTGCTTGTGACATGAAAGCCTCTAGTTAATGTGGGAAAAAACAAAACTGTAACACAATTTGTGAAACGTGCATGCTCTGTGACTTTCTTGATGCAATAGTGAAGCACATACAGCTATTGTGAAAATATCATACTGCTCAACTTTTGTTGGGGGAATCAGACAAATACTCTCAAATCCTTTTTGAATTTGCACTCATTGTGGCAGGCATGTTTGACGTTGGATAAAAATATTTTCCTTCAGTTTTGAAAGATACCTCACACACCTCTAAAACTAGGTTCTATCTTTGTTTAAAACATCCTCAAAGACTTCAGAAAGAAAAACATTGAAATCCTTGAACCATTGTGAAAAGTCAAGTCCGACGAACCAGTGATCGACGTTATGACCATGTACAACTCTATCCTGGTACAGTGACTTGCAATCAAAAACGACCGAGCCACCATTCCAGTCTCTACAAACCTAAACAACCGAAATTGTACAGCTGTAGCAGGGGGCGTAGAGTCATCCCACAGATGACATCCTTACCTTGTCAGTGGAGCAGGGTGTGGAGTCATCCCACAGATGACATCCTTACCTTGTCAGCTTGCTGACGGGGTTAACCTCTTTGGTCATGTGGACAAGGTGTCCGACCTCTGATCAGAAGGTCCGTGGTTTGAATCCTATCACGGGACTCGGAAATTTTATGGCTGCTACATTGGCGCCCAATGTGGGGCTGAGCACGTTCATATTAAATTTGAGCAAAATAAGCCTTAGTACCCTTCTGTTGACGGGGGAGTATGTAGCAGGGTGTGGAGTCGTCCCACAGATGACATCCTTACCTGATCAGCTTGCTGACAGGGTTAACCTCTTTGGTCATGTGGACAAGGTGTCCGACCTCGGATCAGAAGGTCCGTGGTTCGAATCCTATCACGGGACTCGGAAATTTAATGGCCGCTACACAGCAACACCAACACACAAAGGAAGGTGTCTCAGTGGGTATGATGTTTGGTGTATTCTATCTCATATTACCTATGACTGTGATGATCTTCATTTTGTGGGAAAGGTAAGATGATTATAGCTGTGAGTTATTTTGTCGAACTGTCAGAACATTGAAAAGATGTTACTGACAGAAGGAAATGCCTATTTCATCCAGAACCAACTTCATCCACCCAGACTTAGGAAATAAAAAAAATCATCTGACATCAAACAGAATCGTGGAGTTGTGTTTGCAAAGGTCAAGGGCAAGTTTTGAGAGTATGTCCTTGACCCCTTCAGATAATGACCTCTGTGGAATCTGTTCAGCAAGGTGAAGGACAGTTTATCCACAAGGACACATATTAACTTAACAAACGTTGAGCAGTGTAAAGGCAAACGGTTTACAAACTCTGTTTTATCCTTTGGAGGCAATGGTTGGAAAGAAATGCACACAAAATTACAAACATGTACACTGATGTATGCAGATTTACCATCATTCTACTGTTTTCACTGTATAGACAATGGGAATTCTATCTGGCTGTAATATAGTGAACACAAACAATAGTTGTTCTAAACATCATCATCATCATCACCACTACCATCATCATCACCACTACCATCATCATCATCATCATCATCATCACCATCACCACCACTACCATCATCATCATCATCATCATCATCATCATCATCATCATCACCATCATTACCTCCTCCCAGGCCTGGATGTCGTCTCGGAGACTGATCATCTTATCCTTGTCGGGGATCTTCACCATGTTACCCTCCGCGTTGCTGAAATGACAACACAACACCTTATTACAGGAATGTTATAATGAACTAATTCATACTATACAAGTTAATTGTTTGTGCCCTGTTACAGACAGGGATCTTATTAGTAAGACAGCCATAACTCCAATACTTTGACTATGGTCCTACTCACAAGCAGTTCTTCTGGAAGTCCAGCACCCAGTGCTCAACTCCTGCCCTGATGCCCCGGAGGTGCTCTCTCATCTCCTCCTCCCGCTGCTTCAGGGCGATGTTGAAATCCTCAATCTGGTCCCGCCACACTTCCACATGGCCCTGAATCTCGGTCAGCTGCTCTGTGTCCTTGTCGCTCAGTAGCACGGTAAAGTGGTTGGCCAGCTTGGCCCAGGCCTTCTCGCTGACATGCATCCGTTTGGCCGTCGTCAATCTGCATTCCTCTGTCACCTGATTGAAGAAAACATTTTTAGTGTTTGTTGTTTTATGCTACAGTCAACAATACTCAAATTATATCACAGGAGCCTGTAAATATGAGAGTCAGGTATAGACAAATCAATGTATATTATTATGAGCAGGGTGAGAAGATACACAATAAAGCCAGTCATTTCATCTGACTGAGTCAGGGAGGGAGTCTACTGACCGCGAGGGTGAGGCTGTATGACTACAGGGAGTGTACTGACCTCGAGGGCAAGGCTGTATGACTACAGGGAGTGTACTGACCGCGAGGGTGAGGCTGTATGACTACAGGGAGACAACTGACCTCGAGGGCGAGGCTGTATGACTACAGGGAGACTACTGACCTCGAGGGCGAGGCTCTATGACTACAGGGAGACTACTGACCTCGAGGACGAGGCTGTATGACTACAGGGAGTGTACTGACCTCGAGGACGAGGCTGTATGACTACAGGGAGTGTACTGACCTGGAGGGCGAGGCTGTATGACTACAGGGAGTGTACTGACCTCGAGGGAGAGGCTGTATGATTACAGGAAGTCTAGTGACCTCGAGGGCAAGGCTGTACGACTACAGGAAGTCTAGTGACCTCGAGGGCAAGGCTGTACGACTACAGGGAGTCTATAACCTTGAGGGCGAGGCTGTATGACTACAGGGAGTGTACTGACCTCGAGGGAGAGGCTGTATGATTACAGGAAGTCTAGTGACCTCGAGGGCAAGGCTGTACGACTACAGGAAGTCTAGTGACCTCGAGGGCAAGGCTGTACGACTACAGGGAGTCTATAACCTTGAGGGCGAGGCTGTATGACTACAGGGAGACTACTGACCTTCAGGGCGAGACTGTATGCAGCCGTGCTCCACAGCTCCCTCTCATCAGACAACATGAACACTTGGCGTTCCAAGCGCCGGCGCTGCAGCTCATACAAGTCGTGGTACTCTGCCAGCAGACTGGCGTTCTTCTGTGCATCACCAAGAGCTGTCTTCAGCTGCAGGACATTCACAGCATCACATCAGTGAGGAGAAAAACAGGCTCAATTCCTTACATTCATTCAAAAACAAAAATCACATTTTTCTGTTTTCAAGCCATGAATAATTCCTACCCAGTCTGTGGTCTTACATATTCTCAAGAAGTGTCAGTTCCCATGACCCTTTGAACATGGAAAAAGGACTGGAAACTCCAGACCTTATTTCTCAATATCCAACATCTAGTGACAATACATGTGCACATGCGAACCTCCAATAGGATAATACTACACACTGCAAAAAAAGGCATATCTAGGAAACACAACAATAGGCCTTGAAACATTACATTTAAGGAGCCACTACCTTGTAGTGAATACAAGTTTGGCGCCACTGGCTTATAGGGAATACATGTTAGGAGCCACTGGCTTGTAGGGAATACATGTTAGGAGCCACTGGCTTATAGGGAAAACATGTTAGGAGCCACTGGCTTGTAGGAATACATGTTAGGAGCCACTGGCTTGTAGGGAATACATGTTAGGAGCCACTGGCTTGTAGGGAAAACATATTAGGAGCCACTGGCTTGTAGGGAATACATGTTAGGAGCCACTGGCTTGTAGGGAAAACATGTTAGGAGCCACTGGCTTATAGGGAAAACATGTTAGGAGCCACTGGCTTATAGGGAAAACATGTTAGGAGCCACTGGCTTATAGGGAAAACATATTAGGAGCCACTGGCTTGTAGGGAATACATGTTAGGAGCCACTGGCTTGTAGGGAAAACATGTTAGGAGCCACTGGCTTGTAGGGAAAACATGTTAGGAGCCACTGGCTTGTAGGGAAAACATGTTAGGAGCCACTGGCTTGTAGGGAAAACATATTAGGAGCCATTGGCTTATAGGGAATACATATTAGGAGCCACTGGCTTGTAGGGAAAACATGTTAGGAGCCACTGGCTTGTAGGGAAAACATGTTAGGAGCCACTGGCTTATAGGGAAAACATGTTAGGAGCCACTGGCTTATAGGGAATACATATTAGGAGCCACTGGCTTGTAGGGAATACATGTTAGGAGCCATTGGCTTGTAGGGAATTCATATTAGGAGCCACTGGCTTGTAGGGAAAACATGTTAGGAGCCACTGGCTTATAGGGAATACATATTAGGAGCCACTGGCTTGTAGGGAAAACATGTTAGGAGCCACTGGCTTATAGGGAAAACATGTTAGGAGCCACTGGCTTATAGGGAATACATATTAGGAGCCACTGGCTTGTAGGGAAAACATGTTAGGAGCCACTGGCTTGTAGGGAATACATGTTAGGAGCCACTGGCTTATAGGGAATACATGTTAGGAGCCACTGGCTTGTAGGGAATACATATTAGGAGCCACTGGCTTGTAGGGAATACATATTAGGAGCCACTGGCTTATAGGGAAAACATGTTAGGAGCCACTGGCTTATAGGGAATACATATTAGGAGCCACTGGCTTGTAGGGAAAACATGTTAGGAGCCACTGGCTTGTAGGGAATACATGTTAGGAGCCACTGGCTTATAGGGAATACATGTTAGGAGCCACTGGCTTGTAGGGAATACATATTAGGAGCCACTGGCTTGTAGGGAATACATATTAGGAGCCACTGGCTTGTAGGGAATACATGTTAGGAGCCACTGGCTTATAGGGAATACATGTTAGGAGCCACTGGCTTGTAGGGAATACATATTAGGAGCCACTGGCTTGTAGGGAATACATATTAGGAGCCACTGGCTTGTAGGGAATACATGTTAGGAGCCACTGGCTTGTAGGGAATACATGTTAGGAGCCACTTGCTTGTAGGGAATACATATTAGGAGCCACTGGCTTGTAGGGAAAACATGTTAGGAGCCACTGGCTTGTAGGGAAAACATGTTAGGAGCCACTGGCTTGTAGGGAATACATGTCAGGAGCCACTGGCTTATAGGGAATACATGTTAGGAGCCACTGGCTTGTAGGGAATACATGTTAGGAGCCACTTGCTTGTAGGGAAAACATGTTAGGAGCCACTTGCTTGTAGGGAATACATATTAGGAGCCACTGGCTTATAGGGAATACATGTTAGGAGCCACTGGCTTGTAGGGAATACATATTAGGAGCCACTGGCTTATAGGGAATACATGTTAGGAGCCACTTGCTTGTAGGGAAAACATGTTAGGAGCCACTGGCTTGTAGGGAATACATATTAGGAGCCACTGGCTTATAGGGAAAACATGTTAGGAGCCACTGGCTTATAGGGAAAACATGTTAGGAGCCACTGGCTTGTAGGGAATACATATTAGGAGCCACTGGCTTATAGGGAATACATGTTAGGAGCCACTGGCTTGTAGGGAATACATGTTAGGAGCCACTTGCTTGTAGGGAAAACATATTAGGAGCCACTGGCTTGTAGGGAAAACATGTTAGGAGCCACTGGCTTGTAGGGAATACATGTCAGGAGCCACTGGCTTGTAGGGAAAACATGTTAGGAGCCATTGGCTTGTAGGGAATACATGTAAGGAGCCACTGGCTTGTAGAGAATACATGTCAGGAGCCACTGGCTTGTAGAGAATACATGTCAGGAGCCACTGGCTTGTAGAGAATACATGTTAGGAGCCACTTGCTTGTAGGGAAAACATGTTAGGAGCCACTGGCTTGTAGGGAAAACATGTTAGGAGCCACTTGCTTGTAGGGAATACATATTAGGAGCCACTGGCTTGTAGGGAATACATGTTAGGAGCCACTGGCTTGTAGGGAATACATGTCAGGAGCCACTGGCTTGTAGGGAAAACATGTTAGGAGCCACTGGCTTGTAGGGAATACATGTTAGGAGCCACTGCCTTGTAGGGAAAACATATTAGGAGCCACTGGCTTGTAGGGAAAACATGTTAGGAGCCACTGCCTTGTAGGGAAAACATGTTAGGAGCCATTGGCTTGTAGGGAAAACATGTTAGGAGCCACTGGCTTGTAGGGAAAACATATTAGGAGCCACTGGCTTGTAGGGAATACATGTTATGAGCCACTGCCTTGTAGGGAAAACATGTTAGGAGCCACTGGCTTGTAGGGAAAACATGTTAGGAGCCACTGGCTTGTAGGGAAAACATGTTAGGAGCCACTGGCTTGTAGGGAAAACATATTAGGAGCCACTGGCTTGTAGGGAATACATGTTAGGAGCCACTGCCTTGTAGGGAAAACATGTTAGGAGCCACTGCCTTGTAGGGAAAACATGTTAGGAGCCACTGGCTTGTAGGGAAAACATATTAGGAGCCACTGGCTTGTAGGGAATACATGTTAGGAACAATTGGCTTGTAGAGAATACATGTCAGGAGCCACTGGCTTGTAGGGAAGGAAGCATGTTACAGAGACTCACATCTTCCTGAGCTTTCTGTGCCTCCCTGGTCACTCTCTGGTCGTGCTCCTTGACGTCGGTCAGCTCACTGAAACACAACACAACTCACACTAAACCCATCAATATATTGTCAAGGTAAAGGCGAGGTTTTTATCAGTTTTACAAGTTTTACAGATCACAGGGCAAAAGCAAAAAACCCACAATCAGTTGCTTGACAACAGTATAAGGTTCTATACGGAAACACGCCTCCACAGTAAATAGAGAAGTTGTGAGCCATAAATTGATTCTACTTTGTCACCCGTCAACGTCTAAGAAATGCAAAGCAAACAATTCAGAAATATGTTGAATTTACTTTTATTTGCCCTCCAAAATATCTCTATGGGATTTATAAAAAAATACAACCAAAAACATACACAACTACAAAAATCTTGATCAAATGCAAGGTAAAGTCTCAGGCCTTCTCTGACAGAATATATTTGTTACTTTGAAAATAGTCACCATCTTTCACTGGAACCCAAATTAGTATTTATTTTTCCCGCTGAGCTACCCAATGATGATAAGAAGAAAGGAAACATTGACTCACTTTGTTAGGACACTGATGGTAGATTTGAACCTCATGAGTTCCTCGGTGAGCCGCCTGTCCAGTGCCCGCTGTGCCATCACCTCCTCATGAAGACTGTAGAAACACAGGAACACATTGTCATGAACACATTGTCATGAACACATTATCATAAACACATTGTTCTGAACACATTATCATGAACACATTGTCATGAACACATTATCATAAACACATTTTTCCGAACACATTATCATGAACACATTGTCATGAACACATTATCATAAACACATTGTTCTGAACACATTATCATGAACACATTGTCATGAACACATTATCATAAACACATTTTTCCGAACACATTATCATGAACACATTGTCATGAACACATTATCATAAACACATTGTTCCGAACACATTATCATGTACACATTGTCATGAACACATTGTCATGAACACATTATCATGAACACATTGTTGTGACCATATTGTCATGTACACATTGTTGTGACCACATTGTCATAAACACATTGTCATGAACACATCATGAACACATTGTCATGAACACATTGTTGTGACCACATTGTCATAAACACATTGTCATGTACACATTTTTGTGACCACATTGTCATGAACACATTGTCACGTACACATTGTTGTGACCACATTGTCATAAACATATTGTTATGAACACATCATAATGAACACATTGTCATGAACACATTGTCATAAACACATTGTCATGAACATTGTCATGACAACATTGTCATGTACACATTGTTGTGACCACATTGTCATAAACACATTGTCATGAACATATCATCATGAACACTTTGTCATGAACACATTGTTGTGACCACATTGTTGTGACCACATTGTCATAAACACATGGTTTTGAACACATCATCATGAACACATTGTCATGAACACATTGTCATAAACACATTGTCATGAACATTGTCATGACCACATTGTCATAAACACATTGTCATGTACACATTGTTATGACCACATTGTCATAAACACATTGTCATGAACACATTGTCATTAACACATTGTCATAAACACATTGTTTACAACACACTCAACAATAGAATATCTTTCCACATTTCTCTTTAAATAAGAAAAAGGCCAATTATTTTCTGAACATATCAAACAATAATTGCCATTTCCCTTCAAATCTTTTCACTTTGCTCAGTGCATCCTACAAACAAATAAAGCCCCACAAAAACCAGCTTGGGTTACCATCAGGAAAAGCTAATAACAAGCATTCTACACTGCATCCAGGGGACGACATAAAGAAGCTGTTGCTGTGAACTGACTGACCTCTTGATCTGCTGTGGCACTTTGTTGAGGAGGGCGCTGTACTTATCTCTCAGCATCGCCAGCAACTCCCCTCTCTCCACACACTCCACGCTCACCTGGACACAGATATAACTCAGTAGGCAACATCGAACATGTCACTTCTGTCACAGATCCACCCTCACTTAGCCTCTGTTCCCAAACGTCTAAACATTCTTGTAACAAGCAATAACCACATCAAGCAGCTTTTTATCCAAACATTGACAGTGACATTGACATTTCGACTACAATATAGTTGTCCTGCTCACTCCTGCAAAGACTTCACCTTAGAGAATTCAGAAAGCTAAGTATTCCC
Source organism: Haliotis rufescens (assembly GCF_023055435.1). NCBI lineage: Eukaryota > Metazoa > Mollusca > Gastropoda > Lepetellida > Haliotidae > Haliotis > Haliotis rufescens. The sequence goes on from NW_025964372.1 coordinate 1,693,981, forward strand.
TCCACCCCCTAAAGCAATATTCCATCTTATGACGGCAGTCTGAAAAATAATCGAGTCTGGACCAGACAATCCATGATTGACATCATGAGCATCGATCCACTCAATTGAGATATAATGACATGCATCAACCAAATCAGCGAGCCTGACCACCGGATCCTGTTAGTTACCTAACGACAAGCATAGTCACCTTTTATGGCAAGCATGGGTTGCTCAAGACATATTCTACCCCGGATCTTCATGGGTAAAAAAAGTTCATGAAACAGGTGGCTGTGTATTATACCTAAAGAAACATAGCAATAGGCACACTGCAGTAATAAATTTAGCAATTAAATTGAGAAATTTATTTTGATTTTTTTCTCATGCAAATATGTTACAGATATGACTTTGATTATACATAAACTGTAACCTGAGACTCTTGGCATTATTACAATATCAAGAGTATACATGCTTACCTTGTACAGTCACAATTTTGGGGTCTCTGAATTTGTGAGTGAAAGTTGTTTTATGTCATAGTCATCAATATAACAGCTACTGAAGCTGTAACATGCTGTTACAATCTTGCCCGCAATATCTCAGTGCTATACATCAGTGGCCACACAGGGACCTCCAATCTCCTAAATACCGTCTGCTTGTATTTCTTTCTTAACAAACCACCATGGGTAAAAAGATTTTACGGCATACTCCACAATATTCCAGCTATTCTTGTCTGGACCAGACAATCCAGTGATTGATATTATGATATATTATTCCATCAGAGAACGATGACATCCAATCAACCGAGTCACCGAGCCTGACCACCGAATCCAGTAAATTGCCTCTAAAGACAAGCATAGGTTGCTGGGGCTGACTTCTAGCCTGGGGCCTGGGGCAGCTGTGTCCAAAGACGGTATCTCGATAAACTGATATCAGCCAGAATACATAACCCTGCCACTAGTGAGGTTGGATGAAATGGGGTTTAACAACGTGTCCAAGATTATTGCACATATATAGCGATGTGCATGTACGTGTGTGTGTGTGGCTGCTTGTGCCAGTCCGGAATGATGCTGATTGATAGTGCTAGCTCACTGAGATACCATGCCGCAGTTTAACATGAATACCCCACTCAGACACAGTATACTGACACTGAGTCGACCAGTCCTTGTTTTAGCCCCTTAACGCCGATCCCTGCCACTGAATTTTATAAATAACACCAGTGTCTGAAGCAGGGAAAGCAGCCCTTGGTAGGTGAGTGGAATGGTTGATGGATGTATGTTGGAACCCAGCAAATACAGGGTAGTGAGAGAGAAATAGTGGACACACCTGTCTGATCAGCTCATGGAAGATTATGTTGTAAACATTTTGCTCTTTCTTGATCAGTTCCAACAGATTGTGCATCTGAAATATTCACACACATTGTTGTTAAGAACAGGCTTCAATATACTGTTGTGTTTATGGCATACATTTAAAAACTGATGTTCACACTGTGTAAAGTTGTATAGGGAATTTGCGCAAAGTCTGCACATTGTGTTTTTCGTTGATACTTCATACACACAAATATATTGATGTCAGTTCTTATAGATAAGTCAAAAATAATAAAGTCACAGACTGCTTATTTAATGAGCAACAAAAAAACTGAAGACAATGATACGAAATCAGCGCCATCGTCCAGCGCAATAATGCAATACAATCTCCGGCAACCCTTTTATCAGTACCCTTAAAGTATGGCAGTTACCGCCACCTTAGCACTAAGATATTGTGGAACGGGGTCTAGATCACTAAACGATGGTCACTACCAGTGATGGAATAGCTCACCCTACCTGTAAATATCCCTGTACACGGGCCTCAGGCACTGGTACTACAGTTTCCCTTGCTATTGCGCCCTTCAATATAGCGCTAACTCAGTCATAGTGCGCAATAACGCATGGCTCCCAAAATATACTTACAATTTTAATAAACTCAAGTTTTACACTGACATGATGTTTTCACAATCTCACAAAATTTATCAGCTGATCACTTTGAGCTTGTAACATCGGAAATACCAGTCAAAAAATCTGAACCGAAGTACGCATTCAATCCCATTATTCTACTATCTGGTTTAACGTATTCATAGTATATATAAACTTACATTTGCAAAATGTTTATTAATTATTTATTAAAAATTTCATTTAATATTGTTTACAATAATTTCAGCGAAATCATGTGTGAAGTGATCGATAGATTATTTACAGCAACCATGGTCAGATTTACCGCTATTAATGCCTTGAAACAAACTTTAATTGACAGAGAATGGATACATATATATCATAAATGCCATACTTTGACTCGTTAAAAGTCATATTTGCAGCAATTTGACTGTTATATATCAACATGACGTTTCACAATCGAAATACATGGCGCGGAAGGCCCTACGATGACTGGTCAAAATGTACCATACATAAAAATATCCAGCAATAGCAATCACTGTACCAAAGTGCTGTGCTTCGGTTGTTATGATTCTACATATACAAAGTAAAAGCTGCAACTAAAGTAACAGGATATTGGAATATAGTAGCATGCTGCCTGTGTGTGTGACTCACCTGTGTTGGTCCCTTGACGACAACATCGTTGTCCGCTACACCGGCCTTCTCCAACATGTCCTCCAGGGAACGCTTCAGCTGCAGGACCTCGTACCTGCTGGCCGGCTTCCTGCACACAACATACCGTGAGTGAGTGAGTGAGTGAGTGAGTGAGTGAGTGAGCTGGAGGACCTCGTACCTGCTGGCCGGCTTCCTGCACACAACATACAGTGAGTGAGTGAGTGAGTGAGTGAGTGAGTGAGCTGGAGGACCTCGTACCTGCTGGCCGGCTTCCTGCACACAACATACAGTGAGTGAGTGAGTGAGTGAGTGAGTGAGTGAGTGAGTGAGTGAGTGAGTGAGTGAGCTGGAGGACCTCGTACCTGCTGGCCGGCTTCCTGCACACAACATACCGTGAGTGAGTGAGTGAGTGAGTGAGTGAGTGAGCTGGAGGACCTCGTACCTGCTGGCCGGCTTCCTGCACACAACGTACCGTGAGTGAGTGAGTGAGTGAGTGAGTGAGTTTAGTGAGTGAGTGAGTGGTGGGTGTGAGTGGGTGTGGAGTGAGTGAGTGAGTGAGTGAGCTGGAGGACCTCGTACCTGCTGGCCGGCTTCCTGCACACAACGTACCGTGAGTGAGTGAGTGAGTGAGTGAGTGAGTGAGTGAGTGAGTGAGTGAGTGAGCTGGAGGACCTCGTACCTGCTGGCCGGCTTCCTGCACACAACGTACCGTGAGTGAGTGAGTGAGTGAGTGAGTGAGTGAGTGAGTGAGTGAGTGAGCTGGAGGACCTCGTACCTGCTGGCCGGCTTCCTGCACACAACGTACAGTCAGTGAGTGAGTGAGTGAGTGAGTGAGTGAGTGAGTGAGTGAGTGAGCTGGAGGACCTCGTACCTGCTGGCCGGCTTCCTGCACACAACGTACAGTCAGTGAGTGAGTGAGTGAGTGAGTGAGTGAGTGAGTCAGTGAGTGAGTGAGTCAGTGAGTGAGTGAGTGAGTGAGCTGGAGGACCTCGTACCTGCTGGCCGGCTTCCTGCACACAACATACAGTCAGTGAGTGAGTGAGTGAGTGAGTGAGTGAGTGAGCTGGAGGACCTCGTACCTGCTGGCCGGCTTCCTGCACACAACGTACAGTGAGTGAGTGAGTGAGTGAGTGAGTGAGTGAGTGAGCTGGAGGACCTCGTACCTGCTGGCCGGCTTCCTGCACACAACGTACAGTGAGTGAGTGAGTGAGTGAGTGAGTGAGTGAGTGAGTGAGTGAGCTGGAGGACCTCGTACCTGCTGGCCGGCTTCCTGCACACAACATACAGTGAGTGAGTGAGTGAGTGAGTGAGTGAGTGAGTGAGCTGGAGGACCTCGTACCTGCTGGCCGGCTTCCTGCACACAACATACAGTCAGTCAGTGAGTGAGTGAGTGAGTGAGTGAGTGAGTGAGTGAGTGAGTGAGTGAGTGAGTGAGCTGGAGGACCTCGTACCTGCTGGCCGGCTTCCTGCACACAACGTACAGTCAGTGAGTGAGTGAGTGAGTGAGTGAGTGAGTGAGTGAGTGAGTGAGCTGGAGGACCTCGTACCTGCTGGCCGGCTTCCTGCACACAACATACCGTGAGTGAGTGAGTGAGTGAGTGAGTGAGCTGGAGGACCTCGTACCTGCTGGCCGGCTTCCTGCACACAACATACAGTGAGTGAGTGAGTGAGTGAGTGAGCTGGAGGACCTCGTACCTGCTGGCCGGCTTCCTGCACACAACATACCGTGAGTGAGTGAGTGAGTGAGTGAGTGAGTGAGTGAGTGAGTGAGTGAGCTGGAGGACCTCGTACCTGCTGGCCGGCTTCCTGCACACAACATACCGTGAGTGAGTGAGTGAGTGAGTGAGCTGGAGGACCTCGTACCTGCTGGCCGGCTTCCTGCACACAACATACCGTGAGTGAGTGAGTGAGTGAGTGAGTGAGTGAGTGAGTGAGTGAGTGAGTGAGTGAGTGAGTGAGTGAGTGAGTGAGTGAGCTGGAGGACCTCGTACCTGCTGGCCGGCTTCCTGCACACAACATACAGTGAGTGAGTGAGTGAGTGAGTGAGTGAGTGAGTGAGTGAGTGAGTGAGTGAGCTGGAGGACCTCGTACCTGCTGGCCGGCTTCCTGCACACAACATACCGTGAGTGAGTGAGTGAGTGAGTGAGTGAGCTGGAGGACCTCGTACCTGCTGGCCGGCTTCCTGCACACAACATACAGTCAGTGAGTGAGTGAGTGAGTGAGCTGGAGGACCTCGTACCTGCTGGCCGGCTTCCTGCACACAACATACCGTGAGTGAGTGAGTGAGTGAGTGAGTGAGTGAGTGAGTGAGTGAGTGAGTGAGTGAGTGAGTGAGTGAGTGAGTGAGTGAGTGAGCTGGAGGACCTCGTACCTGCTGGCCGGCTTCCTGCACACAACATACCGTGAGTGAGTGAGTGAGTGAGTGAGCTGGAGGACCTCGTACCTGCTGGCCGGCTTCCTGCACACAACATACCGTGAGTGAGTGAGTGAGTGAGTGAGTGAGTGAGTGAGTGAGTGAGTGAGTGAGTGAGTGAGTGAGTGAGCTGGAGGACCTCGTACCTGCTGGCCGGCTTCCTGCACACAACATACAGTGAGTGAGTGAGTGAGTGAGTGAGTGAGTGAGTGAGTGAGTGAGTGAGCTGGAGGACCTCGTACCTGCTGGCCGGCTTCCTGCACACAACATACAGTGAGTGAGTGAGTGAGTGAGTGAGTGAGTGAGCTGGAGGACCTCGTACCTGCTGGCCCGCTTCCTGCACACAACATACCGTGAGTGAGTGAGTGAGTGAGTGAGTGAGTGAGCTGGAGGACCTCGTACCTGCTGGCCGGCTTCCTGCACACAACATACCGTGAGTGAGTGAGTGAGTGAGTGAGTGAGTGAGTGAGCTGGAGGACCTCGTACCTGCTGGCCGGCTTCCTGCACACAACATACCGTGAATGAGTGAGTGAGTGAGTGAGTGAGTGAGTGAGTGAGCTGGAGGACCTCGTACCTGCTGGCCGGCTTCCTGCACACAACATACAGTGAGTGAGTGAGTGAGTGAGTGAGTGAGTGAGTGAGTGAGTGAGTGAGTGAGCTGGAGGACCTCGTACCTGCTGGCCGGCTTCCTGCACACAACATACAGTGAGTGAGTGAGTGAGTGAGTGAGTGAGTGAGTGAGTGAGTGAGTGAGTGAGTGAGTTTAGTGAGTGAGTGAGTGGTGGGTGTGAGTGGGTGTGGAGTGAGTGAGTGAGTGAGTGAGCGAGTGTGTGGTGGGTGTAAGTGGGTGAGTTTAGTGAGTGAGTGAGTGGTGGGTGTGAGTGGGTGTGGAGTGAGTGAGTGAGTGAGTGAGTGAGTGAGTGTGTGAGCGAGTGTGTGGTGGGTGTAAGTGGGTGAGTGAGTGAGTGAGTGAGTGAGTGTGTGAGCGAGTGTGTGCTGGGTGTAAGTGGGTGAGTTTAGTGAGTGAGTGAGTGAGTGAGTGAGTGAGTGAGTGGTGGGTGTAAGTGGGTGAGTTTAGTGAGTGAGTGAGTGGTGGGTGTGAGTGGGTGTGGAGTGAGTGAGTGAGTGAGTGAGCGAGTGTGTGGTGGGTGTAAGTGGGTGAGTTTAGTGAGTGAGTGAGTGGTGGGTGTGAGTGGGTGTGGAGTGAGTGAGTGAGTGAGTGAGTGAGTGAGCGAGTGTGTGGTGGGTGTAAGTGGGTGAGGAGTGAGTGAGTGAGTGAGTGAGTGAGTGAGTGAGTGAGTGAGTGAGGTTAATGTGGGAGGTATGGTGCCAAAGTTGATGCAGGTCTTGTAAGTCTAGATTAGAACAGCCGACCTCTTTGGAAACTCCAGTCCTTTAATATAGACTTACGTCAGACATAGTGATAAGACCCCTTTGTACAATGGCCAGGCTCGCTGACTTGGTTGATGCTTGTCATCGATCCCAACTGTGTGGATCGATGCTCATGTAATTAATCCCTGGACAACATGACCTTCACTCTGGACGACTCCCAATGGTTGACCAATCCAACCTGTCTCACCAACATGACACGGACAGCTAATGTGGCTCGTGTGTTTGAGGAAGTGGGTATGTGAGAACCAAAGACTTACAGAGACGGGAACTTGACCAGGTGCTTCTCATGGTCGTCCGGCTGTGTGGAGTATTTACTGGAAACCAACATGCATAAATAAACATCAACATCAACACTAGTTGCATATAAATTACCTGAGGCCTTTCAAAAAGGTGATTTACAGATTTTTGTTCCTAAACATATGTTGGTGGTCAAAATATTAAAAAATTAAAATTTCTTTTTGTCTTTTGTGTAAACAGTCATGTTTAATATTTTTTACAATTCACTGTCATGGGACAGGCATGAAAACACCTTGTGATATATTTCATTACTGAATGGGGTTTCAGACTCGGCAGTAATAAAAAAAAGTCTAAATTGGGAATTGTAGTTTTGTCTACTTTCTTGAATTTTACGCTTGGTGGATCTGTAAACCAAATAATAGTAAGCCAGAAATGAAACCTGGGTGTTGATCACAGCTACCCAACTGACCACTAGGTGACCCCACCAGGTGAAACACACCTTGCCGTTATTATAAGTATCAGTGTAGGCCAGTATAAAGTAATCAGTACATTATCACCTCATTCGGATTGCCTTGTGTCATGGCTCAAATCTGAGATACCGGGTCACATTCTTTCTTTGAAATAAGAATGGAAACAGAACGCCTCCTTCCTCACATTATGGGAAAGAAGATGTGTAACAATTACTTCCTACTGGTCTTATTGACAGGAATGATGTTGTTTTGTGTCCTTACTCTTCATGGTATTCAATCCCCAGGACGCCCTTGTTCTTGACGATGTGGTACTCGTCTGGCAGCAGGGTGTCTGGGAGCTGGAGGGCCTGCAACATTGACCACTGGATATTGTTGGGACATTGACCACTGGATATTGTTGGGACTATGACCAGCGGATATTGTTGGGACATTGACCACCGGTTATTGGTTGGACGTTGACCACCGGTTATTGTTAGGACTTTGACCACCGGTTATTGTTGGGATATTGACCACCAGTTATTGCTGGGACGTTGACCACTGGTTATTGTTGGGACATTGAACATTGGTTATTGCTGGGACATTGAACATTGGTTATTGCTGGGACATTGAACCTTAGTAATTGCTGGGACATTGAACCTTGGTTATTGCTGGGATATTGAATATTGGTTATTACTGGGACATTGACCACTGGTTATTGCTGGGACATTGACCACTGGTTATTGTTGGGATGTTGACCACTGGTTATTGTTGGGACGTTGACCACTGGTTATTGTTGGGACATTGACCACCGGTTATTGCTGGGACATTGAACACTGGTTATTGTTGGGATGTTGACCACTGGTTATTGCTGGGACGTTGAACACTGGTTATTGTTGGGACATTGAACATTGGTTATTGTTGGGACATTGAACACTGGTTATTGTTGGGACATTGAACACTGGTTATTGTTGGGACATTGAACACTGGTTATTGCTGGGACATTGAACATTGGTTATTGCTGGGACATTGAACCTTGGTAATTGCTGGGACATTGAACCTTGGTTATTGCTGGGATATTGAACATTGGTTATTGCTGGGACATTGAACATTGGTTATTGCTGGGACATTGAACCTTGGTTATTGCTGGGATATTGAACATTGGTTATTACTGGGACATTAAACATTGGTTATTGCTGGGACATCAGCTCTATCACACATCATCAGCTCTAACTCACATCATCAGCTCTAACTCACATCAGCTCTATCACACATCATCAGCTTTAACCCACATCATCAGCTCTATCACCATCATCAGCTCTAACTCACATCATCAGCTCATACTCACATCATCAGCTCTAACTCACATCATCAGCTCTAACTCACATCATCAGCTCTAACTCACATCAGCTCTCACACATATCATCAGCTTTAACCCAGATCATCAGCTCTAACTCACATCATCAGCTCTGACACAAATCATCAGCTCTATCACACATCATCAGTTTTAACTCACATCATTAGCTCTAACCCACATCATCAGCTCTAACTCACATCATCAGTTCTAACTCACATCATCAGCTCTAACTCACATCATCAGCTCTAACTCACATCATCAGCTCTAACTCACATCATCAGCTCTAACCCACCTGTCTTGGTTTCTCCTCAGTGTCTCTCCTGACAATGCTCTTGTCAATCTTCTCCGGCCGCTCTGCTGTTGCCTTTGTTTGAGGAACGTCGTAGAGGAACGAAATGTCCCTGTGATGAAGAAAAGGATCAGATCATATCACGTATTTTTCTATTTACGGATCCTGTTGTTCTGGTATTTACACTGACACAAGCTAATGAGTCAGCAAATGATTGGTCCCCACTACAGTGAGTGAGGGAGTGAGTGAGGTTTTACACCGCTTTAAGCAATATTCCAACAACATCACGGCAGAGTGACACCAGAAATAGGCTTCACACATTGTACCCATGTCAGGAATCGAACCCAGGTCTTTGGCGAGACGACGAACGCCTTAACCACTAGGCTACCTGACCGCCCCTTCACCACCACAGCCTAAAGTGACATTTGCATTCCTGGATGATGGAACATAGTGGAGTCCACAGTAAAGTGCTGACACTGCATGTTCTGAGTTACCTCCCTGCACCACACGTGCACGCTGTGTTCTCTGTCAGATGCTTGAATCGATCCCGTCGCTGGAAGTGCCACACATTGGCTGGACGCTGTCGGCCTTGAACCTTTGTAATACATGGAAACTATCTCAAACAAAGACGAGGGATAGACGGTGTGACTTGCATTTTGTGCCACAACATGTTGATTCTACTAGCCTGAATTTGCATCTTTGCATCATTTATGCAGATGTTAGTGTTTTTGAATGAGCTTATTATGTTTGTATGTTTGTTGTTTAGCGCAACACGCAGCAATATTCCTTCTATATGATCGTTGTCTGTAAAAACTCAAGTCTGGACCAGACAATCCAATGATTGATATCATGAGCATCGATCTGACGTACGCATTTGGGATCAATGATATGCATCGAACCAGCAATGTAGCGAGCACTGATTTCATTTTAAAGAGATTTTGTTTTACTCATGTCTTCCAAGCACAAGGTGTACTTCTTCTGAACATTCATAACCATCACAAGAATTATTTAGAAATTTGTCTTTTCTGTTTGAAAGCAAAAATTTCTTATTTTGCAACGCACAGAGGTAGTATTTAGATTCCTGTGTCGAGATGGCGGTCCTAGTTTGTCCTTCAACACAGGAGCCTGCGTAAGAGCAAATAGGACGTCTTCCGGGAGGAAGTCACTCTGCAGGGATGTTGGGAGGGGCTTCGTCTTGTCCATTGATGTGCTGGACCTCAGATTGGGCAAGACACCTGTATAAAAGTTGATACAAATAATCAGTACTGATGGACAAGGCAATCAAAACTAGTAAAGAGACAAGATTTGAGAACAAGCAGACATTTAACATCTTTATGTTCATTGAAGCCCACATCATTTTATGTACCAATACTGTGGTATTGCTAATTAATGATGTTAAAAAAAATAATTTTTTTGTTAATGCTGTACTCATCAATATTCCAGATGTATGAAATAAAAAACAAGGCAACCCCGACCTCTTCTCAAAGATATTTTTAATTGCCAGACATGAAAAAAGCAATATTTTTTTAGAAAATCCACTTATTGGAAACAAACTTTGCACTGCACCTCTTCTATTAGTATGGGAACTGTTCCCTAAATTTGAAAAGAATCCATGAAGTAGTTTTCAAGTTACAAGTCGCACAAAGGTTTAAGGAAAACACTTTAAGGTAAATAAACTTAAAAAGCTGTATTTTTTCAGAAAATCAAGATAGTGAAATCAAACTTGGCACTGCACCTCTCCCATTGGTATAGAAAGTGTTCACCAAGTTTGAAAAGAATCTATGCTGTAGTTTTCAAGTTATGGTTTGCACAAAAAAGTCCTTGGAAGGATGGATGGAACGACGGAATTTCCTTGGTATAACTATATAACCCCACCCTTTAAGTCAGGGGTAAACAGTAAAATAATGAAGTCTGGACTAGACAATCCAGTGATTGACATAATGAGCAAATAAAATTAGTAATAATAATGACAATGATGATCTGACCTCAAATACAACATAAGAAGCACTTTCGTCAGATCGTCAGATCTGTCCTGGAACACAGAATACAAAATAAGAATCCTTACTCTGGTTGCTATCTGCAGGCACCATAGTGCCACTTCCTTCCATCCCAGCAGATCGGTCCATCAGTGGAGGGGTCGGCATCGGCAGCTGGGGATCCATAGCAGCTGGCGCCACGGTGGCACTCATTGTCTTACTTTGGAGAGTCCACTGTAGTTAGCTGGCTGAAACCAATATGTAGGAGTTGTCACATGGCAGTTTTCATATCACACCCCGACACCCCATATCAGCCAAATTATAAAATGTGTCTATTTTCAAGTGAATGCAATACACTTTCACCTTGTTTGGAAGACATTGTCATGGGAAAGCTACCCGAGCAGCCGAGAAGACGATGCACTATGGGACATAACTCTAATTTTTTACCACCCGGGCTGATAGCGATCGCCCATTTAAAATGCATTGATAGTCAGATCAGCCTGTTGGTGAGGTGAGGTGAAATAGGGTTTAACGTCGCGTCCATGATTATTGCACTTATATAGCGACGTGCATGTACGGGTGTGGGTTTGTGTGGCTGCTTGTACTCGTCCGGACTGATGCCGATTTATAGTGCTAGCTCACTGAGATACCATGCCACAGTTTAACATGAATACCCCACTCAGACACAGTATACTGACTCCGAGCCGACCAGTCCTTGTTTTAGCCCCTTTATGCCGAGCGCCAGACAGGGTAACAACAAGTACAATCTTTTAACGTCTTCTGGTAAGACGCGGCCGGGGATCGAACCCTGGACCTTCCGCTCTCCGGGCTGACACTCTACCACTTATTACATACTTATTGATTGGTGCACTGTTTATGTGGTTCTAGTTTTGACCAGGTGCTTCCCTGATGAAGGAATCCTGCACACTTGAAACAAGGTGACATAATTAGGTCATAAATCATATATCTACACGGTTCCATTTTTAATGAATGTAAGACTTGCCATTTAAATGACCAACATCAACACATTATTTCCAACTTCATTTCACATTTACCCCAAAAGGATACATTGCCTCGATTCCTACGTTTGATGAACGTATTGGGAATTCCTAGAATCACTGCTCGTCGGTAGCAGGTGACAAAAATTAATGTGTGTGAATTATGTCATTATTATTCTCGCACCTAACCTTGAATGTAGGGTAGCGCAAGCATGAAACAAAATATGAAGTATGATAACATTATCCTTTATGTTCACTGTTCTCCCTGCAGTGTTTTATTATATGATAACAACTCCCACTTGTTTTTTATTTCTTAATTACAGACTCATTTCTTCCATGACATTATCTAGAGTGAAAACAGTAGAAATAAAATAAGTGAACACAATACCCTATCAAACGTTGTTATTATTGTAACACTGGCACTCAAGTAAAGACTGCCTGACAGTTGCTATGACTAGACGTAATCACTTTATAAGTAAACATGCAATAACTGGAGATTAGGCAGTGCGCAATAAAGATAATGCGCAAAAGTGGACAGCTTGAGGATACATGGATCGAAAAGTAATCAATATCATATCATGATAATGGCTAAGTCTTAGACCAAGGACCAATTGACTACAAAATATTCTGTAGACGACAGTACACACTAACATTCCCCATTTCATGTTGCATTTGTCTTTGTTTTCACTTATCTTACATAACTGTTGCAATCATTATTAGCCCATTATCATGAATTTTAAAAAATCAATTTGAATATCAGAATTAAAGCTTTACGTGATTTGTTTGTTGCTAATGCCACAATAAGCAATATTCCACCTATTTGACAGTGGCCTGTAAAAAAATCGAGTCAGGGCAAGACAATCCTGTGATTGATATTATGAACAACAATCCACGGGACATGATGATACGCTATTAACCAAGTCACCGTGTCTTGCACACCACAGGTAGCTGGGGACCTATTCTTACCTGCAATACCCACCGGGATAATTTTCAAGACGTCCAGTTAAATGATTAACTAATGTGACAGTTACAATTCACCACGTATAAGGCCATACAAATGATTAATCAGAATGTACTAATTTTGCACATAAAAGATCAACCTCATGACATTAGAATTTATATCCGAACGGATCAAGATCGATCTATCATCATATTATTTCCAGGTATTCCATATCATTCAAACAAAGCAAAGCTTTTCGATAACACCAACATGATATATATCTATTAAATCAAACAGTGGAACTAAAAATCAAGCAACACAGATAATAAGACAACATAAACATACTTTTGATGGGGACAGAATTCACTCTTCGGCCATTTTGGTTTATACGTCGCCATGGACAGCGGAAGCGGAAGTAGGATTACACTCAAAGATGGCTTCCAAAGAACACGTGAAATCATTACCAAAAGAAATTAAGGAACTGCTGAATAAATACCCCGTTTTAGAACACATAAAAGATTCAAATAAGGTAAGTTTGGTTTACACTTGGCAAATTTGGTAGTTTAGTTCTTTTCCAAATAAAGTTTAGACAATTTGTCCTCTTATCTGTGATATTTTGTTTTACAGTGTGTGTCATACATTTATCGTATTAACTGTAAAGGGGTTAATAAAATAATTAACACCATGCTATTAAAGTGATTTACTTATATTTACGGAACATAATTGATGTTTTACCGGAATGTGATCTAAATATTAAATGATACCTCTTAGCAAAGGGAGACAACTTTTGCATCCATGAAATATGATATGACCTGTCCTTTAAATTTTGCTCTTGCAGATAAAATGTACATTGAGTGGGCATGAAATGCCTTGCAAGACAGATATCGTGTCTGGTTACGTGAATGGGAAGAAGTTCATCAAGTTGTATAAAGATAAGGAATATAACTACGACAGATTAAAACCACATCTTGTTCCAAGCACCAGGAGACATCACGAGTAAGTGTGATTATCATTGTAAATTGGTTTCGGGCCATCATGTATACATTACACTATGGTATGGTTGTCAGTGCTTCAGATAGATGCTGCACATTCTAAGATGCTTAAGATCAAAGGTGCCGACTGTACTTTATCCTGTACAGAGTACAATTGTTTAGTTACGTCATAATGGACTGACGTCATGGCGCTGTTCAAGTTAGAGACTTATGTATTTGAGTATAAACACATTCTAGTTTTTTATGTTTTCTTGATGACAAGTTAAACTTTATTGAAATTGAGGGTAGTGCTCGTTTCTGGAGCAGAACTCCAAAACTGTTAAATATTCCTGGATGAAACTTGCAATATAGATCATTCTTGTGGAGAACTGGTGCCTTTTGATGATTTGGGATATCGAAAAATACTGAATAGCGTTATTTTTTTCTTTACTAAACTGAAGACATCCAATGGCAATGAACCAAAAGTGGGGTATAAGTAGCCAAACTCATTTCCGAATACACCAGTCCCGGGGGATATGTCATGTCCTGATGACTCTTGTTCTCAAGACACCTGACGTGGCAACCTGTGTTACCCTAGTATGTTCTGGTCACTTGATGACAACGCCGAAGACCTTGGCTCGATTCCCGACATGAGTACAATGTGTGAAGCCCATTTCTGGTGTCCCCCGCCGTGATATTGCTGGAATATTGCTAAAAGCGGCGTTAAACCATACTCACTCACTTGATGACAAACTTGGCTAATGTGTAGATGTAAAACACTCCTGTGAAGATCTAGGTCAGAACAGGTCTTCAGCAGCTTATGCTTGTCGTAAGAGGTGACTAACGGGATCGGGTGGTCAGGCTCGCTGACTTTGTTGTTGTCAACTTATCTCAACTGTGTAGATTGATGCTCATGATGTCAGTCACTGGATTGTCTGGTCCAGACTCACCATCATATATCTGGAATTTTGCTAAGTGCGGCGTTAAACAACAAATAAATCACACACCTCTAGATGTGCCTCAATTCTGGTTATCATTGTTTGTGAATGATTCCTATACTAATATGTACTGATGCAATGATAGATTTTAAGTGCATGATTGGATGTGGAGGATAATGCTGTTGGATGTCAGTGATAATAGATCCATCTATAGACATGATAGATGCATCTTCCCGAGGCAAGAGACTTAACTGACTTTAAAAGTCCAGTTTCCACCCTTGCCGAACTAGGCTGGAATTCCTTGGCTCGATCGTAGCGCCACCAGTGGCTATTATGAGTTATGTCCTTTCCAAGCCTCTCCTATGGACCAATCAGATTCCACCTGTTGTATCACTTGCATTTGCTTCAAACAAAATAGCGGCGCCTAGTCAAGACAATCTGATCGATAATCAATGTCTATATTGTGATTAACGGTCTTACATCACGAAATGCATCAAATCACAGGAGCACCTTGATTAAAAACATGAAAAGATTTGGAAAATATCTGTTGATAACGAGTTAGCGGTGCACATGCTTTGCAAATCCTTTAATCAACCGAAATCTGCACGACAGTTTACAAACTGGATTTCGATTTCGTTATGCGATTTTGATTGGACTATGCATAGACTTGTTAGTCCAGCCAAAATGTAACTCCATAATACCAGGCTAGTTCAGCAAGGGTGGAAACTGGACTTTTATAGTCCGTTTACTCTCTTGCCTCAGGAAGATGCTATAGATGATGTATCCCCAATCATGTATTTCATTTATGGAATGCTTTTTAATTTTGTAAAGTATGGTTAAAAACAAGTTATTTGACCAACAATGTGTGGAAAGAAGCAGAAAAAAATGCAACAGATTATATCCTGATGATTGATGAATTTGAACAAATATGACCAATGTTTGATGACAGCGGTCAATTCCATCACTAATCTGTGATATGCATGAGTAGAGTTTTGCTAGGGAGATTAAAGTATGGAGGATTTATCAGGACGACACATATTTTGTTCCAGACATCAGTTGTTCTGCCTCCTGACATTCACCCACATCAACAAGACGCCGGTGGCCGTCGACCGTCACTTGAAGGGCAGGAAATACAGCAAGGCTTTGAAGAGATGTATGGTTATCAATTCTCTCAGTTGCATTATTGATTCCTCAATGTTGTATTTTGCTTATACATTGAACTTTGAATACTTGTTCCCACCAATGAGGGGCGGTCGGGTAGCCTAGTGGTTAAAGCGTTCGCTCGTCATGCCGAAGATCCGGGTTCGATTCCCGACATGGGTACAATGTGTGAAGCCCATTTGTGGTGTCCCCCGCTGTGATATTGCTGGAATATTGCTAACAGCGGCGTAAAACCATACTCACTCACTCCCACCAATGATGACGCCTAAGTTTGTTCAAGAGGTTTGAATCTGATGGCTGGCACAGGGGCCAAATTAATAAAATCTGCTCATTGCCATTAATCAGCCATTTTGTACAAGTTTTTATTTTATTTTTTGTGGGATTCAACCGTTTTTTTTTTACAGTATTCTAATTTTGACGATGCATGTATAGTTCTTATGATGACCTCATATTTTGATCAAATAATAAGAATTTAGTATTCATGCAGTAAATGCTTGATTGATGGCTTTTGTTGAGTGTCTGACTTTGTTGACATTTTCACTTGTTGACTTGATAGTGCTATGTTGTGACCGAAACTGAACATTAAGCAGAGCTCCAGATAAGCTGCGTATCTGCGTAAAATACGCATAAAAAATGCAGAAATAGGCAGTAAAATAAAATCCAAGCGTATCAAATACGCAACAAACATTACAGATTCACTAGAAAAATAAAACTTGTGCCTATCGTCAAAATATTGTGAGGTAACCCTCTGTATTCGATTAGCAAATCAACAACTTATTTGGAAATTATGAATGGACATTCCGTCAACCTTGCCAAACTCCATGATGACAGTTACGTCATGATCATTTGCTATCACACTTTCTTGTGGAAGTATCGTGGTATTTTTGAGTCCTATAAAGCTCTCGAACCCAAACAACACAAGTTTGCAGGGACTAGATGAATAGTGTTTGTAAATATTTAACTTAAATACCCACATGTGTAAAAACTAGTGGGTAACAGAAATTTGAATACCCAGATAGAATTACTGATACTCAATGATTTTAAAATGCATGGGTAAAATACCCACAACACCAAAAGCTTATCTGGAGCTCTGATTAAGTGTGATGTTTCGAATGTTAAGCAGAGCACTGCCAAATATACAGGTAAAGCCAAACTTTCCTTCTTTGTTGGTTATATTTTGTGTAAATCCCTGGGCACAGTGGCTAATAAAAAAATAAATAAAGACATTTTCTTTTTTCAAGTAGTTTTGTGAGTGTGTTTCCATGTGTGTAATGAATACAGGTTGAAGTACTGTTCTAATATTCCTCACACAGAACTCTCGAGTTGGAGATAGTGGGCCTTAAATCAGATGCATCAATCATCGATGTGATGTTGGATAGATGAATTAAGCAATACGTGTTTGGTGCATGGGGTTATAAATAAGGGGGCGGTCGTGTAGCCTAGTGGTTAAAACGTTCGCTCGTCACGCCCAAGACCGGGTTCGATTCCCGACATGGGTACAATGTGTGAAGCCCTTTTCTGGTGTCCCCCGCTGTGATATTGCTGGAATATTGCTAAAAGCGGCGTAAAACCATA
This sequence comes from Haliotis rufescens, assembly GCF_023055435.1. Lineage (NCBI taxonomy): Eukaryota > Metazoa > Mollusca > Gastropoda > Lepetellida > Haliotidae > Haliotis > Haliotis rufescens. Next base: position 1,711,229 of record NW_025964372.1, read on the forward strand.
CTCACTGACTATAAATAAGGTCTTGACTGTCACCTGTTGTAGTAGCAGTGCTCGATTTAAAAACTTGAGAAAACACTTCTGTTGTCAATTATTTTGGTTTGAATGATTCAAGGGACCAAGTGTCAGGAGACGGGGGAAGTGTTCCGTCCGTTACGCAAGAGGAAGAGGGAGGAAGATGAACCTGGAGATGGCAACAGCTTCCATGATTCTGACAGGGACTCCGACGAAGACGTGGACACAGATGATAGCTACAGTGATCTATATCCACGTAAGGCAGCAGAGATTATGCCAGGCTGTCTGGTATTTATTTCCAGTTATGGTTTAAAGGTCATTGGCGCTGTGTGAGAAAGATATTGAATGTTAAATAATCCCAATGGGGATTCTGGGTAAGGTTGGATTATATTCAGGGATTCATCATTATTTATAAAGCTGTGTAAGTATTTATAAAGCTGTAACAAATATAAACATTAATACATTTTATCAACTTCCTTAGAGAGGCTATACATAATGTTAATATCTCATGAAAGAAATAAATGACGAGTGGGAGTTGTTTATCGTACAATAAAACACCGCAGGGAGAACAAACCACTTGTCTCAGGTTGTTTATTCTTCATGCAGTGTTTTATTTTATGATAAACAACTCTCACTCATCATTTATTTCCTAAGTAAGATCTTAGCATGACAACCATATGGAGTGACAATAGACAGTTGTATGTATGTGTGAACACCACAAGTAAATCTTCGCCATTACATCTGCGAGATGCACCTGAAGGCTGGCCACACACGTACACAGAGGTTAGAGCTGTGTTCCATAGCTTGTCCTTGGTGTTTCAGCTCAGTATTTCGGCGGGGACGGCCTGAACTCGGACTTCGAGTGTGACGTGGAGGAGGACGAAGGGGCAGCGGTCACGACACTGAGCAGGGGGGCCTCAAAAAAGACGTCAAAATGGGTGGGTTGGATGATGTGTTTTAGCACACCATCCTCTATGTTTCCAGGGCTAGCATTTCAGTAAAACTACACTTACACCTGGATCCATTCCTGTGGTTCTTGCGATCGCAAATTACCTGCCATTGATGTCCATTTGCCAATTTAATTGGCTACACTACTAGGTCTAACGTACCAATAAGAATGTGAGTGAGAAACCAGCCTCAATGTTGGGTTGGCCAGTCTGATTGATTATGATTGATTATGATTGATTATGGCTGTGTTATCGATGAGACAAACCAATCAGATAAACGTGGCATTATGATCCGATAAGATATGCAAATGAAGTCACCTTGCAGGAACTACTTTCAGTCTCTATACTTCAATCAATGCCTTTTTTCACAATAAACTAGCGTCAGGTAAGTATAAAAACATTGCATTTAATCAGAAATGCTCCTTTTTCTCAATAAACTATTGGCTACCGTTCCCAATATGCCGAGACAGGAGTTTCCTTATGTGCCGCCGAGTTTAAGCAGCAGACATGGCTGCATGTAATTTGGCACTATATGATAAATGGGCGCTTCACTCAAACATTGTATTCATACACCATGGACTGATTGACTTGAATTACGCCTTAAATATTTGTTGTTTTAAGAATGCCATTATTTGTAAATATCATATTAGGTATAAAGAGTATGTCTATTATGTATGCCTACAAAATGTTCGCATAAAACAATTTTTATTCCTAATGTATATTTACAATACAGATTTAATCTCTTCTAATAATCTCTTTTGATTTTTAGTCAAATTTTGACATGTTCTTTTCATTTGTTTTAATTGCAGGCCAAACGAAAACATGACAATAAACATAAGAAGATGAAATCTGGAGATTAACATTTGCCGATGGTGTGGTTATTCTGACACGGACTCCATCTCGGCAAGGCTGGATGCTTGTGTGAACTTACAATGGAACAGTGAGGTGATATCCTAGGGCTGATGATGATGATGATGAACCTTGAAGACTGTATTCATTCAATAAGGACGAGGCGGAGACTGACTCAACCACTCACTGTTTGACAGTGTCGCAGGTCGGGGCTGTGTGGCATCAGTGCATTGCTTGATCGAGGTGAAACACGTCTCACATCATTATAGAATTTTGCAGAAATAATTTCCAGTGACAATCTGTGTGCTGTAGAGAGACTGCAGTGGAGTTCACTGAAAGGTGTTTGCAGGTCTGAGTGAGCAGTACTCGACATCAAGATTCATGTGTCATTTTATACTCTGAACTGAGTACATTTCAGAAGGTCTGAGACGAGTCCAAATTTACTATCCGGGTACCCACCGTAGGTCTCAAGGTTGGGTACAAAATGTCTGGTTGGGAAGCCCTGGCAAAAACTGTTTAGATAATGATCTGATCATGCATACACTGAAGTGAACTGGAGTTTATTTTTACTCAAACATATAAAGTCAGAAAGATTATGTGCATATTCACAAAGAAATGCGACCATAAGCGACTTTTATTGTTATTGAAATATAAACAATATATCATGTGACTAATCTTGGGTCCTACTCAGGACCCACCCGACTCGAGTTACCAGCCCAGCCCCACATTTCACCCTTATGAAGGCAAATCGTCTTCCCAAGGCAAGAGTGTCCACTAGCCTATGTTAAAGTCTAGTTCTCTTGGCTCGATCGTGTCACCCCATGTAGAACACAAGTTGTCTCCCTTGTGATGAATACACAATATCCAATCAGATTGCTTTCTTATTTCAAATGGCTTTTAAAAAGATGACTACAAAAGCAGACGACCTGGTTGATCAAATAATAAAAATATTCCAGATTTCATCCCCGACAGACAAACAGAATGACAGATTACAACAGTGAAGATACTTATCACTGCCTCACTTCACTCTTACAAAAGGGACACGCGATTCGCTGTGCAGAGTTGCGTCCCTTTGGCACGCCAGAAACCTATGATTGTGGGTTCGAATCCCGGTTTGCCCCGATTATGTTTCTAGGTTTGTCAGCACCATACCCGTGCTCATGGGTTTCACCGAAGTGGTTAACGTCGAGTCAAAGACCTGTATCACTTCGGGCTTTCCTCCCACATTAAGCTGGCACGTCGTGATATAACTGTAATACTGTTAAAAGCGGCGTTAAACACAACTCACTCACTCACTCTTACAATAACAGAGGCATACAGACTACACAGTATCAAGTAACGCTGCACATCGCGGTAACCTGAAATGTTCAGCAGGGGTTGGCTAAAAACAGCACTGCATCTCGTCACTGCAATAAGCATTTATTCGTTCCGAGTCCCTTAACAATGAAGTTTGCACTCAAAGATATGAAAGTACTTGGACTGGTCTAGTCGATGTTCCCTTGATGTAGTGTTATTTACAATGTTATTTGTTGTATGTGAATGTACAATCAATAAATATTACGTTATTGGTAGACAATTCTGAGAACACACTGTTTAGCAGCACTGAGGTGCTCAGGACTCGAGTTGTGACTAATAACTGAAGTTTTGGTTCATTAACAGATGAGGATACCATATTATTATTTCTGGTCATGTGATGATACAGGTATACAAGTATTTGAATGGATACTTTGTTTGTGAAGTTAACACAACCAACAGATTTGTAGTTTCTATTGACAAAATAGGGCTCCTCAACTTGTGTGCCATCACATCAAAATGGAGGACGGTGTATGTTCAATGACAGGACATTTTGAGGCATCGAGTTTCTAAAAGTTTCAGTTATGAAAAATATGTCACTTGGCCGACACTGGACTGGTATTGTGCAATCTGCTTAAAATCCTACTCCTGTGCAAAACCTCTGCCGAGGACACAGGTCAACTTCCTAATTGGCATTAAGCCTTTAAAATCATGGTATGAGGGAGCAAAGCAATTAGACCAGCATATCTGATTTGTGTTTACGAGAAATGAGGTAAACGACCAGTTCTGAATGTAAATAATAAAGGCTACACCATTATAGTGTTTTGAATATTTCTTGCCATCGTTTCTTAGCATCAAGGCATCTACACCCAAAGAGTATAAATTGAAGGAACATTTGTGATCTGCGGGGGATATTTAAAAAAATCTAAATTTCAGAATTGAGTGAACACACAATGCCATTTAGAAAGTAGTCAAATGTAACAAAACACTTTCTCAGTAAAGTACAGATCCTAGGACTTTTTTGGGTTGAGTCCTGTCAATTCAGAATTGACAGTTTTTCTTTCATGAAGCTGACATCTGACTGGGCACTAATTGCTCAGTTCACTCGAGACAACCCTCTGTGGATCGATTGTCCAATCTATGCAGAGAGGTATGTAGAGTAGAAGATTAAATACAACTGCCTTGATTATTTGTTGTTCATATACAATGAAATAAAGATGTAACACATGGGTACAAAATATGAATTACTTTTATTCAGCTGCATTATGCAGCTGCGCCATCAGCTGCTCATGTAGTGCACATACGATGCATACAAAGATTGCATTGGAATATCTTACACATGCAGGAAAGTTGCTTTCCATCATGCATGCTATGTACAAAAGATCACAGGTGAGCGGCGAGGACGTCCTGATAAGGCATCCTCGCCAGTGTTGTGATTCTAGCACTGTCAACACATGTCAATGTTTGAAAGACCATCATTTCGTAAAGGCATAAAAATTTAGCTTCTCAGCACTCATGTCAAGTCAAATGAATTTAAAAATTTCACATTGGACTCACATGGGCTGATAACTTCGATGATCAATATACCAGTTAATTATCATAAATTGTCAATTTCTACTGATTGAATTATCATACATGTACAAAGAGGTTTGTCTGCATGCTAAAATCTTGATCACTGACACTTTGATTGATCATGCAGTGTGTTTGAATTTATCGAGAACATATACATAATAATCACAGAAAATAGTTTGAACATTTTGTTTCCCATGATGAAAACAAAGTTTGATTTCACACTGTTTCATAACACCATCCGTTCAACTCCTTGTGAGCATTGGAAAACAAGCACCATTTCTCTTGCCTGGAACATTCCCAATCCTGTACCGTGGCGGTAACAGTAGGTCATTGTTAAAAGGTTCATAGAATAGATGGTCAATTGCAATATTTGAGCATGTCTGTTGAATGGTATTTCAACCTGAATGTCGAACAATATTTGGATCATATTCAAAATAAGACTTTCATTTCAAGACATTACACGCTGTTCAATAAGATCTATAATTAAGAATCTACATGGTCTTCGTTGGAAGAGCTATCAAAGATTGTGCGGCATGACTCTTACACTTCATGGAGTAAGGATTGTCAAGCACATATGCCAACAAGTCCGCAAGGCTCGTATCAACTGAGATCGAATCTCTTCACACTCCTGTTTGAACAATGAACACACTTGACCGAGATCCGATTCCGTGACTATGGAATGCTCTTGGAACTGTCCACATCAAGATGTCAACGACTTCGGTGGTTGAGGAATCAACTCCCAAGGTTTGGGGATGCATTGGCAGTTCTGTGTGGGAACAGACATGGGTATGATGAATAAATAAGTCTTTGGTCCATGTTCTTTGGAGAGGAGTTGAGTGACTTAGTCCCACTGGGAGTACTGACTGAGGTGCACAAGTCGAGGTGCACAAGTCGAGCTGCTAGCGCAAGACTGTTGTGTAAAACTGCATACAGCTGCCCCTGGCAACACTGCTAAATTACATCAGTGTTCTTGATAATTCTGAAAGACTGGATGAGCTACACGCCGACAGAGACTCTCCTCACATCATCAGTGTATCTTGTAGCATGGTGGTGGAGCTTGAGGGTCAGCCCGAGGACTGTCATTGGCCGTTCACATTTCAATCTGGCTTATGCCATATTTGTGTCATTCACATTTAACAATGTGTTGTCACACAACCATATCGTGTTCTTAGCATTCAACATCAACATCTTAACATTCCTTATGAATACAGTAACACCACTGTAAGGTGGCTGCAACACCACTGTAAGGTGGCTGCAACACCACTGTAACGTGGCTGCAACACCACTGTAACGTGGCTGCAACATGACTGTAACATGGCCGTGTGCCACCTGAATGACTCACTGGTGCATGGTGCACGCTGCACCCACTCCGTCAGCCCCAGCGACGGACGGCCTGCCTGTTGCCAGACTGTAGATAACCTTATTAAGCTGCGTGGGCGGATGGTCATGGGTTCGGTGGGCCGTTCACACCAGGATGTAGAAAGTTACAGCTATTGCCAAACCTGCAGCCTCCTGGCTGAACAAAGTGTCGACAGACAGGTCGTGTTCTCGGCCCTGGAATCAGTAAGAAGCTCCGTTGTGACAAGGTAGAGGATTCAGGACATATCTTACACTCATACATTAAGACAACAACAACTGAATTTTTAGATTCCATCAATTTCTTTTCGTCAAGTGAAGCGGAAGGTATTATATGTTTTCTTAAACATACAAACTGTTCAAAGCATCTATGTACAATAACTGTGAATGTCATTAAAATCAGATTTTAGTTCTTACAACTTTTAAACAAAGATCCGAGAACATCCTACATCACGTCAGAGGTGCTTATTTTCACAAAAGGTATTTTCAACATTCAATTAGAGGTGAGGTGAGGTGAAATGGGGTTTAACGTCGCGTAACGAGGCGGTCCATTCAGTTAGAACATTGCATTCATTGCAATAATGGAACACAACGGATTACATCCTCCTAATTTCTCCTTGTCCTGTTATCAGGTAAAAAACAAAGTTACCTTTCAAAGCCATTAACAGAAGTGATAAACATAATAGTCTGCTGCAGACTTCGGGCCAGATATCGGCCTCTAAATGGGTCCAGACACAGTAGCCTTACAGTTGTCTTGAAAGTTGAACACATACCTCCTCGTCCTCCCCGTCCTCTCATCATGCGAGGGGGCAGTCCTCGAGGTGGTCCTCCCCTCATGTAGGGCATCCCTCCTCGGCCTCTCATCGGGGGCCCGTGCGGAGGTCCCCCCATCATGTTCTCCCCCCAGTCATCGCTGTCACCAGGGCCTCCAGGCCCCCCGGGACCACCTATCCCAGGCCCCCCGGGACCACCCATTCCAGGGCCGAGGCCACCCATACCAGGCCCCCCGGGACCACCCATTCCAGGGCCAGGGCCAGGACCGGGACCTGAAACAAACCATGTACAATGCTAAAATGATGATCACAGGACACAAAAAGGGCGATCACAGGACACAAAAAGGGCGATCACATGACACAAAAATGCTGATCACAAGACATCTAGTATAATGATCACATCTGATCAATAATATTAAGACAAAGCAACTCCACATTCAGTAGGCCTCTAATGAGCTCTAAGCATTCCTGGATGGGTGTAAAAAGCCTCTGGATCAAAAGCAAATGCAATCTTGTGACTAACCTGGAAATCGAGGTGGCATTGGTCCCCCCATGGGAGGGAATCCTGGGGGTGCTGTGCCCAGGAGTCCTGGTCTTGCTCCTGGGATCATGGGGCCATGTGGACCAGGTGGACCGTTTTCTGGACCGAACCCCTGCATGAAGTCTGAAACATGGCAACACATCAATATTGGACAACATACATATTAAGCAGCAGAAACTACGGCAATCAATGTCTCACCACGACAGAGATAATCAATTAAAACATCCACTCAGGGTTTCACATCAGTTCATTTTCAAAAACACTGACTGATTGTCATCCAAACTTTCTAAAAGATACTTTATAATTTGTCACTGAGGAATGTCCTATCAAACAATGCTGACATTATGACAATGTCCAAATGGTATTTAGCTCCAGCAGATTCCTCCACTTACCAGGGAGTTGTTGTTTGAACGGCTCCAAAGCATGTCGCAGATTCTCAGATAGTTCCCCGGTCTTTCCTTCGGATCCCGCCTAGAAACAGAAGTGACATGAGAGAAATGTCCATTTGAGGCTAAAATTACAATCAGAAAGCATCACAACCAAATTAATTCAAAACTCACTGAGGATATCAGTTACCTCCCTTGGGATAATGAGTGAATGTTTTTTTATACTGTAGTTGTCAGTAATTCAGCTGTAACTGCAGACTGGAATTTTTCTAAACTGTATGGCAAAAGAAAGTGTACACTGAAAATGGATTTGACCCAAAAATGACAAACATTATCAACACGTACTACGCTGAAACAGTCATCAAAACAATCCAACCTGAGGGTCCAAAACATCACAATAATATCCGTATCATATACATCACCATCAAATAACAATTTCTTGTATTTATTCTTGACATTATTTTTTGCCTCCATCCAACTTTCTTCTACCTGGCAGTTTAGTCTGGGCTAGTGTGCACCATGACACACATTCATCCAGGTCAGATTCCCTTGGTACCCTTCGACCTACACTTACCAGATAAGAAGCAATGACGTTCTGGATGTTAGCCAGCGCTGTGTTGGTGGCCTGCTGTGCTGATGGATCATGCTGTTGTTGCTGGATGGACGCGAGAACGTTGGCCAGTTCTGGGGGCAAGCTGTAGGGGTCGACTGTGGGGGGTGGGGGAAGCTGCTGTACGGTGGTCTGGGGGTACAGGTTTTCATACGTGTAACTCAGCTCCTCTCCTGCATTCTCCTGTGAGAGAGAACAAGGGGTGATGTACAGCTCATTGGTTACTTTACATAACAAGGTATTGGTGAACACAAACACTTCCAGACTTTAACAAGTGTAACGCTGTACTCAGCAATATCCCAGCTATGTGATTGTGCAGTTTAAGTAACTGAATCTGGGGCAGACAATCAAGTGATTGATATTATGAGCCCATCCTGTCCACTGAGTTGCCTCTTATCACAAACAAGGTGGACTGGACGTATTCTAAGCAAGAATTGAGTAAAGCGATTGCCTTCGAAGCTGAGAGTGCTGGCAGAGAAGCTGCCAATCACAACACTGTAATGAAATCAGACTCGCAAGTGACAGTATTGTTTGTTTGTTGTTTAACGCCACTCTAAGCAATATTCCAGCTTTATGTTGGCGGTCTGTAAATAATCAAGTCTGGACCAGGTAATCCAGTGATTGGCATAATGAGCATTGATCCATGATGACATGCATCAACCAAGTCAGCGAGCCTTACCATCTGTTAGTTGCCTCTTACGGCAAGCATTGGTTGCTGAAGACCATTCTACCCTGGATCTTCACAGGTCACAAGTGACAGTAACATTCCAAGACAATGGTGTATTGTCAATACAGTTGACACAGTGACACTAAAACAATTGTGCACATATACTAAAACATTTGTGCACATACTCTCCTGTTCTTTCCAAAACTTCATGTACATTCAAAACAGAAACCTTTCATTGACATTGTAATACATGACATAACAATTGCATTGATATTTTATTTCCCCTCTCTCTGCCTGTACAACAAAAGGATTGTACTTACGTCTTCAAGGGGAATGATTCTTGGTTGCGAGGGTTCAATTGACTCTAGCTCTGGTTCACTGGGAGTGTCGGGGACCCTGCATCATCAACAGGTGACATTGTCAGGATGTTGTCAAGCCATCAGTGTTAGTTACTTACTATTCGGCCATTTAAATTCAATAAATGATACTTTTCAATCTGAAGCATCATTCCTAAGTATAGGCATTCATGTTCATGTCTCAATGTTGAAAGCGTAATTCCTAAACCAGAAACATACTTCAGATGACATAGAGAAAATAAATTCCTGCAATTAATATCTTGTGATAATATTTTACAAAATTTATTTAAATATTTCATAAAGACATACATCTAAAGAAATGATACTTTAAATGATGCCATTTTTATAGGTTTGAAAAGGAAAATTAAAAATGCAATGAAAATACTTACATAGTTTTTGAGAAGAAAATTGCCTGTAGAACCTTCTGTTCTCTGGCCTTCTGAATGTCCTTCTCCGTACTGTTGGCGCCATAGTCAAAGGCGGAAGAATCATCAAAGAATGGAGGGGTTCGCCACTGCAAGACAGACCATAAATACTTAGGAACAAAGGTGAGTGTGAGTCATGAGGTTAACACTGCTCTGGACAGTATTCCATTCATATCACGACCTGTCAGCTTACTGTGGGTACAGCCATGGGTATTGTGAGACAAACCTAGAAACACAATCACTGCTCCCCAAAACAATTAAACAAGCTTATAGTTGTCAAAGAGAAAATCTCGGGTACGAATTTGTGAGAGAGCTAGCTTCAATGTTGCTTTGAAGGAATTTCAGTTGTAAACGAGTGTTTCAACTAAATAATGAATGTGAACTAAATTTATATCCTCGCTGAAGGGATACAAGTAATGCTTTGATGATAAAAATGAAAGTAATTATCGGTAGTTACCATTTGTTAATAAATGAAAACTATTGATAATCACTAATTATCAGAGTACTCACCGGCAGAGCCTCAACCATGTTGTCGTTGATTAATCTTTTAGCACTTTCCATGGCCTGAAATAGAAAATTTTAAATGGAAGAGTTGTTACAAGTACATACAATACATGGAAAGCCACAATTTATTCAAATTAATGTGAAAACAATACTGTTAATATTTAGTCAGCCTTGAAAAGAGGCAAAAGTAAGGATTGCTGACTATAAAGCAAGTTATAATGATTAATCTAACTACACCCTCCTTGCATGTCAACTCAAACTTGTGGACCATGCCCATCTTTAATTGTGTATTCCACGGCAGTATACAATGTACTTCAGTGAACATGGTGCTGACATGAGAATGATAAAGAACCCCTACCTTCCTATCCATCATCATCTCTTGCTTCTTCAGCATGTTGAAGGAGTCCTTGGGTCGGTTGACATTCACTGAAACACAAAACATGGTACTCATGTTTACCTAGTTCTTGTGACTGCCATCATGAAGAACATGCTTAGGCATCGTAACATCCACATTCCAGATATCTTAGTGGATAGGAAGACAGCATGATAAAAGCATGTTTGTCACACTGAGTTTACGAAACGATTGTCAGAATTGTATTTCCTGTGTAAAGGCCAAGGTAATATTTCAGTTCTTACACAGGTTCGTAAAATCAGTTAACACACAGACGGGAATAATTGCATTAAACATTAACATCAGCAACTTGTCGAAATCTTACGTATAGATCGTGCGTAGTGATACATGTTTTCCATAGCCATGTAAACCAAAATAAACAATTCGCTGAGAAAAAAAGTTCCTCGGATTATTTTAAACAAAATACTTGAACAGACTTTTGCAGAATAATTGAAACTTTAATAACGGTAACAACAACGATTCGGTGTAATCTGATTATATCTCTGGTGTAACTTCACTTATAATATATAGTTTCAAATCAAACCGCTCGCTCTTCCGGTTATCTAATTTGCATATCTAATTTGCATACTTATGTCATTGGGGTATGACATACATGTTTTTATGTCATAAGCTTATGTCATGGATAAATGCTTAAGTTAAATGATAAATTTCTTTATTATCCATTATTTCTTATCCTTTTGAGCCCCCTTTCAGAAAAATGCACTTATCCCAAGAGCCGACTTAAAAGAAAACCACAATCTTTAGCTATGACATCGTTTCTATGTGACATCATATGACCTTACATCACAATATGATTCAAATGCTGTCAACAATGCGGTCTGGGTGACGTACATAATACACTGGTGCTCGTGAAGTGATGTTTGCACAGGTGCACAAGAGATCTTTATGGACAAAGGTTAATATGCTAATTACCTCGTTCAGTTTCATCCAAGTCGAAGTAGAAGAATTCCCGTATTCTCGACTCGTCTGCCCAGGAAACATTCTTCTTGGGTTTCCGCCTCTTTGTACTTCCTGTTGTCAACAAGGACTTGGGCTCCTGCGTTGAGTACTCAGGGAGATCATCTATCATCGGCTCTGCATTGCTCTCAGCTGACAAACAAACAAACAATCACATTCATAAACATCTCAATTTCAAAATAATGTCATTTTAATCCATGTCAATCCAGTGTTCATATTTGGGTTGGTTGTGTGGCCTTGGGGTTATGTCCTATAGTATTGGCGCCAAGGGACCCAACATGTTTAACTGTTCACATACGGGTTAGGACAAGGAAATCTTTTTTTCTGCCTAATTTCAAACACACCCATCACTTGTACACACATTTTTACAAACAAATAAATATTTCAGCTTGGTTGGTTGGTTGGTTTGTTGTTTAACGCCGCACTCAGCAATATTCCAGCTCTATGACGGCATTCTGTAAATAATCGAGTCTGGACCAGACAATCCAGTGATTGATATCATGAGCATCGATCCATGCAATTGGAATCAATGACCGTGCATCAACCAAGTCAGCGAGCCTGACCACCCGATCCCGTTAGTCGCCTTTTACGACAAGCATAGTCGCTTTTTACGGCAAGCATGGGTTGCTGAAGACCTATTCTACCCCGGAGGTGTATTTCCCATTACAATATACTCAACACATACAAATAATCTCTGGATGTAAAATGTGAGAAACCTTTCATTATGCATTCATTAATAGGTAGCAAAAAAGGTTTCAAAAACTGAAAGAAAAAATATCTACAAAAGCTGAGACTCGGCCACCAGAATTGAACATACTTAGTTGATCAGGATCGTCATTCAAGTGAAGGTCATGGTTGGCCATTTCTCCCTCTAGTTTGTCCACTACTGATTTCATATCTGCATCCTCCGTATCCATCTTCTCCTCAGGAGACGGGGATCTCCGGTCATCCTTGGATGTCTCTTCTGCTGTTTCCAGAGTATCTTTGTAAAACTGATTAGGAAAGATATTGTTTTGTTACAACAATGTATAAAACACTGCCCAGACAATTGCAATCATCAAAGCTTAAGTCTTTAATAATTAAACATATATTTCCAGTCCAAAAACATCACTAACAGTTCACAAACTTAGACAATTTCTCACAATCCAACAATTCTGAACAGCAAAGTGACTGACATGGGATAGAAATTAGCACTAGCCCTGACCAGTTTTGTTAATAAGATATCCTTAGGGTGAGTAGAATGTTAAACAATTTTGGTGGGCACTGCAATATGTTATCAGTATTCAGGCTAGTAGGCTTTCTTGGTAAATGTCCAACCTTTAGACTAATGCTCCTTATATTGAAAACAACATGATTTCAGAGATTAAATATGACAACTAGGAAGAGATTTCCTCCATACTTACAGAGGGTACAGAGGGCAGCTTCTGAGCCAAGGCTGTTGTGGGACTAGGTGGGACTTGTGACGTGGGTGATGTGTTGGACATCGTGGGTGAGGTCGGCGACGTTGGGGTGGTTGTGGGTTTCCCTGGGGAGATCTTCTTTCTTCGCTTCACAGCGTATGATGTAGGTTTGGTGATTAAACTGTCCATGAAACCACTGCTTTCGTGAAACTCTGGAGCTGGAGACAAAACAGTTCATGCATGAAAGTCATGAATAAAAAAGTAGGTATATTGCAAACACTGTTTCAAGTTTGCTTGTTTGTATATTCAGCAATATGCAGGATATATGACTGCGGTCTGTAAATAATCGAATCTGGACCAGACAATCCAGTGATTGACATCATGAGCATTGATCCAATGACATGCATCAACCAAGTCAGCGAGTCTGACCACCCGATCCCGTCAGTCACCTCTTACGACAAGCATAGTCACCTCTTACGGCAATCATGAGTTGCTGAAGACCTATTCTACCCCGGATCTTCGCGGGTCCTGTTTCAAGTACATGATAGCAGTGATATATTCTAAACTCATCCCATTCTTTCAAGCATTTATCAAAACATTAATCAACCTTGGTAGGAAAAGTTATTTTACAACAAAGTCAGTCATATTCCAGATATATCATGCCATCCTGCAAATAAACAGAGTCTGGGCCAGGAAAACCAGTGGTTGATAACGTGAGCAGCGATCTCTCCAACTTAAGTTATATAACAGATTGCCTGGATGCTGCATGGGTGAATCTCTGAAAGGTGTACACTGCTAGCTCCATGTCATACTGACTGTAACAGAACAGTAACCTTCAAACCAACCAGGAATTGGGATGATCGGCATAACTGTCAGATCATTTGAAAACAAGACAAAATTTAAGTCAGTTAACATAATACAATGTTAATATGATGAACACTTACGTTTTTTAGGTGGAATGACTTTTATTCTGCCATGTATCTCTGTTGGAGATACAGCAGCACGAGAAGAGTTGAGAGTGGAAGCAGAAGACAGTGGTGGCATGCTTAACGTGAGGCGGGGTTTCTTCTCAGGAAGTTCATCTGGCTTAGCGTCTTGACTGCAATATAATTCAGCAACGTGAGAAACTAATTTTTGTACACATTCCTGTAATTATTAACTTGCTATAAAATCCTTAAAATTCTAATAGCTCTTAATGCTGTTAAAAGTATCACATGAAGGGGAGATAATTTGTCCCAACAGAGTTATCTCCCCTGTAACATAAACTTGCACAACAGGAGCAGCATTACTTGGAAACATGTTTCAATTATTTTTTTAATAAAATTAGTTAATTTCATATTTCGTATAATTTGTTTGCAATATAAATGTTTTGTACCACTGTCATTCATAACCATCATAGAACTAAATATATCAGTATTCTGATTCTGCGACACAGTTATTTTGCTTGATTTTATGTATGACCCGCCGGAAGAAAAGGGTGCTATGGATTCCAGGAAACAATTGTGATGTTTGACGTCATTTTAATAGTATCAAGATTGTCATAAAGACTGAAAACTGGGACTTTGCATAAAATGAGTACAAATGGTTTAGGCCATTTATCTCTGTAATAAATAGGAATTGCTGCTTGAGAATTGTATTTTTGTGGTCCTAGGATAATGCATTTTTAAAAAATAACGAGAAGTCAAAATGTGAGTTTTCCCCCCATAAGGTCCCTTATGTCATGGTGGGTGACATTTGTAATCTCCCTTGAAACACAAACCCGCTTTTGTTGGTAGGTGGGGGGAAATTTCAGATTTTGTTTTCGTCAAAAAGTTTGTAACATGTTGTCATGTGTGCAGAGTTATTTAATCTTGTCTCGTTAACCCATTGTAAGCAGTGGTAGAAACTAACATAGTGATTAGTCCACTAGTCCTTATGATACCTTAACCATTGGGTAGTTTGGCAAGGACTACAGGACGATTTCTCATGCTGTTCAGCTTTATTTTCTTGTTGCTGCATCTATTGTATTTAGTTCAGTTTGTATATTGTTTTCTCCCACTCTTCCTTTATAAGGCAGAATCTGTGAATCATATTTTTATAAAGTATCCCACCTTAATATTTTGTTGTGCATGCAAGTTTAGATAAGACCAGAATTTCACAATGTCACGAATGACTTTTTGTAAGATTTTAGAAAATTAACAGTGAATTTCACTGAAATCAAGCATATTTTAACAAATCTCTTATCTCACGTAATTTACGGTATGTGATGTTTTGTAATATGGTTCTAAAGCGGGTCAAGAAATAAACAGACCCAAACTGTTCATAATGGTAATAAATACAGAACTGACCAAAATCTCCATAGTAACTGAAAACTCTTTCAAAACAAAGCAGTCATGAGACCTGTCAATGATTGAAACTCCCTCAATCTTGTGGGATTCAAATACTTACACAGAACGCTTAAGCAATGGAAGTTTATTTGTGTCTTGGGACTTCTTTTTAACAGGGGCTACTGCCTTATCTTCACCGATGCCAGTCGACCGAAATTTGGCAGCAAATGTTTTCACAGTCTTTGGTCGTTTTTTTGCATCCTCCTTACTACTGTCCTTATCTGACTTAGAATCAGGCTTCTGCCCTAGTCTTTCACTGTGATCACTGGAGTGGTTGGACCCATCCTTATCACCCTCCTTATCACTGTGATGATGAGATTTCTCCCTCCTCTCCTTACTGTCTTTCCCATCCTTTGTCTCTTTATGCTTGTCCTTCTTCTTCTTTTTGTTCTTATCTGAAAACAAACACAAGTTTTGTTTGTTGTTCTGATTCAGTTCCAACACTGGCCTTTCGGGAAATAGTTGTTGTTGGTTTGTTGTTTAACGCCGCACTCAGCAATATTCCAGCTATATGACAGCGGTCTGTAAATAATCGAGTCTGGACCAGACAATCCAGTGATCAATATCATGAGCATCGATCCACGCAATTGGGATCGATGACGTGCATCAACCAAGTCAGCGAGCCTGACCACCCGATCCGTTAGTCGCCTTTTGCGACAAGCATAGTCACCTTTACGGCAAGCATGGGTTGCTGAAGACCTATTCTACCCCGGAATTTCGGGAAATAAATCTATGAACATCTTCCTGAGGCAAGGGAGTCAACTGACAATAAAAGTCCAGTTTCCACCCTTGTCGAACGAGACTGGAATTATGGAGTTATGTTTTGGCTAGCCTAACAAATCTATGCACAGTCCAATCGAAATCACATAATGAAAACAACATCCGGTACATAAACAACATGGCAAACACCGTGCAGATTTGGGGGGATTGCAGGATTTGCAGAGCATGTGTACCATCAACTTGGCGTTGACAGATGGATGACAGAATCTTTTTTTGTTTTTAATCAAGGTGCTCAAATGATTTTATGCACTTTGCAAGTCAAAACCCATTATATTACAATGAAGATCTTGATTTGCTTGTTTGTTTCTTTGTTGTTTAACACCACACTCAGCAATTTTCCAGCTATATGACAGCGGTCTGTAAATAGCTTGAGTCTGGACCAGACATTCAAGTGATTGATATCATGAGCATCGATCTACGCAACTGGGATACGATGACATGCATCAACCAAGCCAGCAAGCTTGACCACCAGATCCCATTAGTCGCCTCTTACAACCAAAATTTCCTTTTATGGTAAGCATGGGTTGCTGAAGACCTATTCTACCCCGGATCTTCATGGGTCCATTTTGTTTGAAGCAAATGTAAGTGATATGAAAGGTGGAATCTGATTGCTACAATTCTAGCCTAGTTCTGCAAGGGTGGTAACTGGACTTTTACAGTCAGCTAACTCCCTTGCCTCGGGAAGATGAGCTATGAACTGATGCATCAGAAGAGAAGGTTTCTCCACCTGCCAATTATTATACTCACCATTTTCGTTTTCGGCATTGCTATTTCTCCCACGGATCTTCTTCATCCAACTTTCAACAATATTAGTTGATAAGATTTTTATTTCTGTAAATAAAGACATTAACATTAATAAATAAACTTTGAAATCTTCAACACTTCAGCTTCTGTGAAACATTATCACAGAACAGTAGGTTAAGAATTAAAGGGTCGTCGAAATGACTAATAGATAAACCTATGCTGTGTTCAAATTAGACGTTAACAACAGTTTCGTAATCCATAAATAGTTCAGGTCTAATACCAGATTCTCATGCCATTGTGTTTAGCTTCAAATGAAACAAGTATCAAATCTATGGTTAAAACCTCTAAATTAGTTTGTTTGTTGTGTCAGCTATATGACGTCGATCATTAAATAACTAAGTCAGGACCAGACAATCCAGTGATTGATTAGCATTGATCCACGCAATTTGGATACGATGACATGCAAGCAACCAATTCCCCAAGCCTGACCACCCGATTCGTTCAGTCGCCTCTTACGAGTGTTGCGCCAGTGTACAGGAGTACCAACATGACCATCGTTTAACCTACTTTCATCCTCAGACTTGCTGAGCTGTTTGATGAGTTTAGCTGCATTATTTTGCTTGAGTATTTGAATGGTGACGGGAAGGTTCTGATACAGCTTGAGCATCTCTATGAGGAGCGGTTTGTTGTCCTCATCCTTGCATTCCTGCAGCCAGGAGTTGAGGGTCGTCCACCCATCACTCTCCAGTAACCTGAAAATGATCAACCTTTACGAAATGCCCTTGTTATACATTATAGGTGGAGTGACCATTTTAATCACACCAATCTAAATACGCAAAATAATGTACAAAATGTTGCACATCTGTGAATGTACTAAATAGTCTGCTGGTACAACTCAAGTTTAACTACATGTTTTTATATTAGCGCATACATCATGCTAGTGTAGTAGTTTTAATTACTTATCTTGGAATATACCTTCCACACCACAACCTTTTGGGTGTAGATGCCAGAGCCCTCACAAATGACAGGACATGTACAACAAACAACATTATAGAAGTGTGGCTTTACTTTTTTGCATTCAGAACTATCCAATCATATTCGTTTTTCGACACCCCCCGCCCCTCCGATCTTCATACAGAGAGGTATCACATCGAAGTATAAAAACATGTTTTGATGAGTCAGAGTGTGTTGACACAGCAACCGCATCAACGAACACAGAATCCGATGAAGAAACAACTGAAGGATGCACCTACTTGGCCAGGGCATCCTCAGACTGGGTAGCTTTCAGGATGTTGATGTAGATGCACTTTCCCACCTTCTTCACAGCATCTTTCATTAAACTGCAATATCACCAGTACAAGATTAATGTCGTTGCAACTTGTGATAAACATCTCATGCTCAAATGTGTTAATGTCATTCATGCTTACATTTATTACTATTCTGAATTCAATTGAGTGAATGTCGTTTTACAGCATCGTCAGCACTATTTCAGCTATCACAGTGGCCTGTCAATACTTGAAGCTGGGCGAAGCAAACCAGTGGTTGATAGCGGGGAAGGAGGACGCCCAATGAACTGTGGTCATACGTTGCAACCAAGCAATTATTATTTTAGCCCAATCTCTCGAACATGGGATGTTGATCACATATTTCCCTGAGAGAGAGAGAGAGAGAGTGAGTGAGAGTGAGTGAGTGAGTGAGTGAGGGTGAGTGAGTGAGAGTGAGAGTGAGTGAGTGAGTGAGTGAGTGAGTGAGTGAGTGAGTGAGTGAGTGAGTGAGTGAGTGAGTGAGCGAGCGAGCGGTGTTCATGTCACTTTGAACAATATTCATGGTGTCAGCTTGTGGGGAAAGCCCAAAGAGATGCAGGTTTGCTGAGGAATCCTAACTGTGAATATTTTTCTGTGGTATCTCGACAGAGAATATGTTTCAGTGGTATCTCAACAGGGAATATTTAAAATAAACACTTGATAGTCAATGATAAAAATTGTACCCTGATATTCTGGCTGCTTCGTCGGGTCCCTTAATTCCTCCTGTGCGGGTCAACAAAGGACTGAGAGCACTCAGAAGCTGCTGTGGATCTAACGGCCCCTGGTAACATGTGCAACTGTTGTGTCAATATTATGGAGGTGAGGACAATGGAATACACAGCTTGTTTCTCTTGCACCCCTTTACTCTACATGGAATGGTCAAAATTGGTTCCCATGGCAATTATAAAACATTGCTAACCAATGCAACAGGGCACTGGGAACAAGAATTGAATATGGATTTTTTTCTCAGCTTAATGAATGTGCAGTTAAACAGATTTCAAGAAATTGTTTTTATGAGGTAATGTTGACTAAATGTCTTAGCTTTGTTTGTTTGTTGTTTAACGCCGCACTCAGCAATATTCCAGCTATATGACGGCGGTTTGTAAATAATTGAGTCTGGACAAGACAATCCAGTGATTCATATCATGATCATCGATCTACGCAATTGGGATCGATGACATGCATCCACCAAGTCAGCGAGCCTGACCACCCGATCCCGTTAGTCGCCTTTTACGACAAGCATAGTCGCCTTTTACAGCAAGTATGGGTTGCTGAAGACCTATTCTACCACGGATCTTCCAGGTAAAATGTCTTAGCACCCGTAGTAATGTTCTCCTAATGACAGGTCATATCTTGCGTTAAATCAAGAGAAACAAGACGTTCACCCCACTCAATCAAGAATTTCTTGTTTTATAGACTTAGACATAGATTTTTTTTATTGCTTGCCTATCAATGTTCCATGAGTATTTTAATCATATCATTATAGACTTTGTCGTCTTGACAAGATGTTTGAAAAACAGTGACACAGCACTGTAGCTCACCTGGATATGTTGTCAACATTTTAAAATGTTAACAGACAGACAATCAATATACGTTGCTGTCAGCATTAATATTCAAATATTTTTGTTAAACACAGAGGAGTAGATATTAACACTTAAGTCTGATGATTTGAACAACAAAAATCATCCTAAAACATACATCAGCCACAGTTCAGCTCTGTCAGTCTTGCAATTTTAGAGCCGAAGTTTAAAGATCCAAATAAGAATTTTGAGACAATTTAGGAACATTGCCAGTTTGAGTTCAAATATAAAATAGCCCACTACTTACTACAAAAGTACCAAGCTTCATCTTGACAAAAAGATGACTGAGCATTAATAGGTTTTTCAATATGGCTGCAATGGTGGCCATATTGAAAATCAGATCCAAACCTCTTGAGCAAATTTGGGTGCCACCATTGGTGGAACAAGTGTTTGAAGTTCCAACTTCAGAGGTTCAATTGTTTCTGAGATGTTTACAGTACGAGGAAATGAGCATGGTAAAACAGTCAAGGTAAAAAAAATCAAAATTTAAAAAAGAAAAAGAAAAAAGGAAACAACTGTTGAGCCCCACTTCCAACGACACATACCAAAGTTCTTACTTTATGACAGAATCGGTTAGGTAATGCCCATAAGAAGTTTCAGCTTTCAGCATGGTTGAAATGCAAATGTTAAATCCCGGTCAAATTATAGAATATCACACACAAAATGGAACATAAGTTCAACCCAACTAACTACTTTTGAATAATGATGGCCAAGTATCTGCCATGAATAGGTTTTCCAATATGGCCGCTGTTGCGACCATATTGAAAATGAACATGGCTGCTGTGGCGACCATTTTGGATTGAAACCAGTAGAACAAATTAGGGTGTCATTATTGTTGGGAACAATTATGTGAAGTTTCAGCTTGTTTAGTGGTTTCTGAGACGATGTGTACTCCGGACAAGCAGGCCACGACATCAGCTCACTTGACTTTCAGCCAGGTGAGCTAAAAATTCATCAGTAGAAAGTTATAATTATTGCATATTCAGTCATGTTTGCCCTCAAATACTTCACATCTGAGTCAAAAAGTTATTCTGAAAAATATAATTTGGTGGCTCTTACACTATACATCAAGAATGAATGTTTGCATCCACAGCTGACACTACAACATGGTCAATTTTAAACAATTCTGATGCCTTAGAACTATATACTTTGCATACTCTTTATTGGAATCAAATCAATAATTCCTTGTTATTCATGTTCAATAGATCTATTGTATTTTCAATGTTATCGGGTTTTATAATACCAATGTAAAGTAAAGCAGTTTGGAAAAAGACATCCCAGTATTTATCCTGCTCAGCTGACACCACTTTTATATATTCTTTTCTTTTTTTGTTAATTTTTTTTTAATAACAGTTTTGCATAACAACAAACAATTAAAATTCTTACAGTTTAAGAACATTTAAATTTTTAAGTAAATTTTCTTTCATGTCATAAATCTTAAGATGGACTAGGATATTTTGAGTTATTTTTACACATTATTGTTATTGTTTGGGTTTATTTTGAATCAATTTTTATGTAACTAAGATTGTAAAAATATTAATAGTCCCAGATTTCCTAACGGAAGAAGTCAAAGAGTGTGGGTAATTTTACTACAAAGTAACAAATAGTGCACACAGGTATACGTTTTTATTTTCATTTTCACCGCTGTCATATACCGGTGAGTGAGTGAGTGAGTTTGATTTTTACGCCGCTTTTAGCAATATTCCAGCAATATCACGCCGGGGGACACCAGAAATGGGCTTCACACATTGTACCCATGTCGGGAATCGAACCCGGGTCTTCGGCGTGACGAGCAAACGCTTTAACCACTAGGCTACCCGACAGCCCCTATATACCGGTAGAGGTAATGGTAACTGTAGCTGGAATATTGCTGAGTGCGGCATTAAACAACAAACAAACAAACAAACACTTTGATTTTTTAGGTAGAGGCTTCGCGCTTTTTGCAACCAATGACATTAATATGTATAAAGAATTGAGGGAAAATTCAAGCAATCAAAGAAGGAAAGTGCTACAAATACAAGATTAATAGGGATAAGGATAAACAAATGATGAACGGAATTCTTTAAAGAACAGAGATATAAACACCAAGGACTGTACTTCAGTTTGGTAGGAAATGGGCGGTAACTATGTAAACTGAAATAATTTATTAAACCCAAAACTAACCAACATAGCATTTGTTCCAATTTCAATCAAACCTTTCTTTTCAAACATATACATATTTGTATATTTCTTAACTGTCTCAGCAATAAATGTTCTTGTAATACTCACATATTCAGATTTATTGTACTGTTATAGTATGCGCACTATTCATAATTAGAGTTAATCATATATTGGACAATATATTATTGTTTTTAAACATGTACTCTTGGTAAATGGAGTATTTAAATGGATATCTAGAAAAAATAAATCATTTTAGATAATCATGAAGAGACAGGGTGGTTTTATACTGTTGTTAGCATTATTCAAGCAATATCACAGCAGGGGACACCAGAAAAGGGCTTTTTTTATCCATGTGGGGAATCGAACCTCCGGTGAACACTTTAACAACTAGGCTACCCAACACTGCCCTCAAATCATTAGATAATTAAGCAAAAGCAACATTAGCCCAGGTCGGCCATTTTTGTATGGCAGAATAAATACTTGTCTTAAACTTGGTTCAAGTTGAAAACCTGTGCAGCAATTCTAAATTCGGGGTAAGTAAAAAATAACTTCATGGATTAATTAAAGAAATTTAGAAACTTTTCTTAACTGGGCAGGGCCACAAGGCGAACTTTGCCAACAATCATCTCTCATTCTTTAACAGGCTTACACTAACCGTGGCACCGAGATCTCTTTGTGGGGTTGCCCTGCTGTTGTTCCACAAGCCCTCACAATGTTACTAGTCAAGGGATAGTAAGCCTATGGCAATTTGAGAAGGGGTTCACATTGTACAGCTTATTCAATCTAGTAATGGAGGATACTTTGGAAAGCACTTAACATTCAACGATTGCCTGAAAGGGTGTAGGTTTTAGACATTTACCATTTTGGCATTACAAACATGCAAGGGAATGGCACCAACAGACCACAAATTTTCAAGTTAATTTCTCATATTATTGATAGAAAGCAACTTTAGGATTATTTAAATGTTTAAATTAATTGCACAGACCTCTATTGCATAGACGTTTGTCAGAATTGTTTCAACTGGTCAAACTTGACTGTCATTCAATTAACATATTGTGAATTTCTCATTTTATTATCCAGCACTAGTGGGAGAATCACAACTGATAAGTTAATTTGTTTTTAATACTGATTTAATTTCTATCATGAGGCAAGGCTCCATTAGTAATATACAGATGTACTAAGACATTGCATTCATGGATTCCAGGCTTGGGTGGTGACGCCAAGCGATATTCATAAAAAGTTTTCTCAGGAAACTACCACCCATTTTGTAAAAAAAATGGAACCTTTTCGACATTTTTTTCTGGATGTGTTACAAAACATGGTTGTCTGATGGTAGCTGCACATTCAAAACTAATATTAAGATACCTGACAAGTCCCTTTAACATTCAAATGTGGTTTATGAATTTCCAATCAGCCGTTTTTGGCCAGCATGAACAATTGGGAACATACGCAGTACAAGATTGTGCAACTAGTCCTATAGTTTACATGCCAATTTCAAGAATTAGGTCTAAAAGAAAAAGTCTTGCCTACAAAGCCAACTGATTACTGTGCTCAACTGTCCATCGAGTCAACCCTAGTTTACTTATATTATTTCACTTAGATATCTGGGATGAAAAAATACCAACATGACAATCACGGACAAACTACTCAAAAATATAACTGCACGTTACTTGGTAATACTGCTTAGAATATGTTTGTAGTATTCAACAACCAATAATCTAATCATTTTTAAAAACTACTTTTAATAATTAATTCCATTTCAACATACCCCCAAAAGGCTATATTTTATCCATGCAAACCGACAATTTGAAATAAACTTACATTTTTTGTTTAGGATATAATTAATTTTTTTTCAATCAGTTGAATACCATATACCTCCAAAAGGACAAACATGACTGAACATGCTACCTGATCCTAACAATGAAGTCCTGAAAGATTCGGACAATAGACTCTATGGAACATGGATTAGCTTTCAGATAGAACTTACGCAAATACTTTAGAGAAAAAGTATTTATTCTTGAACTAATGTATGTAATAATCTTTATATACCATTATTGCCTTACGTTGTTATCCATACCACAACTGCAGATACAGGGCAAACTTCAATCTGGAATTAAAATTCAACCATTTCAATCTCCAAAAACTCTCTGAACATATTCATGTGTCACCGAGGCGGCCATTATCATCTGGCTGTGTGTCAGGTGTTGTTGCTATGGCCATTATTTCTGGCGTCATGGTCCTATGCTAGTGCATGCTATGGCTCTAGACTAGTTTTGTTTCACATCAATTGATGTGAAAGAGGCAGATCTGAAATGTAAATCTCAATTTCTTGGCTGGACAGGCCAACCACATAATTTGGAATTCTGGAACAGATCATTTTCTTTGCCAAAAAGCATCAGTCTTTATTCCAAAAAATGAATAAAGACTTTCTGATTTTCAAAACTACTATTCAGAATATCAAATATTTATAAAAATAAAAATCCAGCCAAAAAGTTCCAGCCTTCTTTTTACATGCTGCTGAAATCCATCCTTGGGGAGTTTTCTGGAAAGAAAAGATTCCATTTGCTCACATACAAATTGACACAAGGTTGTCGCCATATTGACTAGTGTTATCCAATACCAGAACATTACCTTCATGTGGGCAGATGATCCAATCCTCTGCGAGTCATTGTACTAAGTTAGCTTATGTCACCTACCTTGTGTCCTTGTCTTCACCAAATACACAGAAGCATATTAACATCAGAGTGAAAGCTATTTGTTTAATACATGTGCCATTTCTTCTCAATGCCACAATCTTCCCGATTCAGCACTACTATTGGCCTTGACCTTCTCCCTGCTTTATTAAAAAAAAAAAAAAATCCCATGGTTTTCAGGTTGTTATGCCCTTGACCTTAACTTGGAATGAATGCTGTTTCATGGTGCTGTCCATTTCAGTGGTGTGCAAATGAACACGAAACAGTGAACATGAGACATTCCATGCAAATAGTTTGGTTTCAAAGTGTCAAACTGTAATCACATGGAAGCTTTATCTGAGAAAAACCCCAAAATATTCCTCAACCTTTTACGATCACATTCTTTTGGGAGTGCCATTTGATCCAGTGTCCTTGACCTTCAAGGTCAACAAATCAATACCCTTAAAACTCAATGGAATATTGTTGAAATCAACAGTGCCCAACTTCGGATATTCAGGAAAATCATGACATACCAGCTTCACTTCATAAAGTCCAAAGGTCATTACACCATCAACATACAAAGGTCAAGACAGGCGGTCCATGGCCACATACACATGACTTGTTCGAAGTATTTATGATGAAACTTACAAAATATTGACAATTTGAATGGATAAACAAATTAGCTGACTTTTTAAACGATTGAAATGGTCATATTAATATTGCTTAACTTGACATAACTTGACCTTGACCTTAAAGGTCAAATACTGCAGATTCTGCTTTAGTTATTTTATAGAGAGATATGCTAAAAAAAATCCAAATATCTAAAGGAGACCAGATTAAGAACAAGGTCACTTTCCACCATAAATAACCTTGGTCTACATATATATATATCAGAGTTTTGTTCTGCAAACATGCGAGTCACTTAAATGGCCAAGACTTCTTCCAAAATAAAGTTATCGTTTCAGGTCAAGTTCATTTTTCAATACAAAGAAAGTCGCCTGATATCGCAAGATTGCAAATGGGTATCAGTTGGATAATGTTTTAGAACTGATTCATACATTCTTCTAAAATACTGGATAAAAGATCTGAAAAGACAACCTCACTAAATACCAAATTGTTTGACTGCCACATATTCTCTACAAAGATTCAGCTTCACAAGCCAGGAACTTGTAGTTATAAAGAAGTTCTTTGGTGTCAAACATCACACAGATGGATTAATGTTCATATGATTGCCAACATAAATCCGGGTCAAGCGCACAAAAGGTCATTTCCAAGAACATAATGTTGCTTTTTTAACAATTTTAGTTCTCTTGAAAATTTTCGTTTTTTGAAATTAACTTTCTTCGTGTAAAAAATCAGAGGTACAGAAGCTCACCTTTACTTAAAAATCAGAGGTACAGAAGCTCACCTTTACTTGATCTAAACTTGAATGGTACTGCATTATTTCTGGAAATATCCTTACACATAGTGCTTGACTGATACCAATTTATTAAGACATACAAACCAAACTGATTTATAGTGGTCACAAAATCTAAGAGTTAATTACTTGAAGTGCCATGAGAGAAACGTCATTTAACGAAGCCAATATTAATTGAAAATTACCTTTTCTCAAAGTGAATCAAATCAAACAGTCCATAAATAAACGGGAGCTCAGCATCAATTTGACTGAATAGCAACCACATCATAAAGAATGCTTTCAACATTTGTGAGGATTCCATGTTTGTAAACCAGCAAAATCCTTGAAGGGTTTATAGTTTGTTGTTTAACGCCGCACTCAGCAATATTCCAGCCATATGACAGCAGTCTGTAAATAATCCAGTCTGGACCAGACAATCCAGTGATTGACATCATGAGCATCGACCCACGCAATTGGGATAAGATAACATGCATTAACCAAGTCAGCGAGAAAGTAGGACATATCTGGCAAGTAAATTTGGCACAAATACTATTCAAAATCATTCACAATCCATATTTTTGATGGTCACTGTGGCAGCCATTTTGATTATTTTCAAAATTTAAATCTTACCTTTTTTAAGAGCAAGTCAATGTTAACACCTGTCTGCAATATTGCAGGCTTTTTTTGCGGCAGCCTGTAAATAATTGAGCTTGGGCCAGACAATTCAATGACAAAGCAATGACCTGCCAAGTCAGGGAGTCTGGGACCCCAAATCCTCTTGGTCAGGTCTTAGGACAAGCAGAGAGCACCGACGGTAGCGTAACAGATGTATCAAGATTTGATGCAATAGAAGTTGTTCTACACAGCATTTTACGTTACACTGTAAATTTCAGTAACTTTATCAAACTATTGGAGTTTTTTTTTATACTACTGTGTACAAATTCATTATAATATACCTAAAATTGAAACATAATTACATATTACTTTATGGTTCATTCCTTGGTGGAAAGATATGGATGACATTAATTTGAAATGCTCTAGTTTGAGGTCTTGTTATCAACATCAAGGCTAGCTTCAGGAAAAGGAAGATCTTAAAATCCATATTATTCCTGTTCTTCCAACATCAATTTCCATTCAACCATGTGACCAGACAAACTGACTGTCCCATGTTCTTCACAAACAGTACTTGTAGAGCCAAGATAACCTTGAACTGTGAAAACGTTTGATGTTTAACGCCGCAATCAGTAATATTCCCGCCATATGACCAAAAAAAAATTAAAAAATCAATAATAATTATAATAAAAAAAAAAAATCAAGCCTGTGATGAAGATGAGCATCTATCCATGCAACTGTGTAACGCCACACTCAGCAATATTCCAGCTTTATGACAGTGGTCTGTGAAATAATCAAGTCTGGGCCAGACAATCAAGTGATTGATATCATGAGCATTGATCCACGCAATTGGAATGTGATGACATGTATCAAACCAAGTGAGCGAGCCTTACCACCCAATCCTGTTAGTCGCCTTTTATGTCACACATCACTGCCTGTTTGCAGCAAGCATTGGTTGCTGAAGACCTATTCTAACCCAAACTTCATGGGTGCACTGGGATAATGGTGGAATACTTCACACAAGTTCCACATCATTTCCAACTTCAACAAGGAGTGAGTGTCATGTCAAATCCATGTCAACACTCATCAACCACGTCATGGTAGCTTGGAGGTCTAATGTCACATGGTTAGCCTGGAGAGGAAGAGCTCCCTCTTGTTGTCCAATGACTTTGTTTATTTGTTTGTTTAACACTGCACTCAGCCATATTCCAGCTACATGATAGCGGAATTTAAATAATCTGGACCAGACAATCCAGTGGTTGATATCATGAGCATCTATCTGCGCAACTGGGATACAATGACATGCATCAACCAAGTCAGCGAGCATGACCACCCCATCCCGTTAGTCGTCTAATGACAAGCAGTTGCCTTTATGGCAAGCATGGATTGCTGAATACTTATTCAACCCCTGAACTCAATGTCTAGAGCTAACTTTAAATGATTCTTGTTTTTTCAAGATTTGCAATTGAAATGTAAAATGGTTTACAATTACACGCTCTTGAAAACAATGCCTGAATAAAGACAAGTTTGGCCTTAAACAATAATATTCAAAAACAAACCTGTTTCCCCTTTTGGTGCATTCTTAACTTACAATGGTTGCATATGGCAAAAATAATTATATTAACTTGCCAACACATTTTCCTGACAAAACGATAGAAACACTTACCTCAAACAAGCGATATGACCTCCCAAGAAAACATATCAGACAACTGCTTCCAAAGGTTAACGTTGTATTTAAAATATCTGTATATAGTTTTGCATGCATATGCCATTTCCTAGCTGCTTTTGCAAAGCATCAACACACTATCAGTTGAGGTTATCTATACTTTCTCAAAGAAGAAAAAATCCTAAATTATTACTGGAGTGGAATTTGTTATTTTGAAGCCCCCTGCAAAAACCTTCTTGCCTTCATTCTTTTTACTTCTTGCTGACCAATGGTGTTATAATTAAAAAAAATGAATTCATAATCAGGGATAATTTTAAGGTGGGGTTCTGTGCTTTAAGGCTCTAAATTTGAAAAAAGGCCCATATTTTCAAATTCAATATGGCATTTTAACATTGTGCTTTACGGTGTTCCTCTTGAATATTTGAATTTTTCACATATAAGGCCCATGTCAGAAAATTCCTAGAGTGAACACGACTTAGTATTCAACAATTTTCTGTGAATCCCTTGAAACTTGGAATTAATACTAGTATATGCACAGCATTAGAAATTCATTTTTAAGCCTAGACCAAAGTACTTGTGAAAAACATTTCACTGTCTTCAAGAATTAATACCTTGTCTAGTTCTACTCATTTGTAGTGAAATAAATCTGAACTGGTAAAGAATAGCTTTCAAATGTTAGTGATTGGAGCTGTATTTATTCTAAAGTCAAATTACTCATGGACTGGCAGAGTGAATTTCAAAGCTGAATGCATACAGTACACTATTCATCTTTTACAAAAATAACCTAACTTCATTCAGTGGCAATTTTTTATTTTCAATTTCTTTAACTCTAAGAATAACTTGTAAAGGATACTGTGAAGGTACTCAACACTGACCAATGGTGGTTTTTAATGACAAATATTTAAGCCGTATGTGTCCCGGCTGTGCCATAAGCAATGGCAAATTTTAATCACATACGTAAGTATTACATGCATTAGTTGTAGCAAAGTTGAAGGGCACTTTGTCAATTTATGCTTGCACATATTCCTTTTAATTGTAATCAGGTTGGAAGCCCATTGTGACTTGACACGCAAGTCATGCTCTTTTGTTCAAAGAAACAACAAACTGACTTGGAAGGAGGCCGAAAATTGTTCAAGTCTTGGATTTGTTACCATGTCATTGCACTTGACAATGTAACCACTGTTCTCCAAAAAGCCCATTGTGAAAAACCTGTCAATTCTGCTCGTAGCAATCTGTCACTAGCTAAACATGTTTTAAGATAACAGCTGGATGAACACAATTGGAACGAAACTTTTAATCATAATAAAATTTAGTCTATTTCTTTATAACATTTAATAAAAGCATAGGTATTACAGTAAATGTACTATATAGCTAGCATTGAGTATAAACTTTTAAATAATGTTTGATTTATTAGCATTTAGAACGAAGAAATTGGTTTTTATAAAGGACAATAATCCAAAATATCAGCAAAAAAGGTATGAAATACAAAAATAAACATAACCATAGCTTGACGTGATTTTCATCCCAAATGCTCCTTATGTTTTTCACTAGTCCTATTTAAAACAATGCCTCTTTATCAGTTGGTGATAGTTCTGACAAAATCATCCAAGAGATCAACAAATTGGTTTGTTTGTCATTTAGTGTTAATCAACAGAATCTTAATGGTGTTTATGATCAGCATCTTGGGGACATCCTGCAGGGCCCTGGTCCACAAAGCCACCGCAGAACTACGACTGTCATAAGTCTGTGACAAAGTAGAAGTTACAATCGTCTTAGCGCAACAATCACTTGGTGAAATGGCCCTGGACTATCATGCTCAGGCATAGGACATGCTTGGAGTCTTGACTCGTCCGTTTTCATTGGCTAGGGGATACTTGCACTGACATTATACACAGGCATGTCGGGACACACATCAATACCCAGGTTAATCCAAATACATTTTCCAATCCACGGACACTTGACAATTTAGTGTACAATAATAAACAAAGCCAAGTTGTTTATTTTTTCATAAATAAACACGTTTAGAAATAAACACAAACTGGTATAAGTTTTGTTGTGTATGAACCAGCTCAGCTTATTAAAAGTCACACGATGTGGAATCAAGTATTTAGATAGGTCCAGTTTTGCTGCTATTATGCTATTGGCTGTCGAGCTGTTTTACACAATATTACAGCCAAACACGAACACCACAGGGCTTCTGACAAACCCATATGCGTGTCCCATATTTGATTCCATTGTTCCAAGCAACTACAAACATATCAAACTGAACTGGTATTTTTCATGCCTTTTTTAATAATTAATTCTGTATGTACTATTTTCTTGGAAGTATTGCACTGAATGTATATTTATTCCAATGTTTAACATTGTCTGCTGTCTGTATATATTCATGGACAACTTTTACACATTTGACCATGTGATGTGAATACACTGTTTAAAACAAAAGCTTGCACAGACAGTTGAGAAAAAAATGTTTCCAATACAAATCAATATACATTGCAATTAACCACCATGAATTACAACACATAACAGTAAATGTTTAACTGTGTTGGCAATACCTATCCAAAATGTCATGTTTGAGAAATAAACATGTAGAAGAAGCATGTACCAAGCATTTAAGTTTCTAGAAGCAGTCTCAAAAAGAATGACAAGCATGCTGAAACAGCCTTGATTTCAGTAAATAGAGAGAAACTGTTAGTTCAAAGATAATCTTTCCATGCAGTTTACAGGAGGAACACATCCACTTTGTTGTAAATAATACCCGTCTACAGATAGTGTTTATTTATTTTATTTTTTTATGGATGTCTGAACCTATATTTATAGTATGTGGAATAAAACTAAAATAAGTCATATTTTATTTCCCCAAAGTAATAATAAATTTCAATCAAAACAAAACAATAGTGTCAAGGTTGGAGGTCTATTTTTGAGGCCTGTACACAATCGTAGTTACCATTGATTACTTGTCCTAGGATTTCTCTTGAATAGTTACAAAACCAGCCATGCAGTTTTATTTACTGACAATATTTATTGACAATGTAAAATTTATGGTTTTGTAATATTTGTATTTATTCCTACCACCAACACTGTTTTTGAGATAAATATATTTGAAAAACAAGTAAAAAAACCACATAGTATGCCTTAATAGCACCAAGTGCCCTGAAATCTGATATCAACCAGCACTTAGACGCAGCCCTCACATATTATACATTGCACTCTGTATGTCTATTCATTTCCTTGAACAGTCTTAAGAAATAACCTTAAGACTTGTCCAGATGGCTAGTGTAAACCTTAATTCACTAGTAGGTAAAATGTTCACAATGTCTTCATTTGTCAGTGATATTCAGTTCCAATTTGAAGTCAAACTTGAAGTATTGAGACCTGGTTCAGAATAACCCCCAAATGCTACTAGTCAGTAAGGACTACATCATTGGATTTTCACTTGTACTCAAGAATCAAGATGAGCTGACTGGTGTTAATTTCAAGGTCTGCTTGTATGAAGCGTATCCGTTTTCTTCTTTCATAATTCACAATGTGCTGAGTTTCTTCAATGAATGGCTGTAAACTATTGATCGAGTGAATGCATTGTGATGTGGTGATTGAAAGTTCTTATTTAAACCATACATGAAAACTGAGTGTGAAATATGTATAAAATCATAAATAGCCAGTCGATGAATAACTATCTTAAAAAGTCAAACCTTATCAAAAAAATAGTTCTCACTTGCTAAAAACAAATAAACATCCTAATTCTCATACCTTTTCAATTTTATACCGTCCGAAAGAAGCATAACTATTAGTTTATTTATTATAGTTTATTTATTTATTTCATAATTCAACAAACACAATATTGTAAAGATCTTAAGGTAGGAAACAATCTTTGGTTTGTCACAAAGCAAATTATGAATATTTTTGAAGATAAGAAAACATTGACCTACCACAAATTGGTTACTACTTTCATCTTTATTCATCCACTAGTAATATATTAATTCACGATGAGTCATTGACAAATATATAATGATTCTTTTATCCCCTAAAATGCTGAATGATAAATGTCATTGTCTACTAATTGTGAGGATGCATGGATAAGTATTAAGCAACAAGTTATTGTCAGTGTATACTTTCAAACTACCAACATCTGACACAAGCCGATCAGACATCTTTTATTAATACAAAAATGTAATAAAGATTTCTTTTAGTCACATCACCCAATAATTTCAATATAAATAAATAATTTTTTTTTTAGATATAACACCATATAATTTCGCCAAAATGTTTGACTTCAAATAACCTCAACTATGCAAGAGCTATCTGCAACTTCAAACGAATACTCAGAGATCGATGACCAGCAGATGACATTGTCAAATCTTTGTGTGAATGTTCCAAATATTGAAAAAAATGTCATATGTAGTTATTAAAACCATACTGTAAGGGTTATCTGCAGGAACAGTCAACTTCAAGGTGTTAAAAGACGGCATACTTTTGCTCATCTAACATCAATCATTAAAAGTGCTTCCACTGTGCGTCACGAGTTATCTCCCTTTGCCCGCATCGCTTAGTGTGCAGTTCGTTGAACGATAGCCTAATCATGCTAACTGTTGAAAATCTGAATGTACAATGCGTAGATGAATAAGAGTTCACAACAACAAATTAAATTTTGGTCTGTCTAATGACACGTGCACGCTGTGTCACCATTATGTGCGATATTGCTTCAACAATTAATTCTCTTAATTACTGAAGCTTTAGTTTAAGCCTTATTCTGGCAGGTTGACAAAAATGTGTTTCAACGAGTAGGCTAACGTTTAGTATTATATTTGTTGACGGCACATTTTTTACACATTTGTTAAAAGAATACGTTTCATTATCCATTAAAATGTGATAGATGTGATGATGTGCACGTCAATTCTTTCTTTACTCAAACGCCGAACAAAATCTAGTTTGTTTCATGAAACAAAGATACCCCTACATAATGTTTACATAAAATTGTTGCTTATATTTTTGCACAGGCAATGTTTATAATGCGTTAACTCAAAAACAGGACAACGTAGAATAAAATAGGCTACTTATACGTGTAAATTTGTTTTGACTATCAGTCAAGATCTATATCCTAATAGGCAATTGTTGATGATGCGCAATATTCATATATTCCATTATTCAAATTGTATTTCTCCGTTGCTATACCGTGAACGTGTGTTGTTACATGCAGTTGTTTGGAATGCGCGTACATGTTTACCAAGTCAACACGTACATGCAATCACAAGTAATGTTCAAAGACGCTTATTACCACACCCACGTTCTAGCCACGCCCCTTAACAAGCGCATGCCATATATGGAAATAACGGCGTAGTTTTGGGTTTCTGCATAGATGCAATATTAAACTGATTCGCATGTTAACTGATCCCCTAAACATAGAAAAGATGTTATTTGAATGTTCAAGACAACTGATGTGTTGGTAAAAATATTTGAAGTTGAATTGCACTTTCCTTGCAAGATGGAGAACTTGCAGATATTCAATATGGCGACAGTGCAACCTTGGCCTACCTGTGTGTGAGCACCATCCAGGAATCCTTTGTTTAGGAACATAGATAAACCTGTAAACAGCCTCAAACTTGCTAAAATAGAAAATTGAATTAATTTATATTTCTCACGAATAATTACAAATGGAAACAACGTGAAAACACGTTGCTATACATTATGCCGTCCATTTTCTTTCTCACAGAATGTTCGTGAGTCTCGTCTTCATATTCCGATTACGAGCCAATCCCATATATATAACAAGTAAAAGCTAGATGTGGAAGAAATAATTCTAATCACCTTATATCTGGTGATAAAAGAGACTTGTTTTACATGATCGTGAAACCAGTGTCTCTTTACAATATTGAAAGATTATGAAGTTCGTGATTCATGGCCTCGATTTCAGGGGGCCCCGATTTCAACGATATGAGCTATCAAATCTTCAGTCCAAACATATCCCTCAGCAGACGATATTTTCCATGGTATCAGGCTATATCATATCTTGTAACTTGTGTCGAAGATTTAAGTGTCGATGTGTAGCGAGAAAAAGACAATATTCCAGAAAATTTCCAAGCTCAACGCACAGGGCCAAAACAAAGAAGCTCAAGCGCCCAAATGTTGAGACGAAGGGCGTTACTATGACGTCAATAGTGTCATCGGAGAACCGACAGGGGAATGCGAGGAAGCACGCCTCATGTTTGCAAATACTGGCATGCAAATGCATGCTGTTCCATATCTCAAATGTCCGTGATTGTCAATATCATGATTGAATAACAATAATAATCCGGAATTAGTTGCTTAAAAATGCAGTATTAGACATTTACATGGGATGATAATTCAATTCCGACTTCTCCGTTCTAACTCTATGAATAATTCATCACTTATACTCTCCAACCAACCAACTTACAAGTTCATTTCACAACAAGTAGCATTAATGTAATACATATACATTATTATGAAATCACCTTAGATACATTAACGCAATAATTGTCTTATCTTTAACAAAGAATGATCAAAAGAGAAAAATAGGCATGTTAACCGACTGCTTCAAGACTAAGTCCCTCGGAATATACCATTTACAGAAAGGGGTTCCCCCGACACCTGTTACAAATTAATACGCACATCTATCTAAATTAAGAAGAGTAGGCATACACTTTATCAATAAGCAGAAGTTAGTATTGTAGTGTTATTGCATAAAACATCCATCCTGGTCACAGATGCAATATGTCGGGTTATTTGATCCGATTGTAGAGACAATATACCCCGCATGGTATGGTCCATTATTATCATTATACGCAAGGACAGATAACTCTAGACTGTCTCTAAGCTGCAGCATGGCGAGATTATGTGTAGAAGCTGTACACAAACTTCTAAATATTCCGGTATTCAGACTATTCATGCTCTTTGTCACAAGTGCATGATGTTACCCATAAAATGATTTTAAGTTAACCATTATTCGATGACTGGCGTAATTTTGCACTCACCATATCTATTTGAGAAAGGTTTCGATACTTAAATGAAGAATTAACTGGATGACATTGACATACTGTTATTTTCACCTTATTACGATTTCCTTTCCGCTTAGCCTCCCTGTAGTATATCAAGTCATGTATACTCGTGTAATATATCGGATCAAACTCATACAAGTTTGTTTGATGAAAGAAACAAGGAAAGAATATTTTGCTGTGGTGACAGATCAACATGGGTTTTCATGGGCTTTGTGTTGTGTGTTTGTTTGTTTGTATATTTTTTGTTGTGTTCAAGATTTTTGCGACGTGCGTGCGTGTGTTTGTCTGCTTGTACTAGCCCGGACTAATGCCAGTTTTATAGTGCAAGCACACTGATATACCATGCCACAGTTTAACATGGATACCCTCCTCAAACGCAGTACTGACTCCGAGCCGACCAGTTTTTGTTTTATCCTCTTATGGCCAAGCTCCAGGCAGGGTGACAAGTATTAGTACTTTACACGTCTTTTGGTAAGATGCTCCCTGTTATCGAGCCACAGAACCTCCGCTCTCGGGGCAGACATCTTTCCCCCAGACCTTGAAGGTGGTTAAACTGAAGTAGTTATTATGTTTTTTAGTTTAAAGTACTTTGTCTTCAGGTGACATTCAGAAGTTGTGGTATGATGTAGACAGGATTGATTTTATTCAATTAATGGTACAGATTACAGTTACTCAAGAACCTTTATTAATTTTCTGTTGGACACAAGATATGTTTTTTGTTAACTGCTACTGGACATACATTTTTTTGGTAAAACATGTGAAGCCCATTTCTGGTGTCCCCTGCCGTGATGTTGCGTGAATATTGCTGAAAGCATCTTGCCGAGGCAAGTGAGTTAACTGACTATAAAAGTCCAGTTTCCACCCTTGCCGAACTAGGCTGGTATTAAGGAGTTATTTTTGGCTGGACTAACAAGTCTATGCATAGTCCAATCAAAATCGCGCACCGAAATCATAATCCGGTTCGTAAACTGTCAAGGATTTCCGTCAATTGCAGGATTTGCAAAGCATGTGCACCACTAACTCTTTGTCAACAGACATTTTCCAAATCTTTTCATGTTTTTAATCAAGGTGCTCACGTGATTTGATGCATTTCGCGATGTAAGACTCGTTTTATCATAATATAGATCTTGATTATCGATCAGATTGTCTTGACTGGGCGCTGCCGTTTTGTTTGTTTTGATTGGTTCATAGGAGAGGCATAGACGGAATATAACTCGTAATAGCCACTGGTGGCGCTCAGATCAAGCCCAGGAATTCCAGCCTAGTTCGGCAAGGGTGGAAACTGGACTTTTAAAGTCAGTTAAAGCCCTTGCCTTGGGAAGATGTGCTGAAAGTGGCATACAATCACTCACTTTGATACATGTTTTTCACTTAAAGAAGGCGTCAAACAGTCATTTCTTTTGTCCACAGCACATGTATTTCAGGACATTCTACCAACCGTTTGTATTGCCTCCAACCTTAAACATCACTCCCATCAGGAAACAGCAGAATCCATTCCCATTAAAATATTTGGAATAATAAAGTATGTTTCTCCATCCCAGGCACTGCGACTGATTCGACCTATCAGCCAGTCTGCATACAGACTGCAGACTGAGAAGGAAGATGCAGATCCCGAAGATGATCGACCAATGGAGCGACAGCAACCTAAACGTCAAATGGTTGATCCAGATACCAGCATCCGGTATTTAGCCAGTTCTTGTAAGTGGTGAAATTCAAAGATATCCAAGGAAAAGAATCTGTTGACATCCGAGAACCTATGCATGCATATTAATATATTACTATTGTTTCCATCACATTTGATTGGCTGTGAAAGGTATGCAATATTTTGGGGTTTCTATTTCCATAAACCAAATGTAAAATGGCCCCACCCACGAACCAACTACTGTTCCCTGTTTGGCAGATAACAGAATGGCTTGTGTTGCCTTATTGTCATGAGCAATGTCACCGATTTACAATGTTTTAAGTGTTGATCATTAAATAAGCAGTCTGGGAAGTTATTACAGTGAACATATTTATTTATGAGAATTAAGTTCAATACTTCAATATGATTTTGCATTTATGGAGGTAAAAACACTTGGGTGCACACTTTGCATAATTCTGCGAAGCGGATTGACACAGTATGCACAATGCACACAAGACCCTTGAAGATCCGGGGTAGAATAGGTCTTCAGCAACCCAAACTTGCCGTATAAGGCAACTATGCTTGTCGTAAGAGGCGACTAACGGGATCGGGTGGTAAGACTCGCTGACTTGGTTGATGCATGTCATCGTATTCCAATTGCGTGGATCAATCACTGGATTGTCTGGTCCATATTAGATTATTTACAGACCGCCGTCATATAGCTAGAATATTGCTGAGTGTGCCTCAAACAACAAACCAACCAACCACTATGCACATCATGTTTAACGTATCACATGGGCTTCAATCCCACATGAAGCTGACCGTCAGTCATATGGCTGACATACTGCTCAATGCAGCATTAAAACAAACTTGCTGGTAACATGACTCATGTTTATTTGGGTGGGTTGGAGACTGGCAAATATTATCTTGGTATTATTTAAAGCCGTGCATCACTTGGCTTATGGAAATATGGCCTAATTTCCAAGTGTGTGCTGTGATTGTTATCAAATGAACATACCTTTGTGAAGTAAACCAACCCAACCTAATATCATACTACTGTATTATGAAGTAAATGTGTTAACTTAGGGAAATTGAGAGCCAAGTGTTGTGACATGTCATGCTTGTATGGCATGTGTTGTGACATGTCATGCTTGTATGGGATGTGTTGTGACATGTCATGCTTGTATGGCATGTGTGGTGACATGTCATGCTTGTATGGGATGTGTTGTGACATGTCATGCTTGTATGGGATGTGTTGTGACATGTTATGCTTGTATGGCATGTGTTGTGACATGTCATGCTTGTATGGAATGTGTTGTGATGTGTCATGCTTTTATGGGATGTGTTGTGACATGTCATGCTTGTATGGGATGTGTTGTGACATGTCATGCTTGTATGGGATGTGTTGTGACATGTCATGCTTGTATGGGATGTGTTGTGACATGTCATGCTTGTATGGGATGTGTTGTGACATGTCATGCTTGTATGGCATGTGTTGTGACATGTCATGCTTGTATGGCATGTGTTGTGACATGTCATGCTTGTATGGCATGTGTTGTGACATGTCATGCTTGTATGGGATGTGTTGTGACATGTCATGCTTGTATGGGATGTGTTGTGACATGTCATGCTTGTATGGGATGTGTTGTGACATGTCATGCTTGTATGGGATGTGTTGTGACATGTCATGCTTGTATGGCATGTGTTGTGACATGTCATGCTTGTATGGCATGTGTTGTGACATGTCATGCTTGTATGGCATGTGTTGTGACATGTCATGCTTGTATGGGATGTGTTGTGACATGTCATGCTTGTATGGGATGTGTTGTGACACATGTCATGCTTGTATGGCATGTGTGGTGACATGTCATGCTTGTATGGGATGTGTTGTGACATGTGTCATGCTTGTATGGGATGTGTGGTGACATGTCATGCTTGTATGGCATGTGTGGTGACATGTCATGCTTGTATGGCATGTGTGGTGACATGTCATGCTTGTATGGGATGTGTTGTGACATGTGTCATGCTTGTATTGGATGTGTTGTGACGTGTCATGCTTTTATGGGATGTGTTGTGACATGTCATGCTAGTGATGTAAGGGAGATAACTCTCATTCCAGAAGTTCTGGTGTTGTGATGATAGCGTGTGCAGAGCTCCAGATAAGCTGCGTATCTGCGTGAAATACGCATCAGAAATGCAGAAATACGCAGTAAAATATAATCCAAGCGTATCAAATACGCAACGAACAATACAGATACGCTACCAAAATAAAATTTGTGCGTATCATCAAAATATTGTGAAGTAACCCTGCGTATTCGATTAGCAAAACTTATTTTGAAATTATAAACGGGCATTCCGTCAACCTTGCCAAACTCCAAGATGACAGTCACATCATGATCATTTGCCATCACACTTTTGTGTGGAAGTATCGTGGTATTTTTGAGTCCTATAAAGCTCTCGAACCCACACGACACCAGTTTGCAGGGACTAGATGAATAGTGTTTTTAAATATTTAATGTGTAAAAACTAGTGGGTAACGGAAATTTGAATACCCAGATAGAATTACTGATACCCAATGATTTTAAAATGCATGGGTAAAATACCCACAACACCAAAAGCTTATCTGGAGCTCTGGTGTGAATTGTATCGGTTAAGTTGACAGTTGTAAGTATAGAATGTTACCATGATTGTGTTGTGTGTTGTCATTGTGTTTTGGAATGATTGTGTTTGTTGAGATGATCGTTTTGTCAGTTGTGTAATGAAAGTAACGAATAACGAGTTCTGAAGCTTGTATGGGATGTGTTGCAGCGAGTTCTGTCGTCTATCACTGGATATGGTCCCTTGTCAATAGATCTGTTTGATATTGATTTGGATTGACCTTGAGTGCAGCTCTGACTATTTGGAACTTGAAATATTGGGTAGGATGAAAAATGACAAGCTACTCAAAACACAAATTGCCTAGTAACACATTATCTAGCCGGTCTTGCTGGCTAGAACTGCTGAAAAATTATTTCACACATTGGCTCAAGTAACAGCATTTGGCATTATTAAAGCTGTGTGTTTGATAATACTCAAAGTCACCAAGAGCACCTGTGAAGATTCGGGTTAGAATAGGTCTTCAGCATCCCATGCTTGCCTTAGAGCGACTATGCTTGTAAGAAACAGGATTGGGTGGTCAGGCTCGCTGACTTGGTTGACGTATGTCATAGTATCCCAATTGCGTAGATTGGCGCTCTTGATGTCCATCACAGGACTGTCTGGTCTCCACTCCATTATTTAAAGAGCGCCTTCACAAAGCTGGAAAATTGCAGAGTGCAGGCTTAACAAACCAACAAACAAACAAACA
The DNA here is from genome assembly GCF_023055435.1 of Haliotis rufescens. NCBI lineage: Eukaryota > Metazoa > Mollusca > Gastropoda > Lepetellida > Haliotidae > Haliotis > Haliotis rufescens. The sequence goes on from NW_025964372.1 coordinate 1,751,549, forward strand.
AACAAACAAACTGAAGCTGATGCTGATGCAGGGTGTTGCATGTACAAGCCTTTGAAGTATTGAGGGTGTGTCATCTGGGGCAGTGCTTGTGTTTCAGCCTACAGGGAAGCGTATGGGGACGACCCTGTGTGGAGACACTACAGACGGAACTTTAAGGGTTCACTGCCGCCCAGAACACGGAAGACATGTGTGGTAAGTCCTCACTCGAATACCGGTAGTGTTGGATCAGAATCTCTAAATCCTGTGTCATCGAAATATGCTGTGTTAGGGAAACTCAGAGTGTGCAGGTGGGGAATAAATCTGACTGGAGCATGTTTGGATTATTACCTGTGAGAAATGACAGCAATTGTTACGATAAGGTTTCTGAATGGGGTATCCATGTTAAACTGTGGCAAAGTACCTCAGAGGGCTAGTACTATGAAACTGGCATTAGTCTGGGCTAGTACAAGTACCCCCCTCCACACACACACACACACACACACACACAATGATGTCACAATGGTCTGCAAAGCATTTTGATTCAACTTCTTTGCAGTGAAGCCAAGCAATATCAGTTTTGCATGATAAATGGGTTTTTACGTTTGACGTCATCTCTGTCACTGAAGCTGGTTAGATATTCATTTTGCACTCAAGACACTGGTTATTACTGTTTACATGTAAATAAGTTGAAAGAATGATTTTGGATGATATATATCAACACTCGTTTGTTTCACCTCACCTGTTAGCTCACCAGGACCAAGGGCTCCGACTGAGGCGTAAAACAACATTCATTCAGTCATTGTTGTTTGGATTCCAAGTAATCTGTTGTGGTGTCAGGCAAACATTTATATACCAGGGTGGGCTTAAAAAACTAATAGTCTTGGTTCTCAGGCACGGGGGTGGGGCGGTCGGGTAGCCTCGTGGTAAAAGCATTCGCTCGTCACGCCAAAGACCCGGGTTCGATTCCCGACATGGGTACAATGTGTGAAGCCCATTTCTGGTGTCCCCCGCCGTGATATTGCTGGAATATTGCTAAAAGCGTCATGAAACCTCACTCACTCACTCACTCTCTTTCAGGCGCGGCCCGCATCAACATAAAGTTTGGCGCACATTTCATTTTAATTTCCATTTTTACCCCAAAAATTAAAAAAATCCTTAAACATGTTAGATATTCCATGTCCAGTGGTAGTCAAATACTGTATTCCAGTAACTCATCAAAAAATACTTTAGTTTTATGTAGGCCTTGCCCAGGTTGATTGTACACAACAGTTCAGTTTATTTGGTTACATACTAAAGAAACACATGCACACGCACTATATTTTCAAAAGCCATTGCCTGATAACCAATTCTTTTATTTTTTTAAGCCTCACTTTGAAATACTCTGTTTGCAGAGGAAGGGGGAGATAGCAACAGGCAGTCCGTGTCCAGTTTGTCGAGATGAGTTCCTGGTGTTGGACATGACGGTGAGAATTCCTGCTACAGCAACCTGGAGCTGTGTGATATCATGACAGAGCGATAGAAACTAACAGTTTTAGTCCACTGGTCCTTATAGTGATACCATAAGGCAAAACCCTTGTAAATGGCAAGTTTATATTAGTCCTTATGATACCTTAACTATAGGGCCTTTTGGCAAGGACTACAGGACTACTGCCAGTTTCTAATACTGATACATTGAGATAACCAGACTTTGTGTCCCATGTGTGAGACATATTCTGACAGTGTGTGATATTGCGTCCCATGTGTGAGACATATTCTGACTGTGTGTGATATTGCGTCCCATGTGTGAGACATATTCTGACAGTGTGTGATATTGTATGCCATGTGTGAGACATATTCTGACAGTGTGTGATATTGTATGCCATGTGTGAGACATATTCTGACACTGTGTGATATTGCGTCCCATGTGTGAGACATATTCTGACAGTGTGTGATATTGTATGCCATGTGTGAGACATATTCTGACAGTGTGTGATATTGTATGCCTTGTGTGAGACAAATTCTGACACTGTGTGATATTGCGTCCCATGTGTGAGACATATTCTGACAGTGTGTGATATTGTATGCCTTGTGTGAGACATATTCTGACACTGTGTGATATTGCGTCCCATGTGTGAGACATATTCTGACAGTGTGTGATATTGTATGCCATGTGTGAGACATATTCTGACTGTGTGTGATATTGCGTCCCATGTGTGAGACATATTCTGACAGTGTGTGATATTGTATGCCATGTGTGAGACATATTCTGACAGTGTGTGATATTGTATGCCTTGTGTGAGACATATTCTGACACTGTGTGATATTGCGTCCCATGTGTGAGACATATTCTGACAGTGTGTGATATTGTATGCCTTGTGTGAGACATATTCTGACAGTGTGTGATATTGTTTGCCATGTGTGAGACATATTCTGACAGTGTGTGATATTGTATGCCATGTGTGAGACATATTCTGACTGTGTGTGATATTGCGTCCCATGTGTGAGACATATTCTGACAGTGTGTGATATTGTATGCCATGTGTGAGACATATTCTGACAGTGTGTGATATTGTATGCCTTGTGTGAGACATATTCTGACACTGTGTGATTTGCGTCCCATGTGTGAGACATATTCTGACAGTGTGTGATATTGTATGCCATGTGTGAGACATATTCTGACTGTGTGTGATATTGTATGCCATGTGTGAGACATATTCTGACAGTGTGTGATATTGTATGCCATGTGTGAGACATATTCTGACACTGTGTGATATTGCGTCCCATGTGTGAGACATATTCTGACAGTGTGTGATATTGTATGCCATGTGTGAGACATATTCTGACTGTGTGTGATATTGCGTCCCATGTGTGAGACATATTCTGACAGTGTGTGATATTGTATGCCATGTGTGAGACATATTCTGACACTGTGTGATATTGCGTCCCATGTGTGAGACATATTCTGACAGTGTGTGATATTGTATGCCATGTGTGAGACATATTCTGACTGTGTGATATTGTATGCCATGTGTGAGACATATTCTGACAGTGGGTGATATTGTATGCCATGTGTGAGACATATTCTGACAGTGGGTGATATTGTATGCCATGTGTGAGACATATTCTGACAGTGTGTGATATTGTATGCCATGTGTGAGACATATTCTGACAGTGTGTGATATTGTATGCCATGTGTGAGACATATTCTGACTGTGTGTGATATTGTATGCCATGTGTGAGACATATTCTGACAGTGTGTGATGTTGTGTTCCAACTGTGTTAGACATTGTATGCTGAGGGTATGTGATGTATATTATTTTGAATCTCTCTCCCTCAGAATGTTGGTTTGCTGGAGCAGTTCATCTCTCCGTACACGGGGGAGGTGTACGACTACATGAAGACGGGACTGTGCCAGACGCAGCACAAGAAGCTGGTGCTGGAGGTGCTCAAGGCCAGGAACCACGGTGAGGGGCCACAGTCGAACCTACACACACTTTATCTGAGGCTATGGTGTAACCTGTGTCTCTCAATGCCGAATGTGGTAGATTAATGCTGACTGTGGTAGATTAATGCTGACTATGGAAGATTAATGCCATCTGTTGTAGAGTAAAGCTGTAATGGATTAATGCTGACTGTGGTAGATTAATGCCGACTGTTGTAGATTAAAGCTGTGATGGATTAATGCTGACTGTGGTAGATTAATGCTGACTGTGGTAGATTAATGCTGACTGTGGTAGATTAATGCAGACTGTGGGGGTTTAATGCAGACTGTGAGGGATTAATGCAGACTGTGATGGATTAATGCAGACTGTGGTAGATTAATGCAGACTGTGGTAGATTAATGCAGACTGTGGTAGATTAATGCATACTGTGGTAGATTAATGCCGACTGTGATGGATTAATGCCGACTGTGATGGATTAATGCAGGCTGTGAGGGATTAATGCAGGCTGTGAGGGATTAATGCAGACTGTGATGGATTAATGCAGACTGATGGATTAATGCAGACTTTGGTGGATTAATGCCGACTGTAGTAGATTAATGCCGACTGTGGTAGATTAATGCCGACTGTGGTAGATTAATGCCGACTGTGATAGATTAATGCAGACTGTGGTAGATTAATGCCGACTGTGGTAGATTAATGCCGACTGTGCCGACTGTGGTAGATTAATGCCGACTGTGATAGATTAATGCCGACTGTGGTAGATTAATGCCGACTGTGGTAGATTAATGCCGACTGTGCCGACTGTGGTAGATTAATGCCGACTGTGGTAGATTAATGCCGACTGTGGTAGATTAATGGCGACTGTGGTAGATTAATGGCGACTGTGGTAGATTAATGCAGACTGTGGTAGATTAATGCAGACTGTGATGGATTAATGCATACTGTGGTAGATTAATGCCGACTGTGAGGGATTAATGCAGACTGTGAGGGATTAATGCAGACTGTGGTAGATGAATGCAGACTGTGGTAGATTAATGCAGACTGTGATGGATTAATGCATACTGTGGTAGATTAATGCCAACTGTGATGGATTAATGCCGACTGTGAGGGATTAATGCAGGCTGTGATGGATTAATGCAGACTGTGATGGATTAATGCAGACTGTGATGGATTAATGCCGACTGTAGTAGATTAATGCCGACTGTGGTAGATTAATGCCGACTGTGGTAGATAAATGACGACTGTGATAGATTAATGCCGACTGTGATAGATTAATGCCGACTGTGGTAGATTAATGCTGACTGTGGTAGATTAATGCCGACTGTGGTAGATTAATGCTGACTGTGATAGATTAATGCTGACTGTGGAAGATTAATGCAGACTGTGGGGGATTAATGCCGACTGTGGTAGATTAATGCAGACTGTGGTAGATTAATGCCGACTATGGGAGATAAATGCTGACTGTGGTGGATTAATGCCGACTGAGGGATTAATGCCGACTGTGGTAGATTAATTCCGACTGTGATGGATTAATGCCAACTGTGGCAGATTAATGCCGACTGTGGCAGATTAATGCTGACTGTGGTAGAATAATGCCGACTGTGGTAGATGAATGCCGACTGTGGTAGATGAATGCCGACTGTGGTAGATTAATGCCGACTGTGGTAGATTAATGCAGACTGTGGTAGATTAAAGCCGACTGTGGGGGATTAATGCTGACTGTGATGGATTTATGCCGACTGTGGTAGATTAATGCAGACTGTGGGGGATTAATGCAGACTGTGGGGGATTAATGCCGACTGTGGTAGATTAATGCCGACTGGGGGGGATTAATGGAGACTGGGGGATTAATGCCGACTGGTAGATTAATGCCGACTGTGGTAGATTAATGCAGACTGTGGGGGATTAATGCCGACTGTGATGGATTAATGCTGACTGTGGTAGATTAATGCAGACTGTGGGGGATTAATGCAGACTGTGGGGGATTAATGCCAACTTTGGTAGATTAATGCCGACTGTGATGAATGTATGCCAACTCTGAGGGATTAATGCCGACTGTGGTAGATTAATGATGACTGTGGTAGATTAATGCTGACTGTGAGGGATTAATGCCGACTGAGGGATTAATGCCGACTGTGGGGGATTATTGCAGACTGAGGGATTAATGCCGACTGTGGTAGATTAATGCCGACTGTGGTAGATTAATGCTGACTGTGGTAGATTAATGCAGACTCTTGTAGATTAATGCTGACTGTGATGGATTAATGCCGACTCTGAGGGATTAATGCTGACTCTGGAAGATTAATGCCGACTGTTCGATTAATGCTGACTGTGGTAGATAAATGCCGACTGTGGTAGATTAATGCCGACTCTTGTAGATTAATGCTGACTGTGGTAGATTAATGCTGACTGTGAGGGATTAATGTCGACTGTGAGGGATTAATTCCGACTTGCGGGGATTATTGCAGACTGTGAGGGATTAATGCTGACCGTGGTAGATTAATGCCGACTGTGGTAGATTAATGCAGACTGGTAGATTAATGCCGACTGTGGTAGATTAATGCAGACTGGGGGGGATTAATGCCGACTGTGATGGATTAATGCAGACTGTGGGGGATTAATGCAGACTGTGGGGGATTAATGCCGACTGTGGTAGATTAATGCAGACTGTGGGGGATTAATGCCGACTGTGGTAGATTAATGCCGACTGTGGTAGATTAATGCAGACTGTGGGGGATTAATGCCGACTGTGATGGATTAATGCTGACTGTGGTAGATTAATGCAGACTGTGGGGGATTAATGCAGACAGTGGGGGATTAATGCCGACTTTGGTAGATTAATGCCGACTGTGATGAATGTATACCGACTGTGGTAGATTAATGCCGACTGTGATGAATGTATGCCGACTGTGGTAGATTAATGCTGACTGTGATAGATTAATGCAGACTGTGGGGGATTAATGCAGACTGTGAGGGATTATACCGACTGTGGCAGATTAATGCTGAGTTTGGTAGATTAATGCAGAGTGTGGGGGATTAATGCCGACTGTGGTAGATTAATGTCGACTGTGAGGGATTAATGTCAACTGTGGCAGATTAATGGCAACTGTGATGAATGAATGCCGACTGTGATGAATGAATGCCGACTGTGGTAGATTAATGCCGACTGAGGGATTAATGCCGACTGTGAGGGATTAATGCCGACTGTGAGGGATTAATGCAGACTGTGGTGGATTAATGCAGACTGTGGTGAATAAATGCAGACTGTGATGAATGCCGTCTGTGATGGATTAATGCAGACTGGTGGATTAATGCAGACTGTGGTGGATTAATGCAGACTGTGGTGGATTAATGCAGACTGTGGTGAATTAATGCAGACTGTGATGAATGAATGCAGACTGTGATGAATGAATGCTGACTGTGGTAGATTAATGCAGACTGTGGGGGATTAATGCCGACTGTGAGGGTTTAATGCCGACTTTGGTAGATTAATGCCGACTGTGATGAATGTATGCTGACTGTGGTAGATTAATGCCGACTGAGGGATCAGTGCCGACTGTGAGGGATTAATGCCGACTGTGATGAATGAATGCGGACTGTGGTAGATTAATGCCGACTGAGGGATTAATGCTGACTGTGATGTATAGTATGTTGCTTGATCCAGGGTGTCGTCTGTTGTAGATGAATGCCGACTGTGGTGTATAGTATGTTGCTTGATCCAGGGCGTTGTCTATTGTGGTAGATAAATGCTGACTGTGGTGTATAGTATGTTGCTTGATCCAGGGCGTTGTCTGTTGTGGTAGATGAATGCTGACTGTGGTGTATAGTATGTTGCTTGATCCAGGGCGTTGTCTGTTGTGGCAGATAAATGCTGACTGTGGTGTATAGTATGTTGCTTGATCCAGGGCGTTGTCTGTTGTGGCAGATAAATGCCGACTGTGGTGTATAGTATGTTGCTTGATCCAGGGCGTTGTCTGTTGTGGTAGATAAATGCTGACTGTGGTGTATAGTATGTTGCTTGATCCAGGGCGTTGTCTGTTGTGGTAGATGAATGCTGACTGTGGTGTATAGTATGTTGCTTGATCCAGGGCGTTGTCTGTTGTGGTAGATGAATGCTGACTGTGGTGTATAGTATGTTGCTTGATCCAGGGCGTTGTCTGTTGTGGTAGATGAATGCTGACTGGTGTATAGTATGTTGCTTGATCCAGGGTGTTGTCTGTTGTGGTAGATGAATGCTGACTGTGGTGTATAGTATGTTGCTTGATCCAGGGTGTTGTCTGTTGTGGTAGATGAATGCTGACTGTGGTGTATAGTATGTTGCTTGATCCAGGGCGTTGTCTGTTGTGGTAGATGAATGCTGACTGGTGTATAGTATGTTGCTTGATCCAGGGTGTTGTCTGTTGTGGCAGATCAATGCCGACTGTGGTGTATAGTATGTTGCTTGATCCAGGGCGTTGTCTGTTGTGGCAGATCAATGCCGACTGTGGTGTATAGTATGTTGCTTGATCCAGGGTGTTGTCTGTTGTGGTAGATGAATGCTGACTGTGGTGTATAGTATGTTGCTTGATCCAGGGCGTTGTCTGTTGTGGTAGATGAATGCTGACTGTGGTGTATAGTATGTTGCTTGATCCAGGGCGTTGTCTGTTGTGGTAGATGAATGCTGACTGGTGTATAGTATGTTGCTTGATCCAGGGTGTTGTCTGTTGTGGTAGATGAATGCTGACTGTGGTGTATAGTATGTTGCTTGATCCAGGGTGTTGTCTGTTGTGGTAGATGAATGCCGACTGTGGTGTATAGTATGTTGCTTGATCCAGGGCGTTGTCTGTTGTGGTAGATGAATGCTGACTGTGGTGTATAGTATGTTGCTTGATCCAGGGCGTTGTCTGTTGTGGTAGATGAATGCTGACTGTGGTGTATAGTATGTTGCTTGATCCAGGGTGTTGTCTGTTGTGGTAGATGAATGCTGACTGTGGTGTATAGTATGTTGCTTGATCCAGGGTGTTGTCTGTTGTGGTAGATGAATGCCGACTGTGGTAGATGAATGCTGACTGTGGTGTATAGTATGTTGCTTGATCCAGGGCGTTGTCTGTTGTGGTAGATGAATGCTGACTGTGGTGTATAGTATGTTGCTTGATCCAGGGTGTTGTCTGTTGTGGTAGATGAATGCTGACTGTGGTGTATAGTATGTTGCTTGATCCAGGGTGTTGTCTGTTGTGGTAGATGAATGCCGACTGTGGTGTATAGTATGTTGCTTGAACCAGGGCGTTGTCTGTTGTGGTAGATGAATGCTGACTGTGGTGTATAGTATGTTGCTTGATCCAAGGTGTTGTCTGTTGTGGTAGATGAATGCTGACTGTGGTGTATAGTATGTTGCTTGATCCAGGGTGTCATCTGTTGTGGTAGATGAATGCTGACTGTGGTGTATAGTATGTTGCTTGATCCAAGGTGTTGTCTGTTGTGGTAGATGAATGCTGACTGTGGTGTATAGTATGTTGCTTGATCCAGGGCGTTGTCTGTTGTGGTAGATGAATGCTGACTGTGGTGTATAGTATGTTGCTTGATCCAGGGCGTTGTCTGTTGTGGTAGATGAATGCTGACTGTGGTGTATAGTATGTTGCTTGATCCAAGGTGTTGTCTGTTGTGGTAGATGAATGCTTACTGTGTTGTATAGTATGTTGCTTGATCCAGGGCGTTGTCTGTTGTGGTAGATGAATGCCGACTGTGGTGTATAGTATGTTGCTTGATCCAGGGCGTTGTCTGTTGTGGTAGATGAATGCCGACTGTGGTGTATAGTATGTTGCTTGATCCAAGGTGTTGTCTGTTGTGGTAGATGAATGCTGACTGTGGTGTATAGTATGTTGCTTGATCCAGGGTGTTGTCTGTTGTTGCAGGTCTCATCCAGTCAGCAGTTCCCTTCAGGAGATACGATTACAGCGAATATATGGAGGACCGAGGGAAGAAAGAGGATGTATGACTGGCCAGTGTCGCGTGTGTTTGTGAATAAAGTGGACAGAGCTGGGCCCTGGTTGTGTCTCACTGCATGTGGGGATCGGGTTAGAACATGTCCCCAGCAATCTGTGCCGGACGTAAGAGGTGATTCAGTGGATCAGGGAGTTGGAATCAGTGACCTGTTTATTGCGTCTCATTGTATCCTGTACCAGATAACGTAGAGGTAGCGTCAAGTTGACCCTGAGGTACTTTCAGCCAATCTAAATAAAGGATGCGTGGGTTTTTGAGACGATCAGATGTGTGCTGTGTAAAACACCGGGTTCCGTCTTAGCGCAAACGGGCATACCTAAAACAATTGTCAACTCGTTGTGTTGTGGTTCACACATTTTCCCCATATATTATATACATATGTCAGATGCAATTTAAAGCACACCAGGACGTGCAGAATTATAGAGTATGATTAAACACATTTAATTGTGTCTTTGGTATATTTTAGAGGCAAGACATATGTAAAATCAAAAATTATTTCTGAGGGATTCTTTGACGAAGAACTTGAAATCATACGCGCATTCTGATTGGTTTGTCGTATTTTCGCACATAGGGGGACGAGTCTTCTTGCAGGTTACGGAAAGGGGCGAGTGGTGACGAATGTGTAAAACACTGTCTTCATTTCTTTACCATCTCATTTTTGATGTTGTTTAACATACACTGAATCTTCCATCAGTGGTACTCACATAGTGTATCGGAGACAAGGTGATCAGAAACAACAGGGTGCATAAAATATCCACACCAATACACTAGTGAGTCTTTTATTATTTATTGGTGAGTGAAATGGCTGCATGTACCAGTCTGTACTCCGCCCAGAGATATCCCACAGTGACCAGCGACAGTGGGGCTGATTACAGGTGGAACAAACCCAGGAAGATCCGGGTTAGAATAGCAATCAATGCTTGCCGTAAGAGGCGACTAACGGGATCGGGTGGTTTGGCTCGCTTACTTGAGTGATGCATGTCATCCTCTCCCAATTGCATGGATTGATGCTCATGATGTCAATCACTGATTATCTGGTCCAGACTCCATTATTTACAGACCGCCGTCATATAGCTGGAATATTGCTGAGTGCGGCGTTAAACAACAAACAAACCTGTGCTGGTGCTAAAACAAGGCTTGGATTATACTGTGTCAGATACCCCATTCAATGTGGCATGGTATATCAAATCGGCATCAGTCCGGAAAAGTACAAGCAGCCACACACACTTGTGCATGAATTCATAGAAATGCAAATACCTTGGACGGGACGTTAGACCCCGTTTCACCTCACCAATTCTCAGCTCCCAGCCAATTTGCTTGTAAGGGGACAGTTAAATTACCATCTTATCCTACCGGGTACCCATTCAATGCTGGGAGACACAACGTGAGTGAGCAAAGTTACCACCAACCTTTGTTCAAGGTCAAAGTGTCAAGGTCATGTATTCATCTGCACAACTGTTACAAGTGATCTCTTCATCCATGCCACAACAAACAGGATTGCATACAACAGGATAAATATTCATTTATTTTCAGAAGCGAATTACTGACACATTGATCTTGTCTGCAACGCAAAACAGACTTGACATACCATACTGTCTTGGGTACAAGCTCGGGGGCCTTGAATGATGGATCCAACAGAGCAACCTGAACGTAATGTGAAAATAAGGATTGACATTTCCTATGTGAAAGTGCTTTGTTGTGGGAAGTGCAAGAGAAACAAAACCCTCTACACCTAGGGCGAGGCTTTTCTTGCTTGGCTTACAGATCATTCTGTAAAAAAAAAAAATCCAGCCCTGTTCTGCAAAGCAATCATAGCACTGACTATCGGAAGCCAATGAGAGTTACAATCACCTTTACGCTACAACTATAAGCATTCAATAGTTGTAGCACAAAAACTGCATGAGAAAGTTAAAAGAAAATTTTATACAGAAGGGGTTCATAACTTATACCCAAGACATTTTGGTTCATCTGGTATGTAAGTAATAGGCAGGATGTTCGTGTAAGTCATTCAATGTGCACTGGGGAAAAAATACTGGATTGTCTCAATGCCCATTTAGTAATAACAATCTGGTTGCTAAGTTCAGTGAACAGGACTACATATTTCATACAGACGGAAAATAGTTTCATGAGCTATTAAATATCACAGACCTTGCGAAGTTTCTAGTCAGGATCTCACTGCAGCAGCGGGTAACTTTCTGACTTGGTTACCACTGAAATGTACCCAGGGACGAATGTACCACGGATCCATTGCTGATTGCCCTGGACCATAGGATTATATTACATGCCATCGCTTTGTGCCCAGGACTGTAGGATTACATTATGTACCACCGCGCCATTGCTTTGTGCCCAGGACTGTAGGATTACATTATGTACCACCGTGCCATTGCTTTGTGCCCAGGACTGTAGGATTACATTATGTACCACCGTGCCATCGCTTTGTGCCCAGGACTGTAGGATTATATTATGTGCCATCACTTTGTGCCCAGGACTAGGATTATATTACGTACCACCGCGCCTTCGCTTTGTGCCCAGGGCTGTAGGATTATATTACGTACCACCGTGCCATTGCTTTGTGCCCAGGACTGTAGGATTACATTACGTACCACGGATCTATCGCTTGCTTAATGTACCACGGTGTCATTACTGTCTACCCAGGGAAACAAGAGACGCTTTCACACGTTGAAGACACTTTGCGACAACATGGCCTCTCCCAATCTGCTGTAGAATAGTTGGTGAGTTATTGACATGTTCCAGTGGAGGAGCATGTGAATGTGAGATGCAAACGGCTCTCCACACACAATTTCCATGCTTGCCTCAATAAAGCCTACAGGGTTTCAGAAAGGTTCAGTTTCTAGGACATGTTGACCAAAGTACCCTGAAGATTTTTCTCACTTTTACAATTTGGTAATGATACAGAATACCACTGAACCCGTGCGTTAATCTGGACATCAGGAGGCACTCGCAGTAGCATGTCAGGGTGGTGCAGCCATGTTGACACAAAGTGGTGATTGTCAGTGAAAAGCCATCACTTCAGAAACCTGGGTACATGGGGGGAAGGGATGGATGCTGCAGGGTACACCACAGTCAAGGTAAACACCATCAGCCTCACTGCTGCATGTAATTGTGTTGGCAAGATTGTAAAGGCTTTGTAAACTAAGCCAAAAAAAGTCTTTTGTTTCAAGGTTGTTTTTTTTGTTTTTTTAACACCGCACAAAGCAATATTCCAGCTATATGACAACGGTCTGTAAATAATCGAGTCTGGACCAGACAATCCAGTGATTGACATCATAAGCATCGATCCACACAACAGGAATACGATGACATGCATCAACCAAGTCCGTGAGGCTGACCACCCGATCCCGTTAGTGGCCTCTTACGGTAAGCAAGGGTTGCTATTCTACTCGTTTCAAGTACTTGCTCCACACCTCTCATAGAGATTTATGTATGGATCAATTAAAATGTCCAAATTAATTCACTAGTTGGCACATAAAAGTTTCACCAAGCAGCATCTCTGTAGGTTTCGCACACAAATATTCCTGTCTGCATCAAATACAAGGTGAGTGTCATTGATAAGTTACAGACGGACACTAGGGCCTGGCAATTAAACATTAGTTTACAATGAATACTGTTGGTAGTATAAAACAAGCTGGAGTGATAAGACATTTTTAATAAACTACTTCACAATGGGAAAAGAAACTGCCATTTCAGCAGTAGCTGAGCTTGAGGTGATGTCGTGTGGGTTGGTGTAGACTAGTATTGAAAGGGCAACATACAGGAATCTTTTCAATCCACTGACTCGCACCTAATGATTTGTTTGTTGTTAAACGCTGCACTCTGCATATTCCAGCTATATGATGGCGGTCTGTAAATAATCGAGTCTGTACCAGACAATCCAGTGATTAATATCATGAGCATCGATCCATGAAATTAGGATCGATGACATGCATCAACCAAGTCAGTGAGCCTGACCACCCGATCCCGTTAGTCGCCTCTTACGACAAGCATGGGTTGCTAAAGACCGATTCTAACCCGATCCTGTTGGTAATGAACAGTGTGGATATTTTGTAACCATAGATAAGTTTCTTTGGCAGATCTGAATCTTATTAAAAATCCCGGTAATATGACCCTCCCAAATCTCCCCATAATTGACTGTTAGACTCCCCTAATTATCTAACTGGAAATTAGAAACCAAAGACTTTCTCTCACTCATAATTGTTATGAGTTTGAAAAAGACTCAGAAATAGTTTGTAAAAATATCTTTTCAAGTGGCATGACAGCACTGTAGCTCACCTAACAATAAATTAACAACTAAAGATTAACTTTGGTTCGTATGTGCCTGTAGGCTTCATTTACACTTCACGACCAGATGATGAGGGTGTTGACATATTTCAGTGAGTTTCTTGAATGTTGATGATGCAGTATCAGAGCCGAGACGGCAGGAATGTCGGGGAATCAAACACAGACTTGACAGGACAACACTTTACCCAACTCTACCAACCTGGAGCAGAAATTTCCATTTAAAAATGTATAAAAAAATCCTTAAATATTCCAAGTCCAATGGTAGTAAAATACTGTGATCCTGTATATTACTCATCAAGGTATACATTTATGTCAGGAGGCCCTTTCCCAGGTTGATTGTGCACAACTGTTTATTTGGTTACATACTAGTATGAACAACAGAAAAATAACAACAGAAAAATAACCACAAAAACACCGCCCACCTGCCTGCACCATATTGTTTTTTAAAAGCCTTTGCCTGAGAACCAATTCTTTTCTTTTTTAAACCTCATGGAACCAGTATGCATGTTTCCAGGAAGCAACAGTTGCCAAGTTTATATTCCAATTAAACTTGGTATGCATTTATTTCATATCATCAAGATAATTATTTCAAAATTTCAGTGTTGATTGGTGAACAGTATTTTGTGAGTGAATGAGGAGTCATTTGGGCCACTTAGAGTCCTGGGCCCACTTGCACAAAGCAATTTTAGCGCTAAGACTATCGTAAGCCTATGTTAAAGTATGGGAGTTACGATCATCTTAGCGCTAAGATCGCTTTGTGCAAGTGGGCCCTGGTCCAAACCTGGCTCAGTGTCATCTTATGGTGTTTTATAAGCTTGTCCTACTTGACTAAACAGACTCTTACTAGACTCGGGCTTCGGACGAGTGGTTAAAGTTGCACTAAGCAGTATTCCTGGGTATTCCTGGGGACACCAAGAACCAACAATTTCAAGTACTGTTAGCTCACCTGGTCAGTCTGAGTGACCTTATATCCCAATCCATTCTTTGCCATACCGAGCCCATCTGACGGACAAACATGTCATGTCATTGTTGTGGCCACAACACCTCAAATTCAAAAAACATATAAAGTATGCAACCCAACTGTAAGCAAAACTGATTGTCACAGCAAATATTTTTTAAGATTAATATGTAGTAAGGATGTTTTAACTCTGATTACAGTACTGTATAAAACCCCACCTATATATTTAAAGATGAATGCCTTCTCAAAGAATTTGGCAATGTTGTGCAATGTCCATTGCTGTTCTACCATTTTCCATCCATGTCATAATATTGAATGAACAATACTGAAATGTATAAGTACAAATCATCATATACTCAACACTGGCAAACAAAAAACAAAATCAGGATTGTCTCCCTTAGCAAGGGAGATAACTCACATCAAAGCAGGCGCAGATGGACATGAAAAAATTCGTTTCTGCAAGAATATGCAATTTCACACTGTACTGCACTCGACAATGTCAGACATTGGTGGAAACAGCCTTGTTCCCCATGATGAGTTATAATGTTAACTGAAGATAACCAACCCCAAGCCATGTGGTACCACACTCCAGAATGAAAGCAGATGGGTTGTCTCCCCTTGATGCAGTGCCATCTATCCAGCTGGAATTGATGGCTGAGCAAGTAAGCTGCAGCATGAATGAAGACCAATTAGTATCCAACACAGAGATGTCACTTTGTTGACTTCTCCCAAACGCCGCTGTCCATTGTTCGTGTGCTCTGAGACAAAGACTGGATGTCTTCGCTGTCTGTTGACTTCGTCTTCCCATCATACCCTAAAGGACTTGCTCCATCTTGGGACGTGATGGACATAGAATCGTAACTCTTTGAAAGATGCTTGCCGTGTACTAAGCTTGGATCATCTCCAAGCTTGGATGTGTCTTGAGCTACTGTTTCTGGTGCCACAACACGACGTGTATCGGGACTGTCCTGCTGTCCTGGAGATTCACATTGCCCTTCCACACACTCCGTCACTGACTTGTCGCTGTCAGGCGGAACAGATCGTGCTCTACTGATGGCTGACTGGTTTTCAGTTTGTTTTTTTGGTGCATTTCTGGAAACTGTAAAAAAAAGATTCAATTTGTACTCCTTCTGTGTCTAGATTTGTGTGTTGTTTAACATTGCAGTCAGCAATATTCCAGCTATGTTATGGAATCCTGTAATAAATGAGTGGACGAGACAAACCAGTGGTTGACATAATGAGCGACACACCACACTGTCAATGACATGCAATCAGTGACGTCGCCAAGGACCACACAATCTATTCTGTTGCCTAGGTTACTGGAAACCTATTTTAACCTGGAATCCCGCAGGGAACTGAATTTAGAATGAAACCAAAATCTAGAACCAGAAAAAGAAAGAATTTAACAACTGTCAACACCTCCAACAGATGGAAATATTATTAAGAAATAAATGATGAATGGGAGTTGTTTATCAAACAATAAAACACTGCAGGGAGAATAAACCATGAGGGGCGCATTTATTTCTTTTATGAGATATCAAAATTACGTACAGCCTCTTTAAGGATGTTAGTAAAAAGTACACACTTTAAAAATATTTTCCCATATTTAAATAAAGATACCCCCTGAATAAAATTCGACCGAGGCAATGTCGGACAAGTCCATTTTATGAACAGGATTTGGTCTTTCCGTCATATTCTCACTATCTTCACATCAATTATCTGTACCTTTCTCCCAATACTGATAGTCATATCTCTCTCACTTTTGGCAGGGATCGTTTGGCCATTGCGTTTATCTACGTTGCCAAGCTACATCTATGGGGAACAACTCCCCAGACACTTCCCTCTAAAAAATAATGTTCAATTTACGATGTCATCAATGTTCGAATCTCCAGAAAACACGCTTTGTTCTTCATTGTTGTTTGCAATTTATCGCATAGCTATCTTATATTATCAATTAAAACAACCATCACAGGTGATGAGCATAGTCGAGACTGTCACAAAGCATCATTAGAGGACATGACATCGAGAGACTTTGCAACAGTGGATAACATGGTTTCTGAGGACAGGCGTTTTATATTTTTGGGATTACGGACCCGCTGTCTCTAATTTTTGAGAAAATGTAAAAAAAATAATTTAAAAAATCAGATTTCCATTTTGTTCCCCCCCGCCGATAGCCGCGTTGTCAGTTATTTTATTTGTTATCATCACCTTTCAGTAAAAAACATGAATTTACCGTTGTAAACTAGTAAAGAGAACCATAATTGATCTTTGTTGATCTCGAAGCCGAAAACATGAATAGCCTCTCTTGACAATTGTCCGTGTTGTAAGTGGTAGAATTTTTTATTGTATTATCACAAATGGCGGTCTTTTTAAAAAAAATAATATCCTTCTGGCTTTTTTCCCCCTCCACCAACCCTGTACTTTGGGCTGAAAAATCCGTAATCCTAAAAAAATAAGAAGCCTGGCCTAAGTCCGAGATGCTTCATGTGCCTCACCTTGTCGGAGGACGCGGAGCTGCTGATTGAGCTGGTCGGTGAGTGTGAAGAGTTCAAGCACCTTGCCCTCGTACTCCTGGTTGACCCGCACAGACAGCCTGTACTTCTCCTCCACAGCCTGCACACAGAGGGGGACACAGAGGGAGACACATTAACCCAACTCGTAGACCACCCTAGATTGTTGGGGACATAGTCTAACACAGAATAACTATGATGTACGCTCAAACTAATTTAGAAACATAAAAAGCAGAACAAAGTGACTGAGTGAGTTGGTTTTAATGCCAGTTATAACGTTGTATCATGGTATATATCAGCTGAATGTGGGAGGAAAGCCCGAAGTGATGCAGGTCTCAGATGCTTTGATGAAACCCAGGAGCACGGGTATGGTGCTGACAAACCTGGAAACATAATCGAGGGGGACCGGGATTTGAACCAATGATTTTTGGTGTGCTTTAGTGACACAATTGCAATGCCTTTGACAGCTGGGCCATTCGTTCCCCTTTAGCCAGCTCATAAAAACACCCTTAGCTTTCTGGCGACCATCTTCCCGAGGCAAGTGAGATAACTGACTTTAAAAGTCCAGTTTCCACCCTTGCCGAACTAGGCTGGAATTCCTGGGCTGGATTGTGGCACCACCAGTGGCTATTACGAGTTATGTCCCTTCTAAGCCTCGACTATGGACCAATCAGATTCCACCTCTCATATCACTTGCATTTGCCTCAAACAAAATGGCGGCGCCCAGTCAGGACAATCACATTAACACCTTGATTAAAAACATGAAAAGATTTGAAAAATATCTGTTGACCACGAGTTGGCGGTGCACATGCTTTGCAAATCCTGCAATTGACCGAAATCATCACGACAGTTATCGAATTGGATTGTGATTTTGTTGTGCAATTTTGATTGAACTATGCATAGACTCGTTAATCCAGCCAAAATGTAACTCCATAATACCCAAGTTGGGCAAGGGTGGAAACTGGACTTTTATAGTCAGTTACCTCCCTTGCCTCGGGAAGATGGCATGGATTTTCATCTTGCATGGAATGACATAGAATGACACTTGGTCGTAACAATAGGTTGTATATGAAAACAGAAGAAACAAACATAAAAAGTTTGATACATTTGATATCGACTTGCCTTTAATTCATTTCCATGTGTTGCTTTGACTCTTTCTAACATCGTCTTCATTTCACCCATGGCTATTTCCTGGAGGTGTAAACAAACATTTAAACACTGAAAACGCACATCAGAAATGGCTTCACCGACTGAGATTTGTAATCCTAATGGACCAACTATGATGGAAATACTATGACAGCTTCATCACAGCAGCCACCGAAGTAACTGGGTGAGGTGAGGTGAGGTGAGGTGAGGTGAGGTGAGGTGAGGTGAGGTGAGGTGAAATGGGGATTTACATCGCATTCAATATTCAGGATTATAGCATACTATTAGTGTGCCTGTGGGTCAGTGTGTGTGTGCGTGCATCACTGAATATTGGACAATGCGACTTGAAAGCAAGGCTCTCATTGGTTAGAATAATCACGCTGTAGAATTTGCTCTCTGTGGTATTTTATGCAAGTAAATCATTTGTGAAAAAAACGTCAAAAATCATAATTTAAGGGAGACGAGTAATGACGTAATTATCGGCTAAACATTGTACCTATTACGCCCAAATCGTACTGGTTGCATCTGAATGTAAGAAATGACAACATTGGATCTGACCGTCAAGCTTTGTGAGGTGAGATGAAATGGGGTTAAACGTCGCGTCCGAGATTATTGCACTTATATAGAGATGTGCATGCGTGCGTGCGTGTGCGTGTGTGTGTGCGCATGTGCATGCAGACGCTCTACCACTAGACCACGGAGGCGGTCCCACTCTCCGGGCAGACGCTCTACCACTAGACCACGGAGGCGGTCCTACTCCCCGGGCAGACGCTCTACCACTAGACCACGGAGGAGGTTCCACTCTACGGGCAGACGCTCTACCACTAGACCGAGGAGGAGGTTCCACTCTACGGGCAGACGCTCTACCACTAGACCACGGAGGCGGTCCCACTCTCCGGGCAGACGCTCTACCACTAGACCACGGAGGAGGTTCTACTCTACAGGCAGACGCTCTACCACTAGACCACGGAGGAGGTTCCACTCTACGGGCAGACGCTCTACCACTAGACCGAGGAGGAGGTCCCACTCTACGGGCAGACGCTCTACCACTAGACCACGGAGGCGGTCCCACTCTCCGGGCAGACGCTCTACCACTAGACCACGGAGGAGGTTCCACTCTACAGGCAGACGCTCTACCACTAGACCACGGAGGCGGTTCCACTCTCCGGGCAGACACTCTACCACTAGACTACGGAGGCGGTCCCACTTTCCGGGCAGACGCTCTACCACTAGACCAAGGAGCCGGTCCTCAAGCTTTGTGACTTAGCTGATTGTGTGTCAGTGTACCTAGATGACAAGGATTGGCGCTCATATGGTGTTTTTGTATGTTATAGTTGATGGGGTAAATGAAAGGCTATGGTTGTCTGATCTGATGTGATAAGCCACAGCCCCACCTTGTCCTTCAGGGTCTCCTCACATTCGGATAGCCGGCGCTGCCTGGTATCTGACAGCACCGTCAGGCGGGACAGCTGCATCTTCAGAGCTGAAACAACACAAGGAAGGAAGTAATGGTTCTGTCAGTCAGATGCTGAAGGAAGGAAGGGAGTGAGTGAGTGAGTGAGTGAGTGAGTGAGTGAGTGAGTGAGTGAGTGAGTGAGTGAGTGAGTGAGTGAGTGAGTGAGTGAGTGAGTGAGTGAGTGAGTGAGTGAGTTGGGTTTAACGCCCCTTTTAACAGTATTCCAGTTATATCACAGTGTGTCAGCTTAATGTGGGAGGAAAGCCCGAAGTGATGCAGGTCTCAGACGTTTACCACTTCGGTGAAACCCACGAGCACTGGTATGGTGCTGACAAACCTAGAAACATAATCTGGGTGAACCGGGATTCGAACCCACAATCATAGGTTTCTGGCGTGCCCAAGGGACGCAACACTGCACAGCGAATCGCGGCGCCTTAGACGACTGGGCCACCCGTGCCCCGGGAGGAGGGAGGAAAAAAGGGTGGGATGGTGGTAGGGCTGGAGAGAGGGAAAGTGGGAGGGAGGGACAAGGAGGGAGATGGTGGGAGAGAGGGAGGGTATGAGTGAGCTGACTGTTTGAACAGTGCTCACATTGTCAACTCACATTTCAACTCGGCTTTCATTGTCATGACAACATGATCGTGTTGCGGGTGTGAGTGCTGCTGACGTTTGAGGAATTCGATCTTCTCCTGGTACTTGTGCTGCAACTCGCCCAGCAGCAGGATTTCCTTTTGCTGTGTAAACACCTGCAACATCCGCAATAAACACCTGCAACATCCGCAATAAACACCTGCAACATCCGCAACAAATACCTGCAACATCCGCAATAAATACCTGCAACATCCACACCAACACCTGCAACATCCACAATAAACACCTGCAACATCCGCAAAAAACACCTGCAACATCCGCAACAAACACCTGCAACATCCGCAAAAAACACCTGCAACATCCACAACAAACACCTGCAACATCCGCAAAAAACACCTGCAACATCCACAGTAAACACCTGCAACATCCGCAATAAACACCTGCAACATCCGCAAAAAACACCTGCAACATCCGCAACAACACCTGCAACATCCACAACAACACCTTCAACATCCACAATAAACACCTGCAACATCCACAACAACACCTGCAACATCCGCAATAAACACCTGCAACATCCGCAATAAACACCTGCAACATCCGCAATAAACACCTGCAACATCCGCAATAAACACCTGCAACATCCGCAATAAACACCTGCAACATCCACAACAACACCTGCAACATCCACAACAACACCTTCAACATCCACAATAAACACCTGCAACATCCACAATAAACACCTGCAACATCCGCAATAAACACCTGCAACATCCACAATAAACACCTGCAACATCCGCAATAAACACCTGCAACATCCGCAACAACACCTGCAACATCCGCAAAAAACACCTGCAACATCCGCAAAAAACACCTGCAACATCCGCAATAAACACCTGCAACATCCGCAACAAATACCTGCAACATCCGCAATAAACACCTGCAACATCCGCAATAAACACCTGCAACATCCGCAATAAACACCTGCAACATCCACAATAAACACCTGCAACATCCACAACAAACACCTGCAACATCCACAACAAACACCTGCAACATCCGCAATAAACACCTGCAACATCCGCAATAAACACCTGCAACATCCGCAATAAACACCTGCAACATCCACAATAAACACCTGCAACATCCGCAATAAACACCTGCAACATCCGCAATAAACACCTGCAACATCCACACCAACACCTTCAACATCCACACCAACACCTGCAACATCCGCAATAAACACCTGCAACATCCGCAATAAACACCTGCAACATCCACAACAAACACCTGCAACATCCGCAAAAAACACCTGCAACATCCGCAATAAACACCTGCAACATCCGCAATAAACACCTGCAACATCCACAACTAACACCTGCAACATCCGCAAAAAACACCTGCAACATCCGCAATAAACACCTGCAACATCCGCAATAAACACCTGCAACATCCACAACAAACACCTGCAACATCCGCAAAAAACACCTGCAACATCCGCAATAAACACCTGCAACATCCGCAATAAACACCTGCAACATCCACAACAAACACCTGCAACATCCGCAAAAAACACCTGCAACATCCGCAATAAACACCTGCAACATCCGCAATAAACACCTGCAACATCCGCAATAAACACCTGCAACATCCGCAAAAAACACCTGCAACATCCACAACAAACACCTGCAACATCCGCAATAAACACCTGCAACATCCGCAATAAACACCTGCAACATCCACACCAACACCTTCAACATCCACACCAACACCTTCAACATCCACACCAACACCTTCAACATCCACACCAACACCTTCAACAACCACACAAAACCTAGCAACATCCATTAGTGCGTCTGTTAAACACTGTTTTGAACAGTGTATCATCACATCACAGGGTGTCCACTACAGGTGGGAGGTAATCCCATGGAGATACAGGTCATATACAGGTCGTACCAGTTTGGTGAGACCAGCCACAGGGCAAGTGGAGACAGACTGGTACGTACGTGATCCTGCCACAGGGCAAGTGGAGACAAGACTGGTACGTACGTGATCCAGCCACAGGGCAAGTGGAGGCAGACTGGTACGTACGTGATCCTGCCACAGGGCAAGTGGAGACAGACTGGTAAGTACGTGATCCTGCCACAGGGAAAGTGGAGACAGACTGGTAAGTACGTGATCCTGCCACAGGAAAGTGGAGACAGACTGGTAAGTACGTGATCCAGCCTGAGGGCAAGTGGAGACAGACTGGTAAGTACGTGATCCTGCCACAGGGCAAGTGGAGACAAGACTGGTACGTACGTGATCCTGCCACAGGGCAAGTGGAGACAGACTGGTACGTACGTGATCCTGCCACAGGGCAAGTGGAGACAAGACTGGTATGTACGTGATCCTGCCACAGGGCAAGTGGAGACAAGACTGGTACGTACGTGATCCAGCCACAGGGCAAGTGGAGACAGACTGGTACGTACGTGATCCTGTCTCAGGGCAAGTGGAGACAGACTGGTACGTACGTGATCCTCCAGTTTGTTGGTTCTGCTGACGGCTTCCTGCATCATCTCCAGCTGCTTCTCCTTCTCAAACAGACGATGTTCCGTCTCCTGCACCGCCTGCCAACATATCACAATCAGGAATGCAATCACGAACACAATCACGAATACAATAACGAACACTATCATGAACACAATCATGAACACAATCACAAACACAACCATGAACACGAAGATCCGGGGTAAAATAAATCTTCAGCCACCCATGCTTGCTGTAAAAGGCGACTATGCTTGTCGTAAAAAGTGACTAACGGGATCAGGTGGTCAGGCTCGCTCAATTGAGTGGATCGATGCTCATGATATCAATCACTGGATTGTCTGGTCCATACTCAATTATTTACAGGATGCCGTCATATAGCTGGAATATTGCTGAGTGCGGCAAAACAAACAAACAACAAACAATGATGAACACAATCACAATGATGAACACAATCACAATGTTGAACACAATCATGAACACAATCACAATGTTGAACACAATCATGAACACAATCATGAACACATTCGTGTACACAATCATATACAATCACAAACACAATCACAATCACAAACACAATCACAATCATGAACTGCTGGTGTTTGTGCCTACCTTCTTGAGCTTATCGTGGTCTTCCCTTTGCGTGATAAGCAGACTCTTCAGCTCAGTGTTCGACATCTCAAAATCTCTGTTTGCTTGCATCGTCACTCTGAGGATATAAATAGAATCACAATGGAAAATGCCTGATTGCAGGGTACACAAAAACAATTTACAAGTTGCAATAACCTGCACCAAACATGCTTAAGACAGCACTGCTGATGAAAAATTTCCCTGAACACTCTTAAGGCTGGAGGACGGTGCTGGAGGACGGTGCTGAATGGGACGTACCTGAACTGCACAAGCTTCTCGTACTCGTTGCTCTCCTTGGCCTGGCGCAGGTCCTGGTTCTCGTCCTGCAGCAGGCGGAGCGACACCTGCATGTTGTGGATCTTCTCCTCCAGCAGTCGCAGCTGCTCCATCTGAAAGTCAGCACCACGACATGAACCACTGGCATCATCCATCCCAATACCATACCCACCTTGAGTGCCACTAGGACCACCCACCATGAGTGCCACTAGGACCACCCACCATGAGTGCCACTAGGACCACCCACCTTGAGTGCCACTAGGACCACCCACCATGAGTGCCACTAGGACCACCCACCATGAGTGCCACTAGGACCACCCACCATGAGTGCCACTAGGACCACCCACCATGAGTGCCACTAGGACCACCCACCATTAGCACCACCCACCACGAGCGCCACGAGTGCCACCCACCATTAGCACCACCCACCATGAGTGCCACTAGGACCACCTACCATTAGTGCCACTAAGACCACCCACCATTAGCACCACCCACCATCAGTGCCACTAGGACCACCTACCATTTGTGCCGCTAGGACCACCCACCATTAGTGCCACTAGGACCACCCACCATTAGCACCACCCACCATGAGTGCCACTAGGACCACCCACCATTAGCACCACCCACCATCAGTGCCGCTAGGACCACCCACCATCAGTGCCGCTAGGACCACCCACCATTAGTGCCACTAGGACCACCCACCATGAGTGCCACTAGGACCACCCACCATGAGTGCCACTAGGACCACCCACCATGAGTGCCACTAGGACCATCCACCATGAGTGCCACTAGGACCACCCACCATGAGTGCCACTAGGACCACCCACCATGGATGCCACTAGGACCACCCACCATTAGCACCACCCACCATGAGTGCCACTAGGACCACCCACCATTAGTGCCACTAGGACCACCCACCATCAGTGCCACTAGGACCACCTACCATTAGTGCCACTAGGACCACCCACCATCAGTGCCACTAGGACCACCCACCATAAGTGCCATTAGAACCACCCGCCATCAGGGTCATAAGTATGTCCAGGACAACCTACCTTTGGTATCTCTACAACCACCTACCATTGCTTTGTTCTGTTCCTCAAGGGCAATGGCATTAGCAATCTTCCTCAGTAACCTCCGGTTCCTCTTGGCATGGAGGTCCCTCTTGTGTCTCTCATACTGCACCTGGTTCCCCAACATTAACACCTGCCCCCGAAGTATGTTCACCTCATCTGCTGGAGGGGCACCTGCAGGAAGGGAAAGACAGCTCTGACAGCTGAAGTCTCCACAAGACCTGACCCTAACAACTGTTATCTGCTGGAGGGGCACCTGCAGGAAGGGAAAGACAGATCTGACAGCTCTGACAGCTGAAGTCTACAGAAGACCTGACCCTAACAACTGTTATCTGCTGGAGGGGCACCTGCAGGAAGGGAAAGACAGCTCTGACAGCTGAAGTCTCTAAAAGACCTGACCCTAACAACTGTTATCTGACAGCTGAAGTCTCCACAAGACCTGACCCTAACAACTGTTATCTGCTGGAGGGGCACCTGCAGGATGGAAAGACAGCTCTGACAGCTCTGACAGCTGAAGTCTCCACAAGACCTGACCCTAACAACTGTTATCTGCTGGAGGGGCACCTGCAGGAAGGGAAAGACAGCTCTGACAGCTGAAGTCTCCACAAGACCTGACCCTAACAACTGTTATCTGCTGGAGGGGCACCTGCAGGAAGGGAAAGACAGCTCTGACAGCTGAAGTCTCCACAAGACCTGACCCTAACAACTGTTATCTGCTGGAGGGGCACCTGCAGGAAGGGAAAGACAGCTCTGACAGCTGAAGTCTACAGAAGACCTGACCCTAACAACTGTTATCTGCTGGAGGGGCACCTGCAGGAAGGGAAAGACAGCTCTGACAGCTGAAGTCTCCACAAGACCTGACCCTAACAACTGTTATCTGCTGGAGGGGCAGCTGCAGGAAGGGAAAGACAGCTCTGACAGCTGAAGTCTCCACAAGACCTGACCCTAACAACTGTTATCTGCTGGAGGGGCAGCTGCAGGAAGGGAAAGACAGCTCTGACAGCTGAAGTCTCCACAAGACCTGACCCTAACAACTGTTATCTGCTGGAGGGGCACCTGCAGGAAGGGAAAGACAGCTCTGACAGCTGAAGTCTCCACAAGACCTGACCCTAACAACTGTTATCTGCTGGAGGGGCACCTGCAGGAAGGGAAAGACAGATCTGACAGCTCTGACAGCTGAAGTCTACAGAAGACCTGACCCTAACAACTGTTATCTGCTGGAGGGGCACCTGCAGGAAGGGAAAGACAGCTCTGACAGCTGAAGTCTCTAAAAGACCTGACCCTAACAACTGTTATCTGACAGCTGAAGTCTCCACAAGACCTGACCCTAACAACTGTTATCTGCTGGAGGGGCACCTGCAGGATGGAAATACAGCTCTGACAGCTCTGACAGCTGAAGTCTACAGAAGACCTGACCCTAACAACTGTTATCTGCTGGAGGGACAGCTGCAGGAAGGGAAAGACAGCTCTGACAGCTGAAGTCTACAGAAGACCTGACCCTAACAACTGTTATCTGCTGGAGGGGCACCTGCAGGAAGGGAAAGACAGCTCTGACAGCTGAAGTCTCTAAAAGACCTGACCCTAACAACTGTTATCTGACAGCTGAAGTCTCCACAAGACCTGACCCTAACAACTGTTATCTGCTGGAGGGGCACCTGCAGGATGGAAATACAGCTCTGACAGCTCTGACAGCTGAAGTCTACAGAAGACCTGACCCTAACAACTGTTATCTGCTGGAGGGGCACCTGCAGGAAGGGAAAGACAGCTCTGACAGCTGAAGTCTACAGAAGACCTGACCCTAACAACTGTTATCTGCTGGAGGGGCACCTGCAGGAAGGGAAAGACAGCTCTGACAGCTGAAGTCTACACAAGACCTGACCCTAACAACTGTTATCTGCTGGAGGGGCACCTGCAGGAAGGGAAAGACAGCTCTGACAGCTGAAGTCTCCACAAGACCTGACCCTAACAACTGTTATCTGCTGGAGGGGCACCTGCAGGAAGGGAAAGACAGCTCTGACAGCTGAAGTCTACAGAAGACCTGACCCTAACAACTGTTATCTGCTGGAGGGGCACCTGCAGGAAGGGAAAGACAGCTCTGACAGCTGAAGTCTCTAAAAGACCTGACCCTAACAACTGTTATCTGCTGGAGGGGCAGCTGCAGGAAGGGAAAGACAGCTCTGACAGCTGAAGTCTCCACAAGACCTGACCCTAACAACTGTTATCTGCTGGAGGGGCACATGCAGGAAGGGAAAGACAGCTCTGACAGCTGAAGTCTACAGAAGACCTGACCCTAACAACTGTTATCTGCTGGAGGGGCACCTGCAGGAAGGGAAAGACAGCTCTGACAGCTGAAGTCTCTAAAAGACCTGACCCTAACAACTGTTATCTGCTGGAGGGGCACCTGCAGGAAGGGAAAGACAGCTCTGACAGCTGAAGTCTCCACAAGACCTGACCCTAACAACTGTTATCTGCTGGAGGGGCACCTGCAGGAAGGGAAAGACAGCTCTGACAGCTGAAGTCTACAGAAGACCTGACCCTAACAACTGTTATCTGCTGGAGGGGCACCTGCAGGAAGGGAAAGACAGCTCTGACAGCTGAAGTCTCTAAAAGACCTGACCCTAACAACTGTTATCTGCTGGAGGGGCACCTGCAGGAAGGGAAAGACAGCTCTGACAGCTGAAGTCTCCACAAGACCTGACCCTAACAACTGTTATCTGCTGGAGGGGCACCTGCAGGAAGGGAAAGACAGCTCTGACAGCTGAAGTCTACAGAAGACCTGACCCTAACAACTGTTATCTGCTGGAGGGGCACCTGCAGGAAGGGAAAGACAGCTCTGACAGCTGAAGTCTCTAAAAGACCTGACCCTAACAACTGTTATCTGCTGGAGGGGCAGCTGCAGGAAGGGAAAGACAGCTCTGACAGCTGAAGTCTCCACAAGACCTGACCCTATCAACTGTTAACTGCTGGAGGGGCACCTGCAGGAAGGGAAAGACAGCTCTGACAGCTGAAGTCTCCACAAGACCTGACCCTATCAACTGTTTTCTGCTGGAGGGGCACCTGCAGGAAGGGAAAGACAGCTCTGACAGCTGAAGTCTCCACAAGACCTGACCCTAACAACTGTTATCTGCTGGAGGGGCAGCTGCAGGAAGGGAAAGACAGCTCTGACAGCTGAAGCCTCCACAAGACCTGACCCTAACAACTGTTATCTGCTGGAGGGATATATGTGTAAAGGAAACAACCCCTGCATACCAACTTATAGGTTGCTGTTCACCAGCTAGTTCAGTGTGTGTTACCTCCGAAGTGAGTCCAGTGGACAGTGTCCTTGCTGGTGAGCGGAATCCTGGTGAGTTCCTTGGCATGGAGCTCACTGCCCATCTTCAGGTGGCGCTCCAGTAGCTCCACGGGGGACACGGAGCTGAACAGCGGTATCTCAGGACCTGACCATTCTCCTGCCATCACAATGTAGCACATCAAAATTTGGCAACTAGTTTCGATAAGATGTCTAAAAAACTTGAAATGTAGTCTTCCTTTTTTTCTCTGAGGCACTTAGAACATGGATATGTAATTGAAAATAAGATAGCAGGGATGATCAACTTCTTTATTACAATTGCAGTGATGTATCAGTGTTTTTGTTTGGTTGCACTCAACAATGCTCCAGCTATATGACAGCGGTCTGTAAATAATCAAGTCTGGACCAGACAATCCGACCCGTGAAGATCCAGGGTAGAATAGGTCTTCAGCAACCCATTCCTGCTATACAAGGTGACTATTGCGTGGATCGATGCTAATGATGTCAATCACTGGATTGTCTGGTCCAGACTCGATTATTTACAGACCACCGTCATATAGCTGGAATATTGCTGAGTGCGGCGTTAAACAACAAATAATCAAACAAACAAACCAGACAATCCAGTGACTGGCATCATGCGCATCGATCTACACAATTGTGATACGATGACATGCATCAACCATCAGCAAACCATACCACCCAATCCCGTTAATCGAAAGCATCGGCTGCTGAAGACCAATTCTAACCTGGATCTTCATGGGTTGATGCATCAGTGTAGATTGTAACACGAGAATCAAGCAAGTGTACTAAAAAAGTTGATAATTCTCACTTTTGTGTCATTAGAAAAGGCCATTATTATACTCGGTGCTTTGACAATGCAATATTCCTTAATACAGCGCCAGAAAACACCTTGGCCAGGGCAGACCAAAGTCTCACCTTGGTGTCTCGTCTTGTCACACGTCTGCTTCTTATCAGGAACAATCAGCTGATTTCGACAATTCTGACACATGATCACACTAACCGGCGCCACGAGAGCCTGAAAGACATTCATGATGTTGAATGTGTTGCCATCATTCTGAAGCACTGGAGGCAACTGCTGTTCCACTGCTTCTTCTTTGGCTTTGGGAACGTCTCTCTCTTCACATTTTGGCACATCTGGATTAACTTCAAATTCAGGTTCGTGGGGCGGGGGTTCGATGTTTTCAATTGGTAAAGTATCTATTGTAGTGTCAGACTGACACTGAAAGCTGGTTGAAGCGCAGCGAGACGCTGGTTCGTTCTCCTCAATGACACCATTTTCCTGTTTGAACAAGGGACACGAAGAGGACCTTACAACACCACGTTTTTCAAATGTTTGTTCGCCATTGCCATTATTAGAAAGACTGTTAAACCGTATTCGGTTGACTTTCGTCATGAACTGTTTCACGGACTCCGCCGTCAGATGTTGACACGAAGATGAGGCGTCGTCGTAACTGTCACTGCTGTCCGATTTGATTGTTGCAGTTTCTCGGTTGATCTCAATCATCTCAGGGTCATCGCTTTCTCCATCTGAAATACAGATTAGACACAGCTTATCACTTGTCCCCAGAGACCACCTACCTAACAGCTACTTAGATGTGTGAATGAGTGCAGGGCCGTAGTTAATTTTTTTTGACAGGGGGGGGGGGGAAATATTTGTACAAGTATCACTTGTCCCCAACTCATTTGCCGGAACAGGAAATAGACACTGGAGGCTATGTCTGGGCTGTAGGGTGGGGGATTTAACTGTACAGCCCAGACTTAGCCCCCAGTGACTATTTCCTGTTCCGGCAAATGAAATCTGCCCTACATGGAAGACGCTTCCAGGACATGAAGGCTGCCACGGAGGCGTGGTTAGAGGGCCAATCTGTGGATTTCTATAAAAGTTGAAAGCTTGAAGGACAAATGGAATAAGTGTATTGAGATGAATGGAGATTATATTGAAAAATAAAAGTGCAAAAGATATTCTGCAACTTGGTCTTATATTGAAGTTGCAAAACTTATTGAACGCCCCTCGTATCTAAACTCAGGTCCAAGACGTACTCAAGTTCGATTTGCTTCCCCTAAACATTTCACATCATCCTTTCTCAGTTAGAACCTTTATACTACATTAGGTGTTTTTCCAAAACATGCTTGTGTTAAAATGAAAGCAATCCTTTCCTCGAATTGTTTGAAAGGTATGCCTTAGAAGTTGACGGATGACAAAATAGACAGAATTTATGGACAACAACTTCTTTATTTACTGCGAAGGTGACGTTTCGGAATGGATGTCACCCAAGGATCAATAGGATCAATACCGAAACGTCAGTAAATAAAAGAAGGTGTTCTCCATAAATTGTGTCTTCTTTGTAATCTTTGCCTCATTCACATGAACACACCTGATAACTTTCATAACAATTTCTATACCTTGTCCTCTGTTAATGATACAACTTTTCACAAAAACCTGAATGATGACCTTTCCCTTTGTGACCTTAACATTTGACCTTCTCATGACACGGAGCAAGTGAATTCCCCAGCGGAAAACATCCATGTAAGAATAATGGGAAAACTTGTTGCATGAGCATCATCACCAGTAGTGGTGGTCAAGCTCCAACAAAACTTCCAAGTCGTCCGAACCCCAACAAACAACACACCTTCATGTTCTCCCAGTTCCTTCATCACATGGTGAAGATCATCAATCGTCACAGCTTCAGCTGCAGAATCACATCTCTTCAACCCATCGATCACATTTGTCCCTCCGTCGGCCACATCGGCCACTGACCTTGACCCACTGTTTGGCACTGACCTTGACCCACCGTCGGGCACTGACCTTGACCCACCGTCGGGCACTGACCTTGACCCAGCATCAGGCAGTGACCTTGACCCGCTGTCGGGCACTGTCTGGTCACACTGCAGTTCGGGGATGCGGTCAAACCGTAGCTCCCGTATGGCCCTCCTCACTGGCATTGATTTCACCGCACCCTTCGGAGGCTCGGATGTGAACTCCGGTTTGAGGGGCGAGGGAGGGACGCTGCTTGGCTGGGATCCTGGCGTGATCTTCAGGTCAGGTAAGTTGTGAGGTCCTCGAGACGATGTGCTGCCAATGCTCTGCCGCTTCGGATCGCTTTTATGAAGAAGACTGCGGCTGCTGTTTCGACTGAGAGCCTGCACACAAAACACAATTAGAACACAACAAAATGATTATATGTTTGTCAGAACTGAATCTTTTACCCTACAATAAATCCATAACATAAAAAAAAATATTTTGTGATGTAAAATCTATAATTATCTACCGATTAACATCTTTGAGTAATTGCGTCAGAGAAAATTGCTTAATATAATCGTATAATATCAGACTTGGACCATAATATCACCTAAAAACATTCAAGCCTGTGACAGACCAACCTGTTGCAA
The DNA here is from genome assembly GCF_023055435.1 of Haliotis rufescens. Taxonomy (NCBI): domain Eukaryota; kingdom Metazoa; phylum Mollusca; class Gastropoda; order Lepetellida; family Haliotidae; genus Haliotis; species Haliotis rufescens. Next base: position 1,783,091 of record NW_025964372.1, read on the forward strand.
ATTACTGGTACAAGCGTATCAATCAAGATCATTGAGGCACAATGATGCACATTAATCAAGGTCATTGGGGCACAATGAAGCACAGTCATCAAGGTCATTGGGGCACAATGACACACAGTCATCAAGGTCATTGGGGCACAATGACACACAGTCATCAAGGTCAGTGGGGCACAATGACACATTCATCAATATCATTGGGGCACAATGACATACATTCATCAAGGTCATCGGGGCACAACGACACATTCATCAAGATCATTGGGGCACAATGACGTACATTCATCAAGGTCATCGGGGCACAATGACACATTCATCAAGATCATTGGGGCACAATGACGTACATTCATCAAGGTCATCGGGGCACAATGACACATTCATCAAGGTCATTGGGGCACAATGACACATTCATCAAGATCATGGGGCACAATGACGTACATTCATCAAGGTCATCGGGGCACAATGACACATTCATCAAGATCATTGGGGCACAACGACACATTCATCAAGATCATTGGGGCACAATGACGTACATTCATCAAGGTCATCGGGGCACAACGACACATTCATCAAGATCATTGGGGCACAATGACACATTCATCAAGGTCATCGGGGCACAATGACACATTCATCAAGGTCATTGGGGCACAATGACGCACAGTCAACAAGGTCATCAAGACTGATCTATATATACAAGAAACTCACTCTATCTGCCTCTTCCCCCATGGTGGGTGTTTCCCTGGGGGTGGTGTCGATGGGTGTATGCATGGGTGTGTTGCCATATGTTCCTGCAAAATAGGAAATTTCAACAATTTCAACTGATACAACACATCAGAGGAGCAACAGAACGGATGTGTCACGATACGACACGTATCCTGATACTATGATATACAATTCATATACCCATGACCGCACTTTTATTTCACAAGTTGATATTTTTTCTTCTTGGATGAATCACAACCCTGAATCATTTCTTTCTAAATTTCAGAGATCGAAGATGGGATATTGTCGGACAGACACCTCTAGGCTAGAGCACACGATGAATGTAATTGTATTAATAGCCCACCAGTATTTACTGGAGAATCTACAAGCTGGTTGTTGAACAGTTTCTGTTATTAGTCACATGGTTTTACACCCACTGACCTGCAATGTACCGGCAATGTATCGCATGTATCACAATACAGGAGCTGTATATCACTGTATTGTATCATGGGCCTTGTATCAGGATACAATACAGTATCAACATCAGGCTTTTCAGTTGATGGAGAGTTTTGACCAACAGTCCCGGGAGATATGCATGAATTACAACAAAGTGCCAGTGACGAAAAACTTGGGTACTGCGTTGTGTTATCCCAAATAGGGAATGGGGGTTTGGGTGGAATTATTATTTCCTTAATTCTCAATTTGTGAGGTACTTTATCACTACATTCAATGCAATACTTCTGAACTAACAATTCTACAATAATTCTAAGCTCAGTATTAGACCAACTCAGAAAAATGTGTCAGGCTGGAGTTGCCAATGTCAGGTGAGCTAAATGGATCACAGACAGAGACCACCTACCTAACAATGACTGCGGCATGCTGGATCTGCCAATGTCAGGTGAGCTAAATGGATCACAGACAGAGACCACCTACTAACAAGGACTGTGGCATGCTGGATCTGCCAATGTCAGGTGAGCTAAATGGATCACAGACAGAGACCACCTACCTAACAATGACTGTGGCATGCTGGATCTGCCAATGTCAGGTGAGCTAAATGGATCACAGACAGACCACCAACCTAACAATGACTACAGCACGCTGGATCTGCCAATGTCAGGTGAGCTAAATGGATGATGGACAGACACCACTTACCTAACAATGACTGCGGCATGCTGGAGTTGCCAATGTCAGGTGAGCTAAATGGATGATGGACAGACACCACTTACCTAACAATGACTGCGACATGCTGGATCTGCCAATGTCAGGTGAGCTAAATGGATCACAGACAGAGACCACCTACCTAACAATGACTGCGACATGCTGGATCTGCCAATGTCAGGTGAGCTAAATGGATCACAGACAGAGACCACCTACCGAACAAGGACTGTGGCATGCTGGAGCTGCCAATGTCAGGTGAGCTAAATGGATGACGGACAGACACCACCTACCTAACAATGACTGCGACATGCTGGATATGCCAATGTCAGGTGAGCTAAATGGATGATGGACAGACACCACTTACCTAACAATGACTGTGGCATGCTGGAGCTGCCAATGTCAGGTGAGCTAAATGGATCACAGACAGAGACCACCTACCGAACAATGACTGTGGCATGCTGGAGCTGCCAATGTCAGGTGAGCTAAATGGATGATGGACAGACACCACCTACCTAACAATGACTGTGGCATGCTGGAGCTGCCAATGTCAGGTGAGCTAAATGGATGACGGACAGACACCACTTACCTAACAATGACTGCGGCATGCTGGAGCTGCTGACGTCCAGGAAGCTGGTGGCAGGGGTGTTCCTCTGGGACTGTGGGGGCGTGGAGAGGCCGATGAGTACCGATGGGCTGTACTTCAGGTAGACATCAGGGTTCGGGACAGACAGGAACTCCACAATACTGTCGTAGCTTTTACCTTGAGACGATGCAACATCTTGGCCTACAGGGAGGGAAAGTATGTACATGAATCTCCAGATTTGCAACACAGAACAGAGTCTACCCACAACCCAACTTGTACGGGGCTTACAGAATACCGACTGGGCATCAGATAGCAAATATTAGAAGTCATGACAGCTGGCATTTCCTTGAAGTTGATAAAATCTGCATCAATACAGACAAAATCTTAGAGCTGTGTCAAATGTAATTCCAGTACTTAAACATTGAACTACACGAGGGGATTGATAAGTTCTGAACCTTGCATCGAAAGACCCTAAAGACTTCCAAATCATGTATTTTCCAACATAATCCACTTCCACATTGATCGATTTTGGCAACGATGTCGAAAGGATCTTATTCCAGTTACATAGAAGTCCTTCTCTTAGCTGTCCAAGATCTCAGCTGCGTTTGGCTTGAGGTGATGAAGGATAGATTGTAGCCATGGCAATGACTGACTTTTGCACTGGTGCACTGGCACACTGTCCTGATGGAAGTGCAGACCATTTCTCAGCTTCATACTTCTCTTGAATCCTAATTTTATCATGTAATTGCATCAAAAGTGCAACATAATATGCTCCGTTTACTGTCTGACCTTTTGGAAGATGACACCATGATGACACCCTCAGCATCGCGGAACAAGGAGGCCACAACCTTTCCAGCTGATGGGACAGTCTTTTCCTCCTTTGCTGGTGATATAAAATACTTCTAGTGTTTCAATTGTTGCTTGGACTTGGACTTGAAGTCGTGAACCCAGATTTCATTTATAGTCACAACTTGTTGCAAGAACCTTTCTGGCTCAGCTTCAAACAGAGCTATATTATCGTGAAACATGTTGTGCCTGGTGCCTTCTCAATCAGATGCCAGAAGCTTTGGATCCCAACAAACTGACAGTTTCTTCATTGCCAAAGTTTCTCTGATAATGGAATATACTCTCTCCTGGGAAATGCCAACTGAACTAGCTATATGATGCTCCGTCATTCATTGGTTCTTCATTTCCATATCGTGGATTCTCAGGATCATTTCTGGTGATCACAGGCCTCCTCCGTGCTCACCCTGCCATGCTTCACTCTGCTGTCCACCCACCTCTTCACAGTGGCAGAGGAAGGAGGAACCTTCTATTGTGGTGTACTCATTTCTTCAAGGAAGGCTTTGGGCGTTTAGCTCTTTTTCTGCAAGTACTTGATCAATGCACATTCTCACCATTTATCAAAGGTTACAGACTCCTGATTATTTTCCTGACTTGTCACAGTGAAACAATTTACTCAACTAACTCAGGTTTTTGAGGATATACCTCTGACATTATGTAATGTGTACAACAAAAGATTTCACAATTTCGCAATTCCTTCTATGTGAGGCTCAGAACCTAACACCCAACCCTCATACAACAGTGGCAATCTCATTAAAATCAGATCTTAGTTCTCGCTCCCGATAAAAAAAGATCTGAGGACATCTCATTACGGGTCACGTCAGACCGACCTTATGCGAACTTTGACCGACCAATGGAATGACCAATCAGAAGGCAGCTTTCTCATGCTTTACGGCACTAATTTCAAATTGGCTACGCTTCGAAACATATTTGGACAAATTCTCGATTACAAATTTGAAACCTGAACAAAAGAACATTCTGGAATGGCTAATAGATGGTCTAGATTGTATGGATACAGTCGTTAAACCCGTAACTACCGTTCAGAGTTAAAGTTTTCGAGGCTGCATGATCAGAAATTACATTCCGACTGTCACTTTCATAATCTGGTAAGCGATACTCTGATTGGTCGGATGAAAGGTCGTTCTGACGTGACCCGTAATGGGATGTCCTCAGATCTTTGTTTATCGGTAGCGAGAACTGAGGTCTGATTTTAATGAGATTGACAACAGTGGGAGGGGCCCAGTGATGGCGTCACCTGGAGGATGGTCTTGAGCCTGCGTGACGAGATCCCGGGCGGCCTGGTAGGAGTGGGCGAAGATGGGACACCGCAGCTGTTCCCACGTCCCCTCCAGGTGGTCCAGCGACATCTTGGTGCATTCCACAACCACGTCCTGCGTCTCCATGCGCTTCCATCTGCCAAGAAACAGTGCACTGATGTTGGGCTTTCAACACAGACGCATTTTGGGTATCATGGATGAAAACTTTATGTGGGATGAAATCTTTTATCGAAACCCAAAGGTTTTAACATTAACATCTTGGCAACATCTACAAACATTGACAGGTAGATGGCGCTAGCACATCTTAGGATCTAGGTTATCTAAACTTTAAGCAGTGTTTGATTTTTGGTTGGTTTGTTGTTTAACGCCGCACTCAGCAATATTCCAGCTCTATGACGGTGATCTGTAAATAATCGTGTCTGGACCAAACAATCCAGTGATTGATATCATGAGCATCGATCCACGCAATTGGGATCGATGACATTTTTCAACCAAGTCAGCGAGCCTGACCACCCGATCCCGTTAGTCGCCTTTTACAACAAGCATAGTCGTCTGTTACGGCAAGCATGGGTTGCTGAAGATCTATTCCATCCCGGATCTTCACGGGTCAAGCAGTGTTTGAAGTGAAGGAGGGTCTTGGTGTATAAAGGACAGGACTGCCTAATGGCTCATGCCTAGTTACCATTTTAAACTTCAGGGCGTTTTATTATTGTTGAAAGATGAGTAGGCCACATGTCTGAAATGAAGAGATTTATTTAAACCCGAACCTGTTTGTAGATGTCTCTTGTTCTCGCGTTCCCACAATCAGGAAGGGATGGAGACGAACTCTCTCCAACATAGGCTGCAAAGGTCAACAGATTGGACAGTTGGTTGAATATGTATAGTATTTACTGAAGGTGCGGTGAGGTGAAATGGGGTTTAACGCCGCGTCCAAGATTATTGCACTCATATAGCGATGTGCATGCACGTGTGTGTGTGGTTGTGTGTGGCTGCTTGTACTGGTCCGGGCTGATGCCGATTTATAGAGCTAGCCCTCTGAGACACCATGCCGCAGTTTAACATGAATACCCCAATTAGACACAGAATACTGACTCCGAGACGACCAGTCCTTGTTTTAGCCGCTTATTCATGTTAATAATCATACTTACTGAAGGAGGAGGGAGATACAGAAACAGATACCAGCCCCAAAACATGGTCATCCTGATGCCATCAAAGACCAAGACATTGGGTGACAGACCTCATCAGACAGCTAAGCCCCACGTTGGGCGCCATTGTAGCGGCCATAAAATTTCCAAATCTCAGCATGATCTGAGGTTGTCTTGTCTGCTTGACCAGAGTGAGTGAGTGAGTGAGTGAGTGAGTGAGTGAGTGAGTGAGTGAGTGAGTGAGTGAGTGAGTGAGTGAGTGAGTGAGTGAGTGAGTGAGAGTGGTTTTATGCCACATTTAGCAATATTCCAGCAATATCGCGGTGGGGGACACCAGAAATGGGCTTCACACATTGTACCCATGTGAGGAATCGCACCCGGAGTGAGTGAGTGAGTGAGTGTGGTTTTCGACGCTTTTAGCAATATTCCAGCAATATCATGACACTGGACACCAGAAATGGGCTTTACACATAGTACCCATGTGGGGAATTGAACCCGGGCCTTCGACATGACAAACCAACGTTTAACCACTAGACTACCCCGCTGCCCCACATGATAAAAGAGGTTAACCCCATCAGCAAGCTGGCAAGGTAAAGATGTCATCTGTGGGATGGCTCCACACCCTGATATACCAGTCAGACTGGAGTACTGTCAAATCTCACCATGATGACTTCGTCAAACACGACAGCATTGTCCTTCTTTCGATACTGCTGGTGGAGGTATGTGAGGAAGGAGGAGGGGTACATTCCGTACAGGCGATGCAGCATGCTGTACAGCGCCACCTGGAGGTGCAGCAGGAATATGTCCGGAGTGTTGGCTGCAAGGGGAGACAAGCAGGTAGAGTATCAGTACAGTACAATACTAAACAAGGAGACAATCATCTGGTGAAACAGGCAGGGAAATCATCAGATCGTCTGGTACATGGATACGATGGATAATCAAATGATTTCTTAAACCCTTTTTCAGACAACTGTCATGATGGCGATTTTGAGTTTTTTCACAATAGAATGTGTGAGTGAGTTGGTTTTAACAACACAATTTTTACCTTAAGTTTGTCTTTATCTCAAGGGTACGTTCTTACACCCCTTTTGCAATATCATGGCGGGGGACAGCAGAAATGGGCTTCACACACTGTACCAATGTGGGGAATTGAACCCGGGTCTTCAGCATGACGAGCGCACACTTTAACCACTAGGCTACCCTACTGCCCCTTGCCTCCTTGAGTGAGTGAGTGAGTGAGTGAGTGAGTGAGTGAGTGAGTGAGGTTTTAACGCCTTTTTTAGCAATATTCCAGCAATATCTAAAGTCATCCCCTGAGGCACATTTCATCTGCACCTATGCTTATACTGTTGAAATGAACAAAGTCTAGTATAAACTTGCATGTTTTATTCATTCTTAACTCATGCAGATCCTGTTTGCCCTTATCCTATCCTTATCCATGCTTGTCGTAAAAGGCGGCTATGCTTGTCGTAAAAGGCGACTAACGGGATCGGCTGGTCAGGCTCGCTGACTTGGATGATACATGTCATCGATCCCAATTGCGTGGATCGATGCTCATGATATCAATCACTAGATTGTCTGGTCCAGACTCAATTATTTACAGACCGTCGTCATATAGCTGGAATATTGCTGAGTGCGGCGTTAAACAACAAACCAACCAACCAACCCTTATCCTACCTTGTCCTGGTTCTCCTTCAATGACCTTTCAGCCACGGGTTCTCACCTGGTTTCTTAATACTGAATGTAGAGAGCCTCATGAAGATGTCAAATATTTCCTGCAGATGGGATGCAATGGTGACAGGGACAACCGGCAACAGCATCGTCACGATCATCAGCGCAGTCATCACAACCGGGATGTCATTAGCATTCTGTAATAACACACATGCTTCTGTTTCATCAGTGTTTCACTTAGAGGTGAGGTGAAAGGGGGTTTAACGTTGCATTTAAGATTATTGCACTTATATAGAGTGGTGTATGTGTGGGGCTGCTTTTATAGGACCAAACCAAAGCTGGTTTTGTAGTGCTAGCCCACTGACTTCAGCTGTAGGTTTAACATGGATACCCTCTCAGACACAGTATGCTGACTCCGAGCTGACCAGTCCTTGTTTTAGCCCCTTAATGACAAGTGCCAGGAAGGGTAACAACAAGTACCATACTTTACTCCTTTACTCCTTACTTCATGTGATGCGGACGAGGATCAAACCACGACCTTCCGCTCTCTGGGCAGATGCTCAATCCACTAGACAACAGAGATGGTCGTTTCATTGAGAAAGTGCAATGAACGTCATCATATTGTATCAGGTAAGATACTCAGGTAAGATTGTATATTACCCACTGGGGTGATGTCAGTGAAATAATTTTTAGTGATTCTCACTCAGTGAGCATTTCATAAATTTTGTTTCTGGCTGTTTGGCTGGCCCATCTGTTTAATCGTCTTTGCCTTTGCCAGATAAAGTCATTCATTGTTCACGACATCAGCAATGGTTTCATACCACATTTTGTTTATTTTGTTTGTTTGTTGTTTACGCCGCACTCAGCAATATTCCAGCTAAATGATGGCGGTCTGTAAATAATCTAGTCTGGAACAGACAATCCATTGATTGACATCATGAGCATCGATCCACGCTATTGGGATATGATGACATGCATTAACCAAGCCAGCGAGCCTGACCACCCAATCCCGTTAGTCGCCTCTTATGACAAGCATGGCTTGCTGAAGACATATTCTTATCCAGATCTTCACTGGTCACATACCACGTTCCAACACTAGGCTGACTGAGCTGATGTGTCGACCCAATGGGTAACTTACAGAGTGAACTACACTTGGATGTGTGGATTATCTGTCCCTTTGAAACTAGAAGTGTTTGCAAGTACAGGCAAAAACAGTAACAGCTCCCTTCCTCAAAGCTCCTAGGTCTTAAATACAAAAACATTACTTTCAGACCTTGACCTTAATCAAGACAATTCTTAAGATCAAACAAATGCCAAGTCTCAGGATTGTGTCAGAAAAAGTTATACAGTAACTGATAATTAATGATACAACCATGTTTCACAATAAACTCAAAGATGACCTTGACCTTGACCTTTGGCAGACATACACCAGCAATACCTGTGGTAGGATTTGTAAAGATACATGCAACTGTAAGAATTTCATGGATGTAGAACCATGCCTCAGAAACTTTCAATGGTTTGACTGACCTTGACCTTTGATATATTTTGACCAAAACCTTTCAGAGAAGGTATATACAAAGCTTAATGGCACATGCATTAACACTTTTTGAGAAAGTGTAACAAAATCTTTTGAATGAATTTTTTCTATCTCATGACCTTGGCCTTTGACCTCATTGCAAGAATTCCAAAGATCTATTTGGAATAAGTTCATTGTAGGATATCTCTGAGAATTTAAGAATTTCATCGCGTGCTAATTGTTTCCACCACCATTGGGAAAATTAATTGCATATTCTTGTGAAATATTCAGGGTACTTGTGTCAGTGCAAACCATGGATTTGACACTAATTACAATATCTGGGACCATGGGGCAGTCCCTACTTAACCTTCCAGTCTAACCTTGAGACACTTGAGCAATGTAGAGAAGATGGGAGATTCCACTATCTTGTGCGTCCAGGGGGGTTGTTTGTAGACAATGTACATCAGTAGCTGCAGAGACTGGAGCTTCTCCTTGTTCTTCAACCCATCCTGTAGCTTGTCCAGCAGTGGCTGAAATAGGACATGTGAAAATAAAGTTGGTCATCTTGTCATCTTGGTCCTGTTCCATGAAACGACTGTAGCGCTACGACTGTCAAAAGCCTATGTTCAAGTATGAGAGTTACGATCATCTTAGCGCTACGACTGTCAAAAGCCTATGTTGAAGTATGAAAGTTACGATCATCTTAGCGCTACAACTGTCAAAAGCCTATGTTGAAGTATGGGAGTTACGATCATCTTGGCGCTACGACTGTCAAAAGCCTATGTTGAAGTATGAGACTTACGATCATCTTGGCGCTAAGACTGTCAAAAGCCTATTGTGAAGTATGGGAGTTACGATCATCTTAGCGCTACGACTGTCAAAAGCCTATGTTGAAGTATGGGAGTTACAATCATCTTAGCGCTATGACTGTCATAAATCAATGTTAAAGTATGGGAGTTACGATCATCTTAACGCTACAACTGTCAAAAGCCTATGTTGAAGTATGAGACTTACGATCATCTTAGCACTACGACTGTCAAAAGCCTATTGTGAAGTATGGGAGTTACGATCATCTTAGCGCTACAACTGTCAAAAGCCTATGTTGAAGTATGAGACTTACGATCATCTTAGCGCTACGACTGTCAAAAGCCTATTGTGAAGTATGGGAGTTACGATCATCTTAGCGCTACGACTGTCAAAAGCCTATGTTGAAGTATGAGACTTACGATCATCTTAGCGCTAAGACTGTCAAAAGCCTATTGTGAAGTATGGGAGTTACGATCATCTTAGCGCTACGACTGTCAAAAGCCTATGTTGAAGTATGGGAGTTACAATCATCTTAGTGCTACGACTGTCATAAATTAATGTTAAAGTATGAGAGTTACGATCATCTTAGCGCTACGACTGTCAAAAGCCTATGTTGAAGTATGGGAGTTACAATCATCTTAGTACTACGACTGTCATAAATCAATGTTAAAGTATGAGAGTTACGATCATCTTAGCGCTACTGTTGCTCTGTGGAACAGGGCCCTGGCCACAACTAACAAAGGCTGAAACTTGGCAGGAATAGATAACTTTGTCATCTGATCATTTCCATATAGCAAAAACTGCTTTGTACAGTTCAAAAATAGGACTTTCAACAAGACTGCCATGGTCCGCACTGATTGAGATGAGGACTGTCATCACCTGAGACAACCTGTTTTCATTTCATGCAGACTGAATACACAACAAGAGGCTACAGACATTCTGAGGTCGTGTAGAACATCACAAATGCTTACCTTGTCCTGCGGTTCCCGGACCTCAGCTAGGATTTCCTCGATCCTGACAGAATGGGTGACATAGTAATAGTCGACCAGAGTGTGGATCAGCCATGCCTCCCGCCCTGCAGACATACACGAGGCAGTGAGTTGGGTGGAGTAAGTTTGTCACTACCTGCTTTACAGATCCACAAACCCAACATTCCCTGATGTCAAATATAACAAAATAATGAAGGCTGTCATTATTAGGCTAAAAGTCTTGGTTCTCAGGCACCGCCCACATCATCATTAAGTTCGCGGCATGTTTCGTTTATTTCCAAATAAATTAAAAAATCCTCAAATATTTCAAGTCCAACATTGGTAAAATACTGTATTCCAGTATTTTACTCATCAAGGAATACATTTATGTAGGGAGGCCCTTTCCCAGGTTGATTGTACATAAGTGTTAATTGATTACACAACTGGTTATTGGTTACATGTTGGTTTGAACACCCCCACCCCCCAACAAAAAAACACAACCCCCCCCCCGCCCCAATACAAGACACCCCCTGCCCTCACTTTATTTTCAAAAAACATTGCCTGAGAACCAATTCTTTTATTTTTTAAGCCTTATTTTGCCAAGTATATTAACAGTTGTCCCTAAGAAAATAACAGTGATGTGCCCATCACTTAATGGCACAAAGAGTGTACGCTAGTAATACTTGTTATGGCTGGGCACTGGACCTGAAATATTTTCCTATAAGTTGTCCAAGTATTTTGTTTACGTCACTGACTACACCAGCTAATATGCTATTTAGTGAGGTAAGGTGAAGTGAGCTTTAACGTTGCATCCAAGATTATTTCACTTGCATAGCAACATGCATGCACGTGTGTGTTTGGCTGCTTGTACTAGTCCGGGCTAATGCCGATTTAATAGTGCTAGCCCACTGAGATACCATGTCGCAGTTTAACATGAGGGAGTGAGTTGGGTTTAACGCCGCTTTTAACAGTATTCCAGTTATATCACAGCGTGACAGCTTAATGTGGGCGGAAAGCCCGAAGTGATGCAGGTCTAAGACATTCACCACTTCGGTGAAACCCACGAGCACGGGTATGGTGCTGACAAACCTAGAAACATAATTGGGGCGAACCGGGATTCGAACCCACAATCATAGGATTCTGGCGTGCCCAAGGGACGCAACCCTGCACAGCGAATCGCGGCGCCTTAGACGACTGGGCCACCCGTGCCCCCAGTTTAACATGAATACACCACTCGGACACAGTTACTGACTCTGAGCCGACCTGTCTTTGTTTAAGCTTTGAAAACAAAGGCAGCTCTCCCTCTCATAAAAGTGAGTCAGATATCTATGCCTGATCAGTGCAGCAACTCAATATTCCATTCAATAGTCAGACAAGTAGGCAAATATTTCACCCATCCCAACAAAATGTTACAGCCATTGGGTAGCGAGTAGGCAGCTATTTCGGACACTGCTTGGCAAAGGATGTGATGTTGAGGCTTGCCTGAGGTGAGATTGTCAAGGATGAGCTTCCGGATGTCGTCAGCCACGTCGATGTCTGACGACTCCAGAAGGGTGAACATCGCATTGATGTTCTGGGGTTGGTCGATCTGTATACTGGCAGCCATGACGCTCGGCTGTGCACCAATCTTCTTCAATCATTCTCCACACAGGACCATCCACTGATCATCATCCACTGCCTGAAACGGAGGCAGGGGTTTATCAAAGATGTCAAACTAAATAAAAATTAAATTAAGAAAATTTGTATAGTGCATTTTCCAATTAACATGATTAACAAACACCCAAATACACTTAGACCATGATTGATCTAGTCAAAGGTGCTCTGGAAGAGACAGGTTTTGAGTGTCTTCTTAAAGAGCTTGTCAGATTTTCTGTTTCTTGGATTTTTTGTGTTTGTTTGTTATTTAATGCTGCACTCAGCAATATTCCAGCTTTATGACAGCGATCTGTAAATAATCAAGTCTGGACCAGACAATCCAGTGATTGATATCATGCGCATCGATCCACGCAATTGGGATATGATGACATGCATCAACCAAGTCAGCAAGCCTGACCACCCGATTCCATTAGTCGTCTCTTACGACAAGCATAGTCGCCTCTAAGGGATTTAAGTAACTTGATTTAACTTGCACCAGGTACATGTTGACAAGAAAACCCATTTGCACAAGACAAAACCAGGTTGCACCTGGTCCATAAATAATCAAAGTTGAAACATAGGGCAGTCTGGTGACGGTGTCACATTAATTAATATTTGTTTGTTTGTTGTTTAACGCCGCACTCAGCAATATTCCAGCTATATGAAGGCGGTCTGTAAATAATTGAGTCTGGACCAGACAATCTAGTGATTGACATTGCTGTAAAACATAATGGGAGCATGTGCACATAAGTTTGATGACAGCATTCCCACAAAAACATACAAAAAACAAAATTGTGATGAATTATGGTAAATAAACCTTAGCTGTATGGAGTGTGTTCAAAGATCGATGTTGTGTGGACGAGTAAGGCGTAGTCAGACACAACTTTCGTATAGTTTTACTTGCACTTGGTGCATGTTAACAGAAATATTAACTTGCAGTTTTCAATAATAAGTTGCACTGGCCATGTTTTATATAGCTAAAGCAAGCCCTGTGTAATACTATTTAAAATTGTTTTGTTTTTTAAGTTCTTACTTTATTAATTTCAAAGGTATTTTAACATTCAATTCTCTTCCTCTTTATCAGCGTTAGAAATTGGCACTAGTCCTTGCCAAACTGGCCAAAAGTTAAGGTATCATAAGGACAAATAGAAATTTGCCATTTTTAAGGGTTTTGCTATATGTTATCATTATAAGGAATAGTGGACTAAATATGTTAGTTTCTCCCCCTGTTTATTGGGCCTTGTTATCAGTGAAACATGTTACCTCGGCCAAGGCAGGGTTTCATTTAAGGAACTAGTAGAGATATAGCTAGCACCTGGTACAAGTTGACATCACAACCTGGTTGCACTCAAATAAGGGCAGTAGGGTAGCCCAGTGGTTAAACCGTTCGCTAGTCACGAAGACCCGGGTTCGATTCCCGACATGGGTACAATGTGTGAAGCCTATTTCTGGTGTCCCCCGCCATGATATTGCTGGAATATTGCTAAAAGTGGAATAAATCCATACTCACTCAAACTAAACCTATTTACTATTAGGGCTGGCTACCGATACAGATCATAGAGATCAATAATCATCAACTAAATATCGATCAATTATTGATAAATATGGGAGAAGTAACTTTGAGCAAATACGAAAAAAACGAAACTGAAAGAAATCAACCTATTTCATTCCACTGGTGAGTGATGGCACATTTATGCAGACATTTCTTTGAGGGCAATTGTGAACATCTGAGATATAACAAAAGCAGTTACTTTCCTTCTTCAGCAATTGACATATTGACAATTACAAGTCTGTTTTGGTAAATCAAAACCTTCATTCATCCCAATTGTTTATGTAAGATATTATCAATGACACAATTTTCACATCGACAATAGTTAAGATTTCTTCCCATCGACATTAATTCCGATTACCAATCATTTTTGTAAGCCCTATTAACTACAGATGTATATAATTAGGAACATAAAATCTCGGATGTCAGATGAGGGCTTGGACGAGTCAAAACTTTAGAGATAAAGTCTAGACAGATAACCCCTGAGTTGTACATTGATACACTGAGTCACTTGGCCTTCATCGTTAATCAGTGTTTGTGATAGATTTGTGCAACTGATCAAACAACTAACTAATTAATAGTTCAGGGCCCCAGATAATTGTTTGACCCATTAAGTATTTACTCACATGTCATCGCTCACAAGTTTCTTTGGATATTGAGTATATTTTACTCCCTTAGGGTAGGAAGATCCCAATCTCATTAAAACAGACCTTAGTTCTCACTACCGCTAAACAAGGATCTGAGGACATCCCATTAGGGGTCACGTCAGAACGACCTTTCATCCGACCAATCAGTGCGTCGCTTACCAGATTATGAAAGTGACAGTCGGAATGTGATTTCTAATCATGCACTTTAACATGGGGTATATCGAAAGATAGTTCGAGGTTTAACGACTGAATCCTTACAATCTAGACCATCTATTAGCCATTCCAGAATTTTTTTGTTCAGGTTTCAAATTTGTAATTGAGAATTTGTCAAAATATGTCTCGAAGCGTAGTCGCCAATTTAAAATTTGTGCGGTAAGGCACGAGAAAGCTGCCTTCTGATTGGTCATTCCATTGGTTGGTCAAAGTTCGCGCAAGGTCGGTCTGACGTGACCCGTAATGGGATGTCCTCAGATCTTTGTTTAGCGGTAGCGAGAACTAAGATCTGATTTTAATGCGATTGGGAAGATTCTTTTTGATGACAGACAAGCTTTGGTTCTACTGACTCAAGAGACTCCAGAAACAAGCCTTTTCACTTGAAGTTAAGGGCTAAAAGCTTTCCGAAACTTAGTCTTGTTTGTTTCCAGTGCCCCAATTATAACCATCAACATACCTTGTTCTTTCTTCATATTCCCACAACAATCCACACACAGATCTCACATGCTCTGGTCTTGTTTGTGTAAACTGTGACCACCTTAGTCTGCTATGAGCAATGTTTGTTTGTTTGTTGTCTAAATCCGCACTCAGCAATATTCTAGCTATATGGTCTGTAAATAATATGGAGTCTGGAGCAGACAATCCAGTGATTGACATCATGAGCATCGATCTATGCAAATGGGAAATGATGACATGCATGAACCAAGTCACCGCGTGACCACCTGATCCTGTTAGTTGCGTCTTCCATGGACCAATTCTAACCTCATTCATCTAAAATTGATGTGCTGGAAGACAGTTAACCCAAGGCTATATGCTCAAAGAAAAATATGTTTAACATGTTAAAAGCTTGATCAAAGGAGATATAACGTAGTATGAATAATAGCGTACTTGATCCGTGACAATCTATTACATAAACATTTTTTAAGGGTATGAACTCAAGTAAGGCCAAGAGGTTAGCCCAAAAAATAATTTTTGTTCAAGGGATATCAAATACAGTTGATGCAGAGTTGGTGCACTGCCATGTACATGTTGCATGATATGTAATACATTCACCACATCAGACCTAGATTTATAACCCAATTTTAGATTGAATAATTACTCCAGACATGGGAAATGCCAAATGGTAACCTTTGTCAGGTAATCTGAGTGGTGCCACTACTAATTATGCTGGTAATAAATTCATTAACTGAGCATCAAGTGAATGACAAGTACTATTCCCTTGTTGCCATCGAAGTTTCATTGTATAACCATTTATATAACACATACATTGTTTGATTAATGCGCATATTCAAAGGGGCGGGGGATATTGAAGACTTTATCTTCTTGTTCAGTTTACATCCGATAGTAGAAAGTATGCAATAACCACATGCAATGGCAAAATTTGGTTTCATCAATTAAATGTTTATTTATTACAGTAAAGGTCTGTTGACATGCCATTATTGCATGACATGATTAACTATCACACTCTGAAACACAAAAATGGGATTAGAGTGAGTGAGTGAGTTTGATTTTACGCCGCTTTTAGCATTATTCCAGCAATATCACGGCTGGGTACACCAGAAATGGGCTTCACACATTGTACCCATGTCGGGAATCGAACCCGGGTCTTCGGCGTGAAGAGCGAACGCTTTAACCACTGGGCTACCCGACCACCCCAAATGGGATTAGAATCAATCTCAGCCAACTAATCATCCACGCAATCAGAAAACCGAACGTGCTTTTGCTACGATACTCTTTTTTTATTTTTGAAACTATACCCATCAAGGGTATTTCCAAATAATGACATCCAAAGAGCTTCCACTGTTTTTTTCTATTTGTTTAGGTTGAAGAAATTAAAGTTAACATGCACCCTTTTAATATCAAAATCTTCATAGATCACAGGTGACCAATCAGCATTTAGAAATCATTAAAAGATATTGCCTCAAAGTTTATTTCCACTGTCACAACAGACGGTAGCCCAGACTCTTGTTACTCTTAGTTAAGTTAGCGAGCAAATCAGCTGACGGCAGCTAAAGAGACCTAGTCGGTTGTGTTGAGACAGCAGCGTAGAAGCTAGAGTCTAGTGACTCTTTGATGGATGACAAAATGCCTTAAAACCATATATGCATACATGTAAATCCTCTGCACAGTTGTACTGTCAAGAATCTGCATTCAGTTGCAAACTTCCAAAAAATATTGGCTCAGACAAGCACAAAGATCCTTACATTGATGTTGCTTTGATAAGGAGAAGGGTAAGCTGACATAACGCGTAATCAGCTGGTTATGTGAACTGCGTCAAAAATCAATATGCATATAACACTGGGCTCATGTAAGCTGTGAGATAGGCGGCAGTTTTCACTGAAAGCATAATATAAATTAATATCGACTCGTTTTCTGTTCAAAACTTAAACAAATACATAGATTACCTTCAGAAGTTGCAAAACAAACACTATGCGTGCATGAATAACCTGTCCAGTGCCACTAATCTGTTCACTCGTGTACTGGCACCGGAAGTGACCCTCGCGCGTGTAGTTCAAGCTGAAGTCACGAGACCGGCGAGGATGTAGTTGCATTCGTCTTATCAAATGACAGAGCTTGGATTCGTCTGTAATTTGTTCGGTTAATTAGTGGGATCTCTTTCACTAGTGACAGAGTGTTTGTGCAAAACTGTCCCCAACCCCCATATGATTCGAGTCTCAATATACCTGTCACCCCTACTTTTGAGCTATTCCATTATCGTCATACTACTTTTTAACACTATCTAAAAATAAAAACAAGTATTCTTTTCCTATATCCATTATTGTGGAATAGATATTATATTTTTAAACGTGTCATACACTGATTTAAAATAAGTATTTTTAAAATAATTATTGACATTAGAAGTAGATATTAACTAAGTTATTTTACTCTTTTTCAGTGACAAATTATACGCTGACAGGAAAATACTACACGATGCAACAAAATGGCGCCGTGCATGGAACCGGGGAAATTTTGACTTTTTTAACAATTGAATTATTTGTACCAGTTCAACTGTCAACCTAAAATGGAGCCCCACACGAGTCAAGATGTTGAAAACGAACGCTTGAAATTACAAAACGACATTCAAAAAATCCAAGACACTCTATACGAGGATAGCTACAGCGAGTACGACAGCAGCGACGATTCCTGCCTGGAAATCGACTTAGGAAGTTCTGAAAGGAATCCGTCCGCTTTGACCGTAACTGATGACGGTACGTCCGCACCACGTTATCGCAATGTCATGAAATATATTGAGGGTAGAAAGTACTTTGGCGGATCCTATCTTTATTACGTATCGAAGAATTAATGTACTTCTTTTATAATATCTATCAATTATTTATGAGTGAGTGAGTGAGTGAGTGAGTGAGTGAGTGAGTGAGGTTTTACGCCGCTTTTAGCAATATCACGGCGGGGGACACCAGAAATGGGCTTCACACATTGTACCCATGTCGGGAATCGAACCCGGGTCCTCGGCGTGACGAGCTAACGCTTTAACCACTAGGCTACCCGACCGCCCCTCAATTATTTATGATGATACCCTTGAAAGTTGATACGAGGGGTGTGAGTCAGTGCTGGAATATCGCTGACTGTGGGGTAAAATAACAAACTAAAGTGTCCATATGTATTTTTAGTTTCAGTATGTGTATTAGAATTGGGCAGGTAGCTTGTTAACATTGTCAAGTTAAGGAAAAGTATCATAATATTAAACATGTAATGTAAAACATGTTAGACTGCAACCTCGGGGTATCGCGGTACTTGTCATGTCCGCAAAACAGAACAAATGCACTCACTAACCTTTATGATTATTTGTGTTCTCTATATCAGGTGTCATTATTTTATCTAATTATGCATATTGTACTGATAAAAGTTCATTCATTAGTCGCCGCGAGTAAAAGCCGGGCCTCGCACTCAGTTTGACTCAGTTTGACAAGGAAAGAACCTTTATGATTATTTGTGTTCTCTAAATCAGGTGTCATTATTTTATCTAATTATGCATATTGTACTGATAAAAGTTAATTCATTAGTCGCTGCGAGTAAAAGCCAGGCCTCACACTCAGTTTGACAAGGGAGAGAAATCGTATCGATACGGCTATATCTGTTTATCAAAAAGTACCTGGACTTTATAATAATATCACATGAATTATATGCATGAACTGTCTGTAAGAATCAGTTATGTTTGTTTGCTGGGATATTACCTGTGAGCTCAAAATCTTTTGTGTACATTGTACAGACATGTCTGTACATCATGTGAATAAAACAAAAGTGAAGGAAAATAATTCAATTTACAGACAGCTTGTTTTATTGTAAGTAAAACATTAACCATTTGAAGGTTAGTGAGGTAACCTAGTGGTTAACAAATTCACTCACCTTGATTGGACAAACGAGGCTATGCTTAGTCCAAAAATATCGCGTAATCAACAAGACATCCGGTTCGTAAAAGACATGGATTTTGCAGATTTCGGTCGACTGCAGGATTTGCAAAGCATGTGTACCGCCAACAGGGCGTCAGATATTTTGCAAATTCTTGCATGTTTTTAATCAAGGTACACATGACGTATTTGATGCACTTCGCGGGGTAAGACCCGTTTTATTACAATACAGATCTTGACTATTGCAGTTTTGTTTGAAGCAAATGCAAGTGATATGAGATATGTAATCTGACCATGCTGATTGGTCAATAAGAGGAACATAGAAGGGACATAACTCGTAATAGCCACTGGTGGAGCCTTGAAAATCCAGCCTAGTTCGGCAAGGGTGGTTTTATGGTCAGTTAACTCCCTTGCCTCGGGAAGAAGGTGTTTTCTAATCATGCAACCTTCAAAAGGTTAACACAAGTTATTCCAAACAACAGTTATGGGCTGTACTCTGTCAAAATCATCATCTGTCTTTCTTCAAGGGGATAAACATTTGAACAGAAGAGACTATATATAGCCTGCCATACAACCTCGGCTATCTATTCTATTCCAGAATGTTCTTTTGTTCAGTTTCAAATTTTTATTCGAGAAATTTGTCAAAATATTTTTCAAAGTGTAGTCTGGATTAGAAGTCGCCAGTTTGAAACAAGTGCTGCATAGCTCGAGAAAGCTGCCTTCTGATTGGCTAATTTCGACTTCTTGTTAGTCATTTCACTGGTTGGTCAAAGTTTGTGAAAGGTCGTGACCTGTGAAGGGATGTCCTCAAATCGATGTTTATCATGTTTATTGGTAAGGAGAACTAAGATCTGATTTTATTGAGATTGCAATTGTCACTGTGTGTGAAGACCATTCTGTTTCATAATATGATTTAAATGTTAAACAATTGCTGTAAATCCTTTTCTCCACTCTATCACAAACACAAATGACTTCTTGTCCTTAATAATTGATAAGCCACGTGATATGGATGCAACTCCAGTGATGCTTAAAATGACTACTTGCACATAAAGATAACAGAAAAATAGTGAACTGGTTGGATGCATTTTCCCGAGGCAAGGGAGTTAGCTGACGATAAAAGTCCAGTTTGAACCCTTGCGGAACTGGACTGGAATTTCTGGGCTGGATTGTAGCACCACCAGTAGTTGTTACAAGTTGTAACACTCGTATCACTTGCATTTGCTTCAAACAAAATGGCGGCGGCCAGTCAAGACGATCTGATCAATAATCAAGATCTATGTTGTGATAAAACGGGTCTAACATCGCAAACTGCTTCAAATCACGTGAGCACCTTGATTATAAACATGAAAAAATTTGGAAAATATCTGCTGATGCCGAGTTATCGGTGCACATCCTTTGCAAATCCTGCAATCGTCAGAAGTCTGAATGACAGTTTACAAACCGGATTTCGATTTTGTTATGCAATTTTGATTGGACTATGCATAGACTCATTAGTCCAGCCCAAATGTAACTCCATAATTCCAGCCTAGTTCGGCAAGGGTGGAAACTTGCCTTTTAAAGTCAGTTAACTCACTTGCCTCGGGAAGATGGGTTGGGTGAGACAACCATGACTTTCCTAGGACAAGAATTGACTAACATAACGTTGTGTTGCAGATGCTCGAACCCATTCCAGCTTTGCTGAATCTTCTGCAAGTCATTTTGATGGCACTGAGGTACGTGAAGAATCTGAGAATGCCGATTTGTTGACTTTTTATTTTTATTTTAAAAGTTTTATTTGCTTAGTTGATGTCTGAAGAACAGGGACTTAGTCAACAAGGATTTATTGATTTCAACAAAGGGCTTGTTAAGCAGGGACTTAGTCAACAAGGATTTATTGATTTCAACAAAGGGCTTGTTAAGCAGGGACTAAGTCAACAAGGATTTATTGATTTCAACAAAGGGCTTGTTAAGCAGGGACTAAGTCAACAAGGATTTATTGATTTCAACAAAGGGCTTGTTAAGCAGGGATTAAGTCAACAAGGATTTATTGATTTCAACAAAGGGCTTGTTAAGCAGGGACTTAGTCAACAAGGATTTATTGATTTCAACAAAGGGCTTGTTGAGAAAAAACAACTTTCATATTTTATCATTGTAGCATCCAGTGCAATAAAATGAAGCTATTTATTGTTTTAATGACTATGATGACCCCAGCAATTTTGTCAGTCAAATAACAGAAAATGTGTTGTAATTAGCATATCAAGTTCACTACTAAAAATAACCACTTGAAACGTGTCTACAGCTAGCTTTTCCTTTAAAACATGCTCTGAAATATTTATCATGTTTATAGTCAAGAAGTTTCCATGCAATTTGACGTAAATATGTGTATCGCGATATGTAGCATATCGTTACCTATCTAACAAGACTCGTATCGTTACCTATGTATCTAGATCAGTATCGTATCCTGACCTTGCTGTATCGTTCAAAGCAGCGTAAAACCATATTCACTCACTCACTCATTAGTTGTAAATAGATACTAAATGTCTCCTGCACAACTGTGCTAAGTGACTCACATCACTGATTGCAGATATCGGAAGTGACAGATTTTGAGCAGGAGATAAATGTTGGTGATGCGGAGTCCGCGGAGTTGCCCGTGTCTGTGGAGTCATGCCTTGCGTTGAACCGAGCTTACCAGGAAGTGATTGTGGACGTTCTCCGCCAGACAGAGGCTTCACTGGAGGAAAACAGACAGAAACAGGTAGCACGGTTTCCATGGTTACGTCAAAACATGATCGTTATCATACTCTTTCTAGAGTTTGATTTTATGTCAGTTCTTGACCCACAGACTATTTTTGAAAAAAGTTACTAGTCCACAAGTGTTTCTATTACTAAAGTATTTGTCCAGTGTCAGTTTTTCTGTATTCACTGATGAATAGACTTTCACTTGAGGTCTAACTCACTATTGTAAGTCATACCTATTTAACAGACTCATTTGAGGGATGACGATTCTTATTTTTATTTTGAAATTCTGAGCTATTTGGAGTTATGTTTGTCTGCTTTCAACAGAACTTAGAAGATAATGGTGTGAGTGTGGACCTGTGTATATTCCAGGGTATCTGTTATGAGACACAGATATTAATATTCTGATCTTTCCAATACAGATATTGTTTTGAGATTTGCTATGAATGTGGATGTGAACTCTTGTTACATTTACTGTGGATGTGGATGTGAACTCCTGTGACATTTACTGTGAATGTGCAGTGACAGGTTTCACCTTCAGACAAGAAGGGGCTGCAGGAGATCATCTACCGTATTCAACGTATTAAGCGCCCGGGGTGCTCTCAAAATTGGAAATAGTGGGCTCTTATTAGAATATAATTTTGGTGAGAACAAAAACAGAGTTGAAAATTTTTAAATTTCGTACCGTAGTTTATGCTGACAGCCTGAAATGATACCAAAGAAAAGTATGTGTCATACACGACAGATATAATTTCCAGAATTTAATTGCCAACAATTAAGGGTGCATATAACACATGAGTGAGTATTATACACGAATCAAAAAGTCTTGTGTACATTGATCAAACGGAAGGGGTGCTAATTGGGATTGTTCACTAGCAAATATATTAGCAAATATCGCCATGGGTGCTTATTAGAGCGGGGTGCTTATTACGTCGACTACGGTAATCCGATTCCCAGGGGCTAAAGGAGCAACTGATGCAATTGAAATTTTGTTACAGCAACACTTTGAGAAGGATGTTGTTTGCCAGCGAGAGAAGAATCTGAACTCTGCCCAGTCCAAGGTTCTGTACAAGCACTTCTCCATGCCCTACATCAAAGACCCTGCTGGAGGGGTGAGGCCTTCAAACTTCAATAATGTTAATCAAATAATTGTCAACTTAACTTATTGTAGTTTTTACTTCTATCTATAAGTTTTGGAATTTGTTTGTTGTCCTAATTATCATCAGGGGGCACTGGTGGCCCAGTCGTCTAAGGCGGCAATTCACTGTGCAGAGTTGCGTCCCTTGGGCATGCCAGAAACCTATGATTGTGGGTTCGAATCCCGGTTTGCCCCGATTATGTTTCTAGGTTTGTCAGCACCATACCCGTGCTCGTGGGTTTCACCGAAGTGGTAAACGTCTGAGACCTGCATCACTTCGGGCTTTCCTCCCACATTAAGCTGACACAACGCGATATAACTGTAATACTGTTAAAAGCGGCGTTAAACCTAACTCACTCACTGACTCACTAATTATCATCAGTTATTTAATGGGAGACAACTCTGTGTGACTTCTCATCTTTGAGTTGGCGACAACATAAGCACGATTAGACCTAAAATGTGATGGAAATTATTGTATATTGCTAGACTTATTAGGGTAGTGAAATTTGCATCATTCATTCAGCACCAATGTAAATTATCTACCCCAAATCCCTTTTCTAGGGCCCCCCTCCAAATGAAGATGTTCAAATGAAACAACTGATGAAGGAGCACAAGCAGGATATTCCACCGGACAGAGACTGTAAGTCCAACGTTCCAGCTCATCCTCCATTATCCAGGGTGTATTATCTCCTTCTGTTGGGATAAATACCCTGCACCCATTCACCACCATTGCTTCAGGTTAACCATAGTTTAAACATCATTTAAAATAGCTGACTAATCAGATTACATTCATGTGTAAGAGTGAGTGAGTGAGTTTGGTTTTACGCCGCTTTTAGCAATATCACGGCGGGGGACACCAGAAATGGGCTTCACACATTGTACCCATGTCGGGATTCGAACCCCGGGTCTTCGGCGTAACGAGCGAACGCTTTAACCACTAGGCCACCCGACCGCCCCTTCATGTGTAAGAGGAATCTGGTGCCAAGTTATGAGAGATGGAGATGGTGATGTCCAAGAGAACCTTTGATGGTGAATCGGTCCTGGGTATCTGTTATATTAGAATGGGTCCTATATGGCTAAAATAATGCTGATGCTACATTAAATTTTAACTCACACACTCATATTAGAACGGACGTACAGTACACTGGATAATGGAGGGTGAGCATCTACAGTTATGCCAGTTACTGAATATCATTGTTGACCCCTAGACTAGAATGTGTGATAATGTTAATGGGAGTACTCCTAGTTTTAATATTCAAAAACACTATCTTCTTACTCAGCATGTGCGATGGGGGAGCTGTTGTATCTGTTGTACATAAACATTTCAGGCTGTCACTATAAACCACGAAATTTATCTTTCAACTCTGTTTTTTTCACCAACATAATATTCTAAAAAGAGCCCCCTATTTCTAATTTTGAGAGCGCCCTGGGCGCTTATTACGTTGAATATGGTAGGTTGAAAACAGAATAAGATCCCAACTCACTCGCTCAATCCCTGAAGCAGCACACCTCAACACCAAGAAAGCAGGCCGTGTTATGGTAGAAGGTGTTACAGGTAGTCGTTGGATTCAATAGTGGTTGCTTTTCTCACCAGCGTTTCCCACTTGATTTAATTTCCATTGGGTGGAATGTGTTCAGGGCTGAATCGGGACAGGAAGAAGTTGTACGAAGCCATTGCTGAGGATGCCCTCCAACAGCTGCTGCAACCTCTGATGATGAGGTAAGTGAGTGTAACCATGGCAACAGAGAGATGGAGGGGATCAGGATGTTTCTAGGGAAGAGTAAATTCTGTGTCCGTTACTTGTTAGAGCAGACAAAGAAGGTTTTGGTGGCTTGTTTTGTTGATTGTATGTCATACTCTTGTGACTGACGTTGTTGGTGTGAGTGATGGTGCTGTGACTGTCATTGCTGGTGCTGTGGCTGATGTTGCTGGTGCAGTGACTGATGTTGCTGTTGGTGTGAGTGATGGTGCTGTGACTGATGTTGCTGTTGGTGTGAGTGATGGTGCTGTGACTGACGTTGCTGTTGGTGTGAGTGATGGTGCTGTGACTGACGTTGCTTTTGCCGGGCTGATGTTGCTGTTGGTGTGAGTGATGGTGCTGTGACTGACATTGCTGGTGCTGTGACTGATTTTGCTGTGACTGACGTTGCTGGTGCTGTGACTGATGTTGCTGTTGGTGTGAGTGATGGTGTTGTGACTGACGTTGCTGTTGGTGTGAGTGATGGTGCTGTGACTGACATTGCTGGTGCTGTGACTGACGTTGCTGTTGGAGTGAGTGATGGTGCTGTGACTGACATTGCTGGTGCTGTGAGTGATGGTGCTGTGACTGATGTTGCTGTTGGTGTGAGTGATGGTGTTGTGACTGACATTGCTGGTGCTGTGACTGATGTTGCTGGTGCAGTGACTGATGTTGCTGTTGGTGTGAGTGATGGTGCTGTGACTGATGTTGCTGTTGGTGTGAGTGATGGTGCTGTGACTGACGTTGCTGTTGGTGTGAGTGATGGTGCTGTGACTGACGTTGCTTTTGCCGGGCTGATGTTGCTGTTGGTGTGAGTGATGGTGCTGTGACTGACATTGCTGGTGCTGTGACTGATGTTGCTGTGACTGACGTTGCTGGTGCTGTGACTGATGTTGCTGTTGGTGTGAGTGATGGTGTTGTGACTGACGTTGCTGTTGGTGTGAGTGATGGTGCTGTGACTGACATTGCTGGTGCTGTGACTGACGTTGCTGTTGGAGTGAGTGATGGTGCTGTGACTGACATTGCTGGTGCTGTGAGTGATGGTGCTGTGACTGATGTTGCTGTTGGTGTGAGTGATGGTGCTGTGACTGACATTGGTGTTGCTGTGGCTGATGTTGCTGTTGGTGTGAGTGATGGTGCTGTGACTGACATTGCTGGTGCTGTGACTGATGGTGCTGTGACTGACATTGCTGGTGCTGTGACTGACGTTGCTGTTGGTGTTGTGTAGACAGGAGCTGGAGCAGGACAAGCTGGAGAGATGCAGTGGGAAGGACGCTGCAGCAATCAGGGCCCGCATCCGCGCCATCGAGGAGGACATGGTACAGAAGAGGTGGGTCACCAGCTGCGTTGTTCAGGCACTGTGTGCATTATGAAGGATCGTAACACAGCTCGACTTGTTGATTCAATTCCCAGGCTCAAACCTTTTGTCACTACAATCTCTGTTACATGCTGACAACCTAACTAGATATCCTGGCAACATGTACCGATATTCGATCACTTCCCATTACGTATCAGTTACTTAGCAATCTTAGAATTTCCCCACACTGACCATGAGTTCGTTCGTTATCACTTCCGGTATTTAGAGTTATCTCCCTTTGATGGTTAGCGTTTGTCGTAAACAATTACATTGAAATCTCAGCTAGCTGGGGATCAAACTGCTCTAGGATTCAGGGCCAGATTTGGCTCTTACTCCATACTTCATCTTTCCTGTCAGAGATGCTGATGTCAAGTGAATCCTGCATGTTCTTCACAAGGACTCGTACAGTTTGAGATGCAGCATCAGATTGGAGTACATTGAGTTCCCTGCTTTTTCTCTAAACTCAGTTTCATAACTATGATGGCACACAAATTGGCAGTGGTCATTTGTGAATTGTTATTCCCATGTCTGATGAATATCGTGAACACCACCAGACTTAAGGAATAATGTTTTTTTCTGACAATTGTTTGAACATATCCCTAATATTAAGTGTTTGTCACTGTTGTGCTCCCTGATATTAAGTGTTTGTGACTGTTGTGCTCCCTGACATTAAGTGTTTGGAGCTGTTGTGCTCCCTGACATTAAGTGTTTGGAGCTGTTGTGCTCCCTGACATTAAGTGTTTAGGTTTGTTGTGCTCCCTGACATTAAGTGTTTGGGGCTGTTGTGCTCCCTGACATTAAGTGTTTGGGACTGCTGTGCTCCCTGACATTAAGTGTTTGGGACTGTTGTGCCCCCTGACATTAAGTGTTTGGGACTGTTGTGCTCCCTGACATTAAGTGTTTGGGACTGTTGTGGTCCCTGACATTAAGTGTTTGGGACTGTTGTGCTCCCTGACATTGTGTGTTTGTCACGGTTGTGCTCCCTGACATTAAGTGTTTGTCACTGTTGTGCTCCCTGACATTAAGTGTTTGTGACTGCTGTGCTCCCTGACATTAAGTGTTTGTCACTGTTGTGCTCCCTGACATTAAGTGTTTGGGCTGTTGTGCTCCCTGACATTAAGTGTTTGGGCTGTTGTGCCCCCTGACATTAAGTGTTTGGGGCTGTTGTGCTCCCTGACATTAAGTGTTTGTGACTGTTGTGCTCCCTGACATTAAGTGTTTGGGGCTGTTGTGCCCCCTGACATTAAGTGTTTGGGACTGTTGTGGTCCCTGACATTAAGTGTTTGGGACTGTTGTGCTCCCTGACATTAAGTGTTTGTCACTGTTGTGCTCCCTGACATTAAGTGTTTGGGACTGTTGTGGTCCCTGACATTAAGTGTTTGGGACTGTTGTGGTCCCTGACATTAAGTGTTTAGGTTTGTTGTGCTCCCTGACATTAAGTGTTTGGGGCTGTTGTGCCCCCTGACATTAAGTGTTTGGGACTGTTGTGGTCCCTGACATTAAGTGTTTGGGGCTGTTGTGCTCCCTGACATTAAGTGTTTGGGTCTGCTGTGTTCCCTGACATTAAGTGTTTGGGGCTGTTGTGCTCCCTGACATTAAGCGTTTGGGACTGTTGTGGTCCCTGACATTAAGTGTTTGGGACTGTTGTGGTCCCTGACATTAAGTGTTTAGGTTTGTTGTGCTCCCTGACATTAAGTGTTTGGGGCTGTTGTGCCCCCTGACATTAAGTGTTTGGGACTGTTGTGGTCCCTGACATTAAGTGTTTGGGGCTGTTGTGCTCCCTGACATTAAGTGTTTGGGTCTGCTGTGTTCCCTGACATTAAGTGTTTGGGGCTGTTGTGCTCCCTGACATTAAGTGTTTGGGACTGTTGTGGTCCCTGACATTAAGTGTTTGTGACTGTTGTGCTCCCTGACATTAAGTGTTTGGGGCTGTTGTGCTCCCTGACATTAAGTGTTTGGGTCTGCTGTGTTCCCTGACATTAAGTGTTTGGGGCTGTTGTGCTCCCTGACATTAAGTGTTTGGGGCTGTTGTGCCCCCTGACATTAAGTGTTTGGGGCTGTTGTGCTCCCTGACATTAAGTGTTTGGGGCTGTTGTGCTCCCTGACAATAAGTGTTTGGGGCTGTTGTGCTCCCTGACATTAAGTGTTTGGGGCTGTTGTGTTCCCTGACATTAAGTGTTTGTCACTGTTGTGCTCCCTGACATTAAGTGTTTGGGACTGTTGTACTCCCTGACATTAAGTGTTTGGGACTGTTGCGCTCCCTGACATTAAGTGTTTGTCACTGTTGTGCTCCCTGACATTAAGTGTTTGGGGCTGTTGTGCCCCCTGACATTAAGTGTTTGTCACTGTTGTGCTCCCTGACATTAAGTGTTTGGGACTGTTGTACTCCCTGACATTAAGTGTTTGTCACTGTTGTGCTCCCTGACATTAAGTGTTTGTGACTGTTGTGCTCCCTGACATTAAGTGTTTGGAGCTGTTGTGCTCCCTGACATTAAGTGTTTGGGGCTGTTGTGCTCCCTGACATTAAGTGTTTGGGGCTGTTGTGCCCCCTGACATTAAGTGTTTGTGACTGTTGTGCTCCCTGACATTAAGTGTTTGTCACTGTTGTGCTCCCTGACATTAAGTGTTTGGGACTGTTGTACTCCCTGACATTAAGTGTTTGTCACTGTTGTGCTCCCTGACATTAAGTGTTTGTGACTGTTGTGCTCCCTGACATTAAGTGTTTGTGACTGTTGTGCTCCCTGACATTAAGTGTTTGTGACTGTTGTACTCCCTGACATTAAGTGTTTGTCACTGTTGTGCTCCCTGACATTAAGTGTTTGTCACTGTTGTGCTCCCTGACATTAAGTGTTTGGGACTGTTGTGCTCCCTGACATTAAGTGTTTGTCACTGTTGTGCTCCCTGACATTAAGTGTTTGGGACTGCTGTGCTCCCTGACATTAAGTGTTTGTCACTGTTGTACTCCCTGACATTAAGTGTTTGGGACTGTTGTGCTCCCTGACATTAAGTGTTTGTCACTGTTGTGCTCCCTGACATTAAGTGTTTGGGACTGCTGTGCTCCCTGACATTAAGTGTTTGTCACTGTTGTGCTCCCTGACATTAAGTGTTTGTCACTGTTGTGCTCCCTGACATTAAGTGTTTGTCACTGTTGTGCTCCCTGACATTAAGTGTTTGGGGCTGTTGTGCCCCCTGACATTAAGTGTTTGTCACTGTTGTGCTCCCTGACATTAAGTGTTTGTCACTGTTGTGCTCCCTGACATTAAGTGTTTGGGGCTGTTGTGCTCCCTGACATTAAGTGTTTGTCACTGTTGTGCTCCCTGACATTAAGTGTTTGGGGCTGTTGTGCCCCCTGACATTAAGTGTTTGTGACTGTTGTGGTCCCTGACATTAAGTGTTTGTCACTGTTGTGCTCCCTGATATTAAGTGTTTGGGACTGCTGTGCTCCCTGACATTAAGTGTTTGGGCTGTTGTGCTCCCTGACATTAAGTGTTTGGGACTGCTGTGCTCCCTGACATTAAGTGTTTGTCACGGTTGTGCTCCCTGACATTAAGTGTTTGTCACTGTTGTGTTCCCTGACATTAAGTGTTTGTCACTGTTGTGTTCCCTGACATTAAGTGTTTGTCACTGTTGTGCTCCCTGACATTAAGTGTTTGTCACTGTTGTGCTCCCTGACATTAAGTGTTTGTCACTGTTGTGCTCCCTGACATTAAGTGTTTGTCACTGTTGTGCTCCCTGACATTAAGTGTTTGGGTCCGTTGTGCTCCCTGACATTAAGTGTTTGTCACTGTTGTGCTCCCTGACATTAAGTGTTTGTCACTGTTGTGCTCCCTGACATTAAGTGTTTGTCACTGTTGTGCTCCCTGACATTAAGTGTTTGGGTCCGTTGTGCTCCCTGACATTAAGTGTTTGGGTCCGTTGTGCTCCCTGACAGAAATATCACTCTGTGTATCATTGTAGTGATGTCTTTACAACATACTATCATTTATTCCAGAAAAACTTCCAGATCAGACCTCTTAAAAAATGTCGATACAACTAAAACAGACTGGATGAAAATATCAAATATTGCGGTAAGTATTTCAGCCAAATAGGTGACTGTGAATATGTTGTTACCAACATGATACGTTGTCCCTCTTAAAGGACGTAATAGGTTGAAAATACATGTTATAGAATGGGTCTCAATCCATCAGAATTTCAGCATTTTTGTGCAAGGGAAGATAATCTGCAGTGTTGCTGGTACAGGTCCGTCTTTGAATGGAAGTGCACTACCAGTTTTGGCTGGCTGAGATCGCTTATGTTGTGGAGCCTACCCCGAATATGTAAAAAGTGATGTGAGTGCGTGAGTGTATGTGTGCAAACGTTTGTTTGTGTGTTTGTTTAACACAGGGGTTTAACACAGCACACAGCAATATTCAACAATATGACGGCAATGTGTACGTAATCAAGTCGGGACCAAACAATCCAGTGATTGATATCATGAGCATCAATCTATGAAATTGGGATATGGTGACATGCATAAACCAAGTCTGTGAGCCTGACTGGTTGACCCCTTGAGTAGCCTCCTACGACAAACACAGTATTATTCCTTGTATGTGAAGCCACCAACATCATAAAAATTAAATCATTTATTACAATACGATACCTCTCTTCAATTGACGTAAGGTGAACTATCTAATCCGAAAATCAGCATTGAAGTTCTCATTCTGTGTTCAAGTGAGTGTGGGGGCATGGGTGGCCCAGTCATCTAAGACGCCACGATTCGCTGTGCAGAGTTGCTTCCCTTAGGCACGCCTGAAACCTGTGATTGTGGGTTCGAATTCCGGTTCGCCCCGATTATGTTTCTAGGTTTGTCAGCACCATACCCGTGCTCGTGGGTTTCAACGAAGTGGTAAATGTCTGAGACCTGCATCACTTTGGGCTTTCCTCCCACATTAAGCTGACATGCAGTGATATGACTGAAATACTGTTAAAAGTGGCGTTAAACCCAACTCACTCACTCACTCAAGTGAGTGTAGCTTCCAAACCAGTGTATCTGTCATGTTTGGATCTTCAAACAGAGTTATTGTGTCAGAGTGAAAGATCGGAGTTTAATGAGATTGTTGGAATGTGAAATGTGTGATGTGTGTTCCAGTACGATGGGCGGAAGACCTGGCAGGAATGTCAGACCATGTGGAACAATGTACTCAGCCCCAACGTGAACCGTGGGAAGTGGGAACCCGAGGAGGAGAAACAGCTGCTGGCACTTGTTAGGGTCAGCAGGGGGAAACACTGGGAGAAGGTCGCTGCCGACCTGCAGGTGAGATGGACCTGGGTGTGGGTGCAGACAGCAGTGTAGGGTCAACACTGGGAGAAGGTTGCTGCCGACCTGGGTGTGGGTGCAGACAGCAGTGTAGGGTTAACACTGGGAGAAGGTTGCTGCCGACCTGGGTGTGGGTGCAGACAGCAGTGTAGGGTCAACAGGGGGAAACACTGGGAGAAGTCGCTGCCGACCTGCAGGTGAGATGGACCTGGGTGTGGGTGCAGACAGCAGTGTAGGGTTAACACTGGGAGAAGGTTGCTGCCGACCTGCAGGTGAGATGGACCTGGGTGTGGGTGCAGACAGCAGTGTAGGGTCAACAGGGGGAAACACTGGGAAAAGGTCGCTGCCGACCTGCAGGTATGATGGACCTGGGTGTGGGTGCAGACAGCAGTGTAGGGTTAACACTGGGAGAAGGTCGCTGCCGACCTGCAGGTGAGATGGACCTGGGTGTGGGTGCAGACAGCAGTGTAGGGTTAACACTGGGAGAAGGTCGCTGCCGACCTGCAGGTGAGATGGACCTGGGTGTGGGTGCAGACAGCAGTGTAGGGTTAACACTGGGAGAAGGTCGCTGCCGACCTGCAGGTGAGATGGACCTGGGTGTGGGTGCAGACAGCAGTGAAGGGTTAACAAGGGGTAACACTGGGAGAAGGTTGCTGCCGACCTGCAGGTGAGATGGACCTGGGTGTGGGTGCAGACAGCAGTGTAGGGTTAACAAGGGTTAACACTGGGAGAAGGTTGCTGCCGACCTGCAGGTGAGATGGACCTGGGTGTGGGTGCAGACAGCAGTGTAGGGTTAACACTGGGAGAAGGTTGCTGCCGACCTGCAGGTGAGACGGACCTGGGTGTGGGTGCAGACAGCAGTGTAGGGTTAACACTGGGAGAAGGTCGCTGCCGACCTGCAGGTGAGATGGACCTGGGTGTGGGTGCAGACAGCAGTGAAGGGTTAACAAGGGGTAACACTGGGAGAAGGTTGCTCCCGACCTGCAGGTGAGATGGACCTGGGTGTGGGTGCAGACAGCAGTGTAGGGTTAACACCGGGAGAAGGTCGCTGCCGACCTGCAGGTGAGATGGACCTGGGTGTGGGTGCAGACAGCAGTGAAGGGTTAACAAGGGGTAACACTGGGAGAAGGTTGCTGCCGACCTGCAGGTGAGATGGACCTGGGTGTGGGTGCAGACAGCAGTGTAGGGTTAACACTGGGAGAAGGTCGCTGCCGACCTGCAGGTGATAATGTCACGCAGACGCTAATCAGATATGCTCTTGTTTCAGACGGGACGTACAGCCTTCCAGTGCTTGCAGCACTACCAAATGAATCTTAATCCAGAAAATTCTAACAGGTAGGTGAAGCTATGTGTTCTATTGAAGGTGTCCATATTTGGCCCAGTGGTCTGGCTGAGCTTGTGTTTTCCATGCAGAGTTATGTCCCTTAGTCCCCACTTTGTCATGCATTCAAATGCCAGATTTGCTTCTAAGATTTTACCATATGAGTTTTACCAGTGTGGCAAACATCTATGACCTGCAAAACATTTGACTTTTTTCCTAAATTACAATTACTAGCTGTAGTGACCGTTTCTGTTTGTTTGTTGTTTAACGCCGCACTCAGCAATATTCCTGCTATATGACCGCGGTCTGTGAATAATTGAGTCTGGACCAGACGATCCAGTGATTGACATCATGATCATCGATCTACACAAATGGGATCTGATGACATGCATCAACCAAGTCAGCGAGCCTGACCACCCGATACCGTTAGTTGCCTCTTGAGTTGGTGGATAAATATTGTGCAGGACTGCAGAGGTACCATGGCCACGTGGGCCCACCTGGCATGATCAAGGAGATTGTCGTTGTTCGTGGACAAGTTGAAATCAATGGATTACTGTTTTGTTTCAGACCCTGGAAGAATGAGGAAGATCTGAAACTACTCGGTGTCGTCAGTGACATTCGTCACAGCGGACATAGATTGCTGTGGTCCAAAGGTGAGAAAGTTGGGATCATCACTTGTCTGAACTAAACCTAATCACATGCCAAATACAGTTACACAAATGTGTTGTTTTGTGTTATTGTGTGTAAGATCGATGTTTTAGACAATTGTTGTGTGTGACAGTGTCGAGCTACATGGAGAACCGGAGTGGAACCCACTGCTTCAGCCGCTTCCAGCAGATCGACCCGGACATGAAGAGGGGGCCCTGGAGCACAGAGGAGGATGTGGTAGGTGGAGACAGTCAGCACTGCACCTGGCCCCTTTCTACCCTCATTTGCCCCCACCCCTGACCCTGTCCGACCCCCACCCCACACCCAACACTGTCCGACCCCCACCCCTGATCAAACACAGTCCGACCCCCACCCCACACCCAACACTGTCTGACCCCTACCCCTGACCCAACACTGTCCGACCCCCACCCCTGATCAAAACACTGTCCGACCCCCACCCCAGACTCAACACTGTCCGACCCCATCGCTGACCCAACACTGTCCGACCCCACCCCTGACCCAACACTGTCCGACCCCCACCCCTGACCCAACACTGTCCGACCCCACCCCTGACCCAACACTGTCCGACCCCACCCCTGACCCAACACTGTCCGACCCCACCCCTGACCCAACACTGTCAGACCCCCACCCCAGACCCTGCACTTTTTGACGTTACACCCACGTCACCCTACACCATCCACCCTACACCATCCACCCTACACCATCCACCCTACACCTTCCACCCTACACCTTCCACCCTACACCATCCACCCTACACCTTCCACCCTACACCTTCCACCCTACACCATCCACCCTACACCTTCCCCCCTACACCATCCACCCTACACCTTCCACCCTACACCATCCACCCTACACCATCCACCC
This sequence comes from Haliotis rufescens, assembly GCF_023055435.1. Taxonomy (NCBI): domain Eukaryota; kingdom Metazoa; phylum Mollusca; class Gastropoda; order Lepetellida; family Haliotidae; genus Haliotis; species Haliotis rufescens. The sequence continues at coordinate 1,817,268 of NW_025964372.1, forward strand.
TACACCTTCCACCCTACACCATCCACCCTACACCTTCCACCCTACACCATCCACCCAACACTCAACCTACACCTTCCACCCTACACCTTCCACCCTACACCTTCCAACCCCACCCAACACTCAACCTACACCATCCAACTCCACCTCACACTCCGCTTTCCACACTACCTTACCACACTCCACACTACCACACCCCACTGCACCCCACCCCACCCCACCCTACCCCACCCCACCCCACACAAACTTGCTGATGATGTGAGACAACTGTTGGTTGTTGCTGTTATGAAGTAGGCTAGTAATAACTTTGGTATCACTTTGATTACAGAAACTGTTTGCGGCTGTGAAGATGTGTGGCACTCAGAGCTGGATGCGATTGGCTGAATTTGTCCCAGGAAGAAGCTCCATACAGTGTAGAGACAGGTCAGTAGTGATTAAGAGTTCAATGACTGCTATATACACAGATTAATATATGAGCATGTGTCATTCTGACAGATTTCTTGTATTTTCTGAGCGAGATGAGAGTATGATCTGAATTCTTACACATGTTACCAAATATCAGTATACCTATTGGTATTAAATATGTATATCCTGCAGTGCAAGCTCTTGGTTTTCACCAAATCATGTTTTATAGAGCACTGTGCTGTATTGACTTCCATAGTAGGTGAGAAGGGCCCAGCTGTCTAAGGTGTCAGTCCTTGAAGTGCAGAGTTGTGTCCTCGTAGTGGCACCAGGATGTGCTGATCCTGGGTTTTAATCCTAGACTTGGACTGATTATGATCCTTGTTTGTCAGCACTATGCTGGAAGTATGTAGGTCCTGCTTCACTCTGGGTTGACCTCCCACAGTAATCTGACACCTTCTGAAATACTGTTCAGAAAGTTGTTGACCACGAAACCACTCACTGACGGGCATCCTACAGTCACACTGCTATGACTGAGTTTGTCAGTTGTTCTTGTCTGGAAATCATAAGTTCAGCAGGACAATGTTCATATTGACTCAATAAATCATCATTACTATGTCCAGTGAAAACCTGTCAATGTGGTCAACTTGTGTTTGATGTTTTTGTACTTCATCTTCCTGAGGCAAGAGAGTAAACTGACTATAAAAGTCAAGTTTCCTACCCTGCCGAACTAGGCTGGTATTATGGAGTTACATTTTGGCTGGACTAACGAGTCTGTTCATAGTCCAATCAAAATCGCGCAACGATTGAAATCAGGTTCGTAAACTGTTGTGCTGATTTCAGTCGTTTGCAGGATTTGCAAAGCATGTGCACCGCCAACTCGTTGTCAACAGATATTTTCTGAATCTTTTCATGTTTTTAATCAAGGTGCTCACGTGATTTGATGCATTTCGCGACGTAAGACCCGTTTTATCACAATATAGCTCTTGATTATCGATCAGATCGTCTTGATTGGGCGCTGCTGTTTTGTTTGATGCAAATGCGAGTGATACGAGAGGTTGAATCTGATTGGTCCATAGGAGAGGCTTAGAAGGGACATAACTCATAATAGCCACTGGTGGCGCTACGATCGAGCCCAGGAATTGCAGCCTAGTTCGGCAAGGGTGGAAACTGGACTTTTAAAGTCAGTTAACTCTCTTGCCTCGGGAAGATGTTGTACTTGGACGTAGTTAATGCTTCTTGCAGCAACAACAGGTTGATGATGCCAATTTTCTCAAAGTATTAAAGGAGGAATTCACTCATCATGCTAAACAAGGTGCAAATAATGTGGGTGTCGACCCAATGCTTGTGAGGGGGTCCTTTAAGAATATGTTTGAAGTCAGAAGCTGCTGGTGTGATGATGACGATGTCTTTGAGGGATGACACGTGATGAGTGATCAGAGACCTTGTATGTGTGTTTGTGCAGGTGGCTGAACAGTCTCGACCCCAGCATCAGGCTGGGCAACTGGTCCTATGAGGAAGACAAGAAGCTGCTCAAGGCCATCACAGAACTAGGCACCAGTAAGTGCTCCAGGGTAATGAGGACATCAGCTCGATCAAGACTTCCCTCCTCTCCCCACCTCCTTTCTTTCCTTATCTCGTCATCCACCCATCCGTATCTCCTCTCCTCTTTTCCTTGCCTCCTGCTGCCAATATCCTCACTCCTTCCTTCACACATGAACCTTTTCCCTTCTCTCACTCTCCCCATCCCCTCATCCCCATCCCCTTCTTTGTCCTCCTTTCCTCACTTTTGGGGGATTGTAATCTGAATATACATCCAAGACTGTAAAAGCCTCTAGATGAAACAGTTAGATCTTTTAAATGAATAAATCTGTAAAAAATCTTTAAGAATCATGTTCAAAGAAAAAACAAATTCTATGAATTTGAAACATTGTGTAGCAACGTCATGAAGATATGGGGATCCATAGTATGACATGGATTTGTTCGTGGCAAGAATTGAAAAATGAAGGTATTTTGAGAGGTATATTTTAGTAGGAGATATAGATCGACAATGAGATTCAGCCATGACAGGTAGATTGAATTAAGCTTTTTAAAAAATAATAATTAAGAATTGGCTTTCAATTTGTGTCAGTTCATTGGAGTATGAACCCTTATAGGGTGAGGCCCAAACTGTTTGAATGTCAGAGCTTGCACGGTGGATGTGCATTTCTACGTTTTGTTCACGAAGATTAGTCGTAATGAGGATATTAGTGAACGATCATGCAATCAAACTCTCTGATGTTTCACAATGTATGCTAAAGCGCTGAGTTCAAGTTTAAAGGGTCTACATGATCAGAAACAACAGTTTTGTATGTCTTCGTTGTAGGGAATTTGGAAAAAGTCCGTCAGTGTTTACATCATTTCAAGAATACAGTCCTGTGAAATACTGTGAACGTCAATTTGTGTCGGTTATGTGACCGGCCTCTCTTCCAATGGAAAAGCCTTGTATCGTGTAAACTTCAATTTAAATATTTATTTGAAAAATAAGTAACAATTTAAGAATATCAGCTGATGCTTTGTGCAGATTCAGAACATAAGGAACCTTCATGCACCATCACGTGCACCATCACGTGCACCATCACGTGCACCATCACCTGAACGATCACCTGCACCATCACCTGCACCATCACCTGCACCATCACCTGCACCATCACCTGCACCATCACCTGCACCATCACCTGCACTGATTGTGGCCATTGTTGACTGTTGCAAACATTTGCTGGCATTTCACTGCATATAACTTTGGCACTGTTTCTTTTGAGTGACTTATAACGAACTTATGATAAGTTAGCGAAGAAGAGAATAATGACATATAGGGGGCATGTCTTCCAACACCACGTGTCACGAGGATCATGGAGGTCATGTTGGGCCAAAGAGTTACTGAAGAAGCTGATAGATTGTCATTCATTTCCAGTTAGGACCTTGGTAGTAAGCGCAAGGTGCATTAAGTAATGCAGGATAAGTATTTAAAATGAACGTAATACTCTGATTATGGAATTATTGTGTTTACAGAGAGTTGGACAAAGATTGCTGCCAAGTTGAATGGTCGTACTGACAACATGGTTCTACAGAGGTACCGGCGGCTGGAAATCTGGCAGAGGAAGTGCAAGTGGTTTGATGAATTGCCGGTACGTGGGCAAGGTGTGACATCTAAAGTGAAGACATCAGAGAGAGTTCTGCTAGTGGGCACCTGTCAGTGCTACATCTATTGTATATCTGTAGGAGACAACAAAGAGAGCTCTGCTAGGGGGCACCTGTCAGTGTCACATCTATTGTATATCTGTAGGAGACAACAAAGAGAGCTCTGCTAGGGAGCACCTGTCAGTGTCACATCTATTGTATATCTGTAGGAGACAACAAAGAGAGCTCTGCTAGGGAGCACCTGTCAGTGTCACATCTATTGTATATCTGTAGGAGACAACAAAGAGAGCTCTGCTAGGGAGCACCTGTCAGTGTCACATCTATTATATATCTGTAGGAGACAACAAAGAGAGCTCTGCTTGGTGGGCACCTGTCAGTGTCACATCTATTGTATATCTGTAGGAGACAACAAAGAGAGCTCTGCTAGGGGGCACCTGTCAGTGTCACATCTATTATATATCTGTAGGAGACAACAAAGAGAGCTCTGCTAGGGAGCACCTGTCAGTGTCACATCTATTGTATATCTGTAGGAGACAACAAAGAGAGCTCTGCTAGGGAGCACCTGTCAGTGTCACATCTATTGTATATCTGTAGGAGACAACAAAGAGAGCTCTGCTAGGGGGCACCCGTCAGTGTCACATCTATTGTATATCTGTAGGAGACAACAAAGAGAGCTCTGCTTGGTGGGCACCTGTCAGTGTCACATCTATTGTATATCTGTAGGAGACAACAAAGAGAGCTCTGCTAGGGGGCACCTGTCAGTGTCACATCTATTATATATCTGTAGGAGACAACAAAGAGAGCTCTGCTAGGGGGCACCTGTCAGTGTCACATCTATTGTATATCTGTAGGAGACAACAAAGAGAGCTCTGCTTGGGGGGCACCTGTCATCAGAAGAGTTGAAGGAGAGAGAGCACACGACATGGCGAAACTTTCAGGAGGGGATGGGAGTTCTCAAAGAAGACTATGCCAAACAGGAAAGGGATAGACAGAAAGGTGAATACATCTAAAACCACTTGCTCAGTGACAAAAGACAAAGATCCTCAGTCTTTCAATACTAATGAGGTCTTGGGTTTCCCCATATGTCATCAGATTGTATCATCACAAGAATGTCTAAAGCGTATAATCACTGGAGTGTTCCTTCATACAGGGGATATTGTTGTTCCACGTCCTCCGCCGCTCCTGGGATACGGAACATCCGCCCGGCAGAGGCTGATCGAACAACGGGTGCATCTGCAGAACATCATCCTCAAACACGTCCGATTCATCCAGAACAGTGACGTGGCAGACACCCAGGATGGAGATGAGGTTGATGTGAGTGTGAAACACTGGTTGCAGGATCCTAGAGGTCAGAGAAACAGCTGTTGAAAGAATATTGCTGACTGGTGTTAAGCAAGTCCCATACAGATGGAATGTTGCTGACTGGCGTTAAGCAAGTCCTATATAGCTGGAATGTTGCTGACTGGCGTTAAGCAAGTCCTATATAGCTGGAATGTTGCTGACTGGCGTTAAGCAAGTCCTATATAGCTGGAATATTGCTGACTGGCGTTAAGCAAGTCCCATATTGCTGGAATGTTGCTGACTGGCGTTAAGCAAGTCCTATATAGCTGGAATGTTGCTGACTGTCGTTAAGCAAGTCCTATATAGCTGGAATGTTGCTGACTGGCGTTAAGCAAGTCCTATATAGCTGGAATATTGCTGACTGGCGTTAAGCAAGTCCTATATAGTTGGAATGTTGCTGACTGGCGTTTAGCAAGTCCTATATAGCTGGAATATTGCTGACTGGCATTAAGCAAGTCCTATATAGCTGGAATATTGCTGACTGGCGTTAAGCAAGTCCTATATAGCTGGAATATTGCTGATTGGCGTTAAGCAAGTCCTGTATAGCTGGAATATTGCTGATTGGCGTTAAGCAAGTCCTGTATAGCTGGAATATTGCTGACTGGCGTTAAGCAAGTCCTGCATAGCTGGAATATTGCTGACTGGCGTTAAGCAAGTCCCATACAGATGGAATATTGCTGACTGGCGTTAAGCAAGTCCCATACAGATGGAATATTGCTGACTGGCGTTAAGCAAGTCCCATACAGATGGAATCTTGCTGACTGGCGTTAAGCAAGTCCCATACAGATGGAATATTTCTAACTGGCGTCCCATATTTCCATCTCATTCCAGACCCAAACTGCTGAGAAGTTGGCTGCCCAAATCCATTATTCCCACAACAGCAACATGTCGGTGAAGAAGCTGATCGAGCTGTCCCGGAACGTGAAGGGCGGCCTGCTGCAGGCGCGGGGCAAGGCCAGACTACACTCCAAGAGGAACTTCAACTTCAGAGCCGTGGAAAGGAATCGGCGATTGGAGCGGTCAATGAGAGGAGCTGTTCACTCCATTTATAAAACAAAAAAGAAAATGAAAAAAGGGAGGCCAAGAAAATTCTTCAGTAAGCAGTAAGGGTGTAAGAATTGATGAAACTGTTAGCACTTACCCAGGGATGTGAAATCTCTGCAGAAACACGCAAAATCACATTTTTTAAAACAGTAGTCCTCAGAAAAAATCATCTTCCGCGTAAAATTATAATCAAAGATTTATAAAAAAATGCTCCGAAAAATGTTATTGAAAACCGGATAACCATCACGGATTGTCCTGTTTTCGATCAGAGCTTTCTGCATCATAGGTTTTTAGATATCATATGTTTTCTATCACAAATACTTGCACTATAACGTGGGGTGTGGCGTCACACAGAAATTGTTAATACTCAGAGTCAGATGATGGCTTGTTTTTAAGATAAAGTTGTCTTTTAGCCTGTTAGTGAAGGAGATGTTTTACAGTTGTTCATGTGATTAGCGAGAAAACTATGAATGTTTCTTCACCGTCTGAAAACCCATAACATGGGGATATATGTTGTATTAATGTCTTATGTTTGCAGTGGAGTTTTGTTTTTTTCAACAAAAGGTAAGTAAGTACAAGGTAAGTTTTTTTCAATATGCTTCAACATGGGGAAAGGGTCAGACATTGCACGCTTGTGACAGTTGTCCTTGTGTCTGGGGGATTGGGGTTGAAGTTTATGGCAGTATACTGTACTGTCCTATGTGGACCTGATTGTGTAGAGATATGTGTATGCCTTACGTTGACCTGATTGTGTAGAGATACGTGTAAGCCTTACGTCGACCTGATTGTGTAGAGATATGTGTAAGCCTTACATCGACCTGATTGTGTAGAGATATGTGTATGCCTTACGTTGACCTGATTGTGTAGAGATATGTGTAAGCCCTATGTGAGTTAGTGAGTGGGTATGGTTTTACGCCGCTGTTAGCAATATTCAAGCAATTACACGGAAATTCACCAGAAATGGGCTTCACACATCATGCACATTGTACCCATGTCGGGAATCGAACCTTGGTCTTCGGCATGACGAGCGAACACTTTAACCACTAGGCTACCCGACCGCCCCCTACGCCCTACGTATCAAAGTGGATCAGTACAGATAGCTTATGTCGGGCAATTCGTGCATGGACTTCTCACATCGTGAAGTGAGGTGACGTGAAATGGGGTTAACGTCACTTTCAAGATTTTTGCACTAAAATAGCAATGTGTGTGGCTGGGTGTGGACCAATGCCAGTTTTGTAGTGCTAGCCCACAGAGATACCCCACTCAGACACCGTGCTCTGTGTATCATTGTGTAAAGGTGTTTCTGATGTTGCAGATCGTACACTGACAGGAAGTTCTACGGAACTGGAGCTTCGCCAGATTAAAGTCAAGTCACTCAACATTGTCATGAAGGTGAGCTTACTGCCTTCATATTACTGATGTCATGCAGAGTGTGTAGAGCAAATTCTACCCACGGGAATCACTGGGTTGGTGGAGTAGCTTTGTGGTTCAAGCATTGGCTTGCCACAGGTGAGACCTTGGCCTTTTCCACCAAGTGATCTTAGCGCTAAGGTGATCATAACTCCCATACCTTAACATGGACTTATGACAGTTGTATCGCTAAGGTGATCGTAACTCCCATACTTTAACATGGACTTACGACAGTTGTATCGCTGAGGTGATCGTAACTCCCATACCTTAACATGGACTTATGACAGTTGTATCGCTGAGGTGATCGTAACTCCCATACCTTAACATGGACTTATGACAGTTGTATCGCTGAGGTGATCGTAACTCCCATACCTTAACATGGACTTACGACAGTTGTAGCGCTATGGTGATCGTAACTCCGATACCTTAACATGGACTTATGACAGTTGTATCGCTAAGGTGATCGTAACTCCCATACCTTAACATGGATTTACGACAGTTGTATCGCTAAGGTGATCGTAACTTCCATACCTAAACATGGACTTGCAACAGTTGTATCGCTGAGGTGATCGTAACTCCCATACCTTAACATGGACTTATGACAGTTGTATCTCTGAGGTGATCATAACTCCCATACCTTAACATGGACTTACGACAGTTGTAGCGCTATGGTGATCGTAACTCCCATACCTTAACATGGACTTACGACAGTTGTAGCGCTAAGGAGATCGTAACTTCCATACCTTAAAATGAACTTGCAACAGTTGTAGCGCTAAGGTGATCGTAACTTCCATACCTCAAAATGAACTTGCAACAGTTGTAGCGCTAAGGTGATCGTAACTTCCATACCTTAACATGGAGTTACGACAGTTGTTTCGCTGAGGTGATCGTAACTTCCATACCTAAACATGGTACCACATTGTACCACAGCACCCTTGGCCCCAATCCACAAAGCGATCTGAGCGCTAAGGCGATCGTAACTTCCAAACTTTAACACAGGCTTATGATCTTTGTACTGCTAAGATTGCTTTGTGGACGGGGGCCCAGGGTATCACATTGATACTTTATGTTAAGTGTGACCTGCTACGGTCTGCGAATGTTAAAAGGGTTTCATTCACATTCAGTTTGCAAAATCAATTGATTTGGGTCTCTCAAGAGTTCCCCTGTTTTGACCTTGGCCAACGCCATTTTTCCATTTTAGAAGCAGGATCAAACATGTCTGAGCCATCACATCCAACTATTTTGTTTTTTAAACAGGCCCTTGATGTTGATCCACGGACAATGCTGGAAAATGCCTCTAAGTTTAAAAACATGAGTAAATCGGCAGCCCTTCCTTCCACCACCCCAAATGGAACTCCAGCCACGCCCACCCCTACTCCAGCCACGCCCACTGGCACCCCAGCTGCTGGCAGGAGAAGCAAGGGGTCCAAAAGACAACTGAGCAAGGCTGAGGCCAAACAGCAGGCAAAGAAGGCGCCTCCCGCCCCAGGGGCACCGGAACCCATGGGCGAGCTGGACATGCTGCGGAGTGCTGAGAGTGAGAGGTCACAGGAGGGGGACACGGAGGGGGACACGGAGGACACTGGGACACCAGGCAGAGGCACAGCGGGACTTGGGGGTAAGGGGAGTCCTCATGGTGTCAGTATGGATTGAGATGTTTCCCCCTTGGGGGCGGTAGGGTATTCCTGATGGTTATGTGGTTAAAGCATTCACTATTCATGCCAAACTCCTGGGTTCAGTGCCCTCCCTGTACAATGTGGAAAACCCATTGTGGGGTCCTCTGTTGGGATACTGCTGGTCCCCTCACATGATCATCCACACAGTTACAGATAACAAGGGGGCGGTCGGGTAGCCTTGTGGTTAAAGCGTTTGCTCGTCATGCCGAAGACCCAGGTTCAATTCCCCACATGGGTATAATGTGTGAAGCCCATTTCTGGTGTCCTCCGCCGTGGTATTGCTGGAATATTGCGTAAAGCGGCTTTAGACCATACTCATTCACTCACTCATCGTCCACACACTTACAGATAACAGTGGGGCGGTCGGGTAGCCTAGTGGTTAAAGCGTTTGCTTGTCATGCTGAAGACCCGGGTTCGATTCCCGACATGGGTACAATGTGTGAAGCCCATTTCTGGTGTCCCCCGCCCTGATATTGCTGGAATATTGCTAAAAGCGGCGTAAAACCATAGTCAATCACTCACTACAGATAACAAGTCAACGAAACCCACACAGAGCATGTGGAGAAGTTGATTTCATGTAACATGGACTCCATTGTCGACACAAACCAGACTTCATCATCATCATCATCATCATCAGGGTTTGCAGAGGCTTGAAAGGTCCTGGAATGTTTAGGTATACTCCTAATCTGTCATGCATTTTCCAAACATTTTAAGGACCACCCAGGTTTTTACTTAATCTGTCAAGCCACGTCAAAACAAGTTAAGGACCACCTGATTCTATCATATGGCTATACTTATTCTGTCCTGCCACGTCAAAAGAACTGCTAGTAACTGTGTTTTCTTTACAGAAGATCAAGATGCTGCTCCCAGAAAGAAGAAATCAGTAACTTTTGTTCAAGGCACCACTGTCAAGACTGTCAAACCTGCTAGTCGCCAAAGGTTTACCCGAATTGTCACAAAGACAGTGTCAAAACCTGATCTAGACCCAACGTCACCTGATCCCGTGAAGTCTACTGCTTCCATCTCTATAGGCACCAATACTGAGTCGAGTGCTGAATCTGACAGTGATGAGCCACTCGTCTGTGAACGGTCCCTTCCATACCTACCACCTAATGTGACAAACTTGACTGCCTTCAAATCTCTGCTTCTCAATCGGAGAAAGAACATTACAAATGCAGGATCTTTGTATGATGTGAAATATTACCACATGCCCAACACCCGCCCCAAGCATCAGAGAGTCCCGACTCCGAGTGAATCGAATGATACGACAGAGTCTGACACAACAGTGAAGTCGGACCCGTCTCCCACCTTGACGACAAGCCATCTCAGGAAGATCCGCAACACCGAGCAATATGCTTTGCTGAAGGCCAGGTTCCAGGCGCTGTTTGTGTGGCCGGCGCTCGTCTCCACGATACACCCTCCGTTTGACAGGAAGGATTTCTGCCAGAAGGCCAAGACAATCACAGCTGGGGAGGAGGAGGTGGAGAACCTGCCACGAGCCAAGACGAAAGGGTTTGTACGATGACATAGAGAAATACGTGGACTATTTAGACCTGCATACTACAAGGCGGCCAAAGGAATTCATTTTTAGTACTTGGTCATATGGTAATTTGGAGTCCTTACAATTTCCAACTTGCGACGTTTGTTAGCAATCTAGGTTGTTTGTCCCTTCTCAGAACTCACTCTGCCCACTCCAGGGGTAGACTTTTTTGGTAAAGTCCAACTGTTAGCATTTTGGAAATTTCTAAGTATTGGAAAATTTTCACTTGTATAAGACTAACAGACTAGTGGATATGTCTATCCCTGCACTCACTCACTCACTCACTCACTCACTCACTCACTCACTCACTCACTCACTCACTCACTCACTCACTCACTCACTCACTCACTCACTCACTCACTCACTCACTCACTCACTCACTCACTCACTCACTCGCCGTATGATATTGCTGTTTATGACCCGTGTGGTGAAGATACAGGTGTAAGATACTAAATCCATACGTGACACGTGTCGTACAAGATTGACCTCGTTTTATTTGTTTTGATTGGATAACCGTGACCTGTGTCACACTGGAACTACTTTTTTCATTCAGAAAAAATCACGAGACGTCATTCACTTTCACAAAACTTTACGAGACAGAGCTGAAGGAATCTCCAGACAACGAAACATTTACAACATTTTATTAAACGACAAGATAGTGACATGCATCAAAGTCGCTTTGCATTCTATATTAGTTATGTATAGAGGTACTACAGACATTATCAACATTATCAACTACCGATCGCGACTTTCAATTTGATTTACCGTAAAAGGACAAGTGTGGTGAAACGAAGTCAATTTAAACTATCTGTACAGATACCTAGACTTACGTTGGATGCTCCGGTTGTGCCATCAGTGTCCCCTTTGAATCGTATTTTGTGGCACTGTTTCGGGAGGTGTTGTTCATGAATAAAAGTACACAGCTGCACGACCAGATCACTAAAAGTGAACAGTTCTAATACAAATCATTCGAAAACTCTGTGGAAGTGGGCTTGACTTCTGATTTTGAGGCCCCAAACATCCCAAATGTGAACAATAACATTTCCTCTCTCTATATGTATGTAGATCATGGTTGTCTGTTCTTATTCCCATAGTGACCTTGCCCTTCGTTCGAAGCTGTCACTGACAATTAAGCAGACTTGAGTTTGTTGATTTTAACGTCTTCAGTGTAGGGTTGTACAGTTAACATGAATGTCTTTGGAGTACACTCTGATTTCCCTCTTCAAAAATTGTACGGACAGGATATACATACACCTGATGGATCCTGAGTAGAGGCTGCAGGTTCTACAAGAAGCAGGTGATGCTCCCTCCCTCCCTCCCTTCCTCCCTCCCTCACTCCCTCCCTCAATCTCTCACTCACTGTGCAGGTATCCCCTGAGTAGAGGCAGCAGGTTCTACAGGAAGCAGGTGATGCTCCCTCCCTCCCTCCCTCCCTCCCTTCCTCCCTCCCTCACTCTCTCACTCACTGTGCAGGTATCCCCTGAGTAGAGGCAGCAGGTTCTACAAGAAGCAGGTGATGCTCCCTTCCTCCCTCCCTCACTCTCTCTCTCTCTCACTGTGCAGGTATCCCCTGAGTAGAGGCAGCAGGTTCTACAAGAAGCAGGTGATGCTCCCTACCTCCCTCCCTTCCTCCCTCCCTCACTCTCTCACTCACTGTGCAGGTACCCCCTGAGTAGAGGCAGCAGGTTCTACAGGAAGCAGGTGATGCTCCCTCCCTCCCTCCCTTCCTCCCTCCCTCACCCTCTCTCTCACTGTGCAGGTACCCCCTGAGTAGAGGCAGCAGGTTCTACAAGAAGCAGGTGATGCTCCCTCCCTCCCTCCCTTCCTCCCTCCCTCACCCTCTCTCTCACTGTGCAGGTACCCCCTGAGTAGAGGCAGCAGGTTCTACAGGAAGCAGGTGATGCTCCCTCCCTCCCTCCCTCCCTTCCTCCCTCCCTACCTCCCTCCCTCACTCTCTCACTCACTGTGCAGGTATCCCCTGAGTAGAGGCAGCAGGTTCTACAGGAAGCAGGTGATGCTCCCTCCCTCCCTCCCTCCCTCCCTCACTGTGCAGGTACCCCCTGAGTAGAGGCAGCAGGTTCTACAAGAAGCAGGTGATGCTCCCTCCCTCCCTCCCTCCCTCCCTTCCTCCCTCCCTCACTCTCTCACTCACTGTGCAGGTATCCCCTGAGTAGAGGCAGCAGGTTCTACAAGAAGCAGGTGATGCTCCCTCCCTCCCTCCCTCCCTCCCTTCCTCCCTCCCTCACTCTCTCACTCACTGTGCAGGTATCCCCTGAGTAGAGGCTGCAGGTTCTACAAGAAGCAGGTGATGCTCCCTCCCTCCCTCCCTTCCTCCCTCCCTCCCTCACTCTCTCACTCACTGTGCAGGTATCCCCTGAGTAGAGGCAGCAGGTTCTACAAGAAGCAGGTGATGCTCCCTCCCTCCCTCCCTCCCTCAATCTCTCACTGTGCAGGTACCCCCTGAGTAGAGGCAGCAGGTTCTACAGGAAGCAGGTGATGCTCCCTCCCTCCCTCCCTCCCTCCCTCAATCTCTCACTGTGCAGGTATCCCCTGAGTAGAGGCAGCAGGTTCTACAGGAAGCAGGTGATGCTCCCTCCCTCCCTCCCTTCCTCCCTCCCTCCCTCCCTCCCTCCCTTCCTCCCTCCCTCCCTCACTCTCTCACTCACTGTGCAGGTATCCCCTGAGTATAGGGAGCAGGTTCTACAAGAAGCAGGTGATGCTCCCTCCCTCCCTCCCTCCCTTCCTCCCTCCCTCACTCTCTCACTCACTGTGCAGGTATCCCCTGAGTAGAGGCAGCAGGTTCTACAAGAAGCAGGTGATGCTCCCTCCCTCCCTTCCTCCCTCCCTCACCCTCTCACTCACTGTGCAGGTACCCCCTGAGTAGAGGCAGCAGGTTCTACAGGAAGCAGGTGATGCTCCCTCCCTCCCTCCCTCCTTCCCTCCCTCACTCTCTCTCTCACTGTGCAGGTATCCCCTGAGTAGAGGCAGCAGGTTCTACAAGAAGCAGGTGATGCTCCCTCCCTCCCTTCCTCCCTCCCTCACCCTCTCACTCACTGTGCAGGTACCCCCTGAGTAGAGGCAGCAGGTTCTACAGGAAGCAGGTGATGCTCCCTCTCTCCCTCCCTCCCTCCCTCCCTCACTCTCTCTCTCACTCTCTCTCTCACTGTGCAGGTACCCCCTGAGTAGAGGCAGCAGGTTCTACAGGAAGCAGGTGATGCTCCCTCCCTCCCTCCCTCACCCTCTCACTCACTGTGCAGGTACCCCCTGAGTAGAGGCAGCAGGTTCTACAAGAAGCAGGTGATGCTCCCTCCCTCCCTCCCTACCTCCCTCCCTCCCTCCCTCCCTCACCCTCTCACTCACTGTGCAGGTACCCCCTGAGTGGAGGCAGCAGGTTCTACAAGAAGCAGGTGATGCTCCCTCCCTCCCTTCCTCCCCCCCTCACCCTCTCACTCACTGTGCAGGTACCCCCTGAGTAGAGGCAGCAGGTTCTACAGGAAGCAGGTGATGCTCCCTCCCTCCCTCCCTCCCTCCCTCCCTCCCTACCTCCCTCCCTCCCTCACCCTCTCACTCACTGTGCAGGTACCCCCTGAGTAGAGGCAGCAGGTTCTACAGGAAGCAGGTGATGCTCCCTCCCTCCCTCCCTCACCCTCTCACTCACTGTGCAGGTACCCCCTGAGTAGAGGCAACAGGTTCTACAGGAAGCAGGTGATGCTCCCTCCCTCCCTCCCTCCCTCCCTCCCTCCCTCCCTACCTCCCTCCCTCCCTCACCCTCTCACTCACTGTGCAGGTACCCCCTGAGTAGAGGCAGCAGGTTCTACAGGAAGCAGGTGATGCTCCCTCCCTCCCTCCCTCACCCTCTCACTCACTGTGCAGGTACCCCCTGAGTAGAGGCAACAGGTTCTACAGGAAGCAGGTGATGCTCCCTCCCTCCCTCCCTCCCTCCCTCCCTCCCTACCTCCCTCCCTCCCTCACCCTCTCACTCACTGTGCAGGTACCCCCTGAGTAGAGGCAGCAGGTTCTACAGGAAGCAGGTGATGCTCCCTCTCTCCCTCCCTCCCTCCCTCCCTTCCTCCCTCCCTCCCTCCCTCCCTTCCTCCCTCCCTCCCTCCCTCCCTCACTCTCTCTCTCACTGCAGGTATCCCCTGAGTAGAGGCAGCAGGTTCTACAGGAAGCAGGTGATGCTCCCTCTCTCCCTCCCTCCCTCCCTCCCTTCCTCCCTCCCTCCCTCCCTCCCTTCCTCCCTCCCTCCCTCCCTCCCTCACTCTCTCTCTCACTGTGCAGGTACCCCCTGAGTAGAGGCAACAGGTTCTACAGGAAGCAGGTGATGCTCCCTCCCTCCCTCCCTCCCTCCCTCCCTCCCTACCTCCCTCCCTCCCTCACCCTCTCACTCACTGTGCAGGTACCCCCTGAGTAGAGGCAGCAGGTTCTACAGGAAGCAGGTGATGCTCCCTCCCTCCCTCCCTCACCCTCTCACTCACTGTGCAGGTACCCCCTGAGTAGAGGCAACAGGTTCTACAGGAAGCAGGTGATGCTCCCTCCCTCCCTCCCTCCCTTCCTCCCTCCCTCCCTCCCTCCCTCCCTCACTCTCTCTCTCACTGTGCAGGTACCCCCTGAGTAGAGGCAACAGGTTCTACAGGAAGCAGGTGATGCTCCCTCCCTCCCTCCCTCCCTCCCTCCCTCCCTACCTCCCTCCCTCCCTCACCCTCTCACTCACTGTGCAGGTACCCCCTGAGTAGAGGCAGCAGGTTCTACAGGAAGCAGGTGATGCTCCCTCCCTCCCTCCCTCACCCTCTCACTCACTGTGCAGGTACCCCCTGAGTAGAGGCAACAGGTTCTACAGGAAGCAGGTGATGCTCCCTCCCTCCCTCCCTCCCTCCCTCCCTCCCTCACCCTCTCACTCACTGTGCAGGTACCCCCTGAGTAGAGGCAGCAGGTTCTACAGGAAGCAGGTGATGCTCCCTCTCTCCCTCCCTTCCTCCCTCCCTCCCTCCCCCCCTTCCTTCCTCCCTCCCTCCCTCCCTCCTTCCCTCCCTCACTCTCTCACTCACTGTGCAGGTACCCCCTGAGTAGAGGCAGCAGGTTCTACAGGAAGCAGGTGATGCTCCCTCCCTCCTTCACCCTCTCACTCACTGTGCAGGTACCCCCTGAGTAGAGGCAGCAGGTTCTACAAGAAGCAGGTGATGCTCTCTCCCTCCCTCACCCTCTCACTCACTGTGCAGGTACCCCCTGAGTAGAGGCAGCAGGTTCTACAGGAAGCAGGTGATGCTCCCTCTCTCCCTCCCTTCCTCCCTCCCTCCCTCCCTCCCTCCCTCCCTCCTTCCCTCCCTCACTCTCTCACTCACTGTGCAGGTACCCCCTGAGTAGAGGCAGCAGGTTCTACAGGAAGCAGGTGATGCTCCCTCCCTCCCTCCCTCACCCTCTCACTCACTGTGCAGGTACCCCCTGAGTAGAGGCAACAGGTTCTCCAGGAAGCAGGTGATGCTCCCTCCCTCCCTCCCTCCCTCCCTCCCTCCCTCCCTCCCTTCCTCCCTCCCTCCCTCCCTCCCTCCCTCACTCTCTCTCTCACTGTGCAGGTACCCCCTGAGTAGAGGCAACAGGTTCTACAGGAAGCAGGTGATGCTCCCTCCCTCCCTCCCTCCCTCCCTCCCTCCCTACCTCCCTCCCTCCCTCACCCTCTCACTCACTGTGCAGGTACCCCCTGAGTAGAGGCAGCAGGTTCTACAGGAAGCAGGTGATGCTCCCTCCCTCCCTCCCTCACCCTCTCACTCACTGTGCAGGTACCCCCTGAGTAGAGGCAACAGGTTCTACAGGAAGCAGGTGATGCTCCCTCCCTCCCTCCCTCCCTCCCTCCCTCCCTCCCTCCCTCACCCTCTCACTCACTGTGCAGGTACCCCCTGAGTAGAGGCAGCAGGTTCTACAGGAAGCAGGTGATGCTCCCTCTCTCCCTCCCTTCCTCCCTCCCTCCCTCCCCCCCTTCCTTCCTCCCTCCCTCCCTCCTTCCCTCCCTCACTCTCTCACTCACTGTGCAGGTACCCCCTGAGTAGAGGCAGCAGGTTCTACAGGAAGCAGGTGATGCTCCCTCCCTCCTTCACCCTCTCACTCACTGTGCAGGTACCCCCTGAGTAGAGGCAGCAGGTTCTACAAGAAGCAGGTGATGCTCTCTCCCTCCCTCACCCTCTCACTCACTGTGCAGGTACCCCCTGAGTAGAGGCAGCAGGTTCTACAGGAAGCAGGTGATGCTCCCTCCCCCCCTTCCTCCCTACCTCTCTCCCTCCCTCACTCTCTCTCTCACTGTGCAGGTACCCCCTGAGTAGAGGCAGCAGGTTCTACAGGAAGCAGGTGATGTCCAGGGCTCACAAACAAGGCTCCAACAAGAAGAGCAGAGGCAGCCAGAACCAGTCTGACGATCAAGTTGATGCCCACTCCACACCAGTTCAGTCCAGCTTTGACCAGTCACTTCCATCAGGATCAGGTAAACTAACTGGTCATCAACAGTTGAAGTCCTTCACATACAGTATATGGAGCAGACTCTGGATCCATGTGATTGTGGAGTTAACATGGACATGGATGTTCTAAGCAAGTATTTCTAAAATAGTCAAGCAGAATTCTGATCCATATTAAACAACGGCTGCCACTCATTCTTTAGTGTTCAGTTTGATCTGCTTCAGGGCGTACGGGTGGCCCAGTCGTCTAAGGTGCCGCGATTCGCTGTGCAGAGTTTCTGTCCCTTGGGCACGCAAGAAACCTATGATTGTGGGTTCGAATCCCGTTTCGCCCCAGTTACGTTTCTAGGTTTGTCAGCACCATACCCGTGCTCGTGGGTTTCACCGAAGTGGTAAACGTCTGAGACCTGCATCACTTCGGGCTTTCCTCCCACATTAAGCTGACACGCCGTGATATAACTGGAATACTATTAAAAGTGGCGTTAAACCCAACTCACTCACTCACTTGGTCTGCTTCAAGTACACACAAGACCCTGTTTATGCATTTATAACAAACGTTATATTTGGGATAACACTTTCTTAGTAAATTACTAATTATAGTAATTTTTGGGTTAGGTCCATCTGGGATTCGAAACCACACATTCAGAGTGAGGCACCTAATCGCCAGCACACAAAGTCAGCGATCTAACCCACTTAGCCAATGTGTCTTAGACACAGTGTAAACCTATGAGAAATGTGCAACCGTTTGTTAATATGTTTCAACACTAACAACACAACCCCCATGTATGTTGAGTCCAACCTCCATTTCCAAAGAATGTACCGGAGCTTGACGTACATGAGTAGAATCTCACATCATCAGAGAGTTCGGTGTCTGTTCATTTGCCGTCACATTTTCTGGACACCCAAGGTGGACGATCCCAGCAGTGTTTGAAGTGTCTTTCTGCAGTTTCTAATTGAAGTACTTCGCCTGTATGTTGTGAGTGCTTTTAAACCAGGTAATCTCCCCGACGTGATCCTGCATTCAGTACATACTGAAAAACACATGTACCGTATTTGACGTAATAAACGCCCAGGGCAGTCTCAAAATTAGAAATAGGGGATCTTTTTAGAATATAATTTTGTTAGAAAAAAACAGAGTGGAAAGATCGTAAATTTCATGGTTTATGCTGACAGCCTGAAATGAATCAAAAGAAAAGTCTGTGCGTATTATTCATGACAGATATATTTTCCAGAATCATAAAATTAAGGGTGTATATAACACACGAGTGTGTATTATACACGAATAAATAAGTGTACATTAATCGATCGTAAGGGGTGCTAATCAGGATTGTTCACTAGCCAATATATAAGCAAATATCGCTGTGGGCGCTTATTAGAGCGGGGCGCTTATTACGTTGAATACGGTATTTGACTTTTGAAAACAAGAGTTCCATGCATCTTTGACTCGATGATCTTGCCTTCAGGAGTTACAACCGAGATGCTCCCATATGACGAGGCTGACCTATTACGAACATGCCAGTATCTGTATGTGATCTCTGTTTGTAGGTGAAGCCGATTTACACATCACGAGTGACAACATCATTACTCCCAGAGGAAGAGGCCGACCTCGAGGGAAGATGAAACGCAAAGTTGTGGAAGCGCCGACTCGATCACTCCGAGAGAGGAAAGAGAAAAGTCCACCTGAGAAGAAAGTTAAGAAAGAGAAAAGTGAGAACCGCATCCAGAGAGTTTCAGCCAAACGTGCGTTCCTGGGGCGGAATCTCCGACAGTCCATGCTGGACTCCATGGCGGCCATGGAGGCAGGACTGAGACCAGATCCAGCTCAAGACATTGCCCCATCAGGTACCACCCCATCAGGTACCACCCCATCAGGTACCACCCCATCAGGTACCACCCCAGGGAGTGATGGTCTCACCACAAACAGTGAAAAGTCTTCCACTAACGTGTCAAAGAACTATTCAGTTGCTCTGGCTTCCGATTTAGAATGTCTTCCCTTAGCAGCCTCCAAATCAACTGTACCATCAGAAGATGAAGATGTTAAAGCTTCAGTCTTGGGTCCTGTCGTTACGTCAGTGAAATTCGGAGAGGTGACAGCGTCAGGTGTGGATATCCCATCCCAGTTGAACACAGTGCAAATGTCGAAGTCTGGTGGTATTCGGAATCAAGGGATCCCCATGATCCTCACCTATATTAAGGGCGAGAATGGTGCCATGATCCCAGTACTGAATCCAGTTCCCATCGGTGTTGTGCCTGCTGTTGGTTCGGGTCCAGTCAGTATTGCCCAGATCAAAACCCACCCAGTGCTTTCCCCAGCAGCCCCTCCATCCCCTGGTGGTGCAGGGCATTCGGAGCCCTCTACATCTACATCTACATCTACATCATGATGGATGGACGGACGTACAGCGCTCACGTTGTTCTTGACCTGCTATACAGGCCTGTCAGTGTGAAATATAACTTCTTCACGGGTATATCTTAAAGGGGATAACCCCTTTATAAGACTTTGAGGTTCTTCAAGGGCCAGAGCCCTGTTCCACAAACATAGACTTGCAATCTTTGATAAGGTAATTCAACACAGACTTATGACATTCACCTGTTTCATCTTCAAGAAATTTGTAGTTTCTTCAATTCTGAGTTAACATAATGTTTTTGTAGATATTGGTTTCAAGGATACAATTGTTGCCATGAGTTGACCCTGTGCGATTCATACTATGTTGCATGTTCACATCCTACAAAAGGTATGTGTCAGCATTCTACCATAATACAGCAAAGCCATAAATCTCAGGACCTGCAAGCCCAATTGTATCAAGGTTATACTGCACATAATACTTCAAATTTCAATTTTACAATTTTATATATTGTGCTGTTTTAGACATTAAGGGAACCAACCTTGTGCTGTTTTAGACAATTGCTGTATTCTCCAGGCGAAGTTTTGTCTGATCTGTTAGAAACAAGTACAACATGGTCACCAGGAGAAGCAAGAACAAAATCAGTCTACAGAAAATGTTTCACTTCGTTTGACCTATTCCCAAAGGATTTTGGATTCATAGGAAATAACAATTTTGTCATCAGCAAGATTTGTACGTGAAAATATCGGCATGTGTCATTCTGACCAGGTTAAGTTTTGTTATCTGTTATCGATGCAAATAAATGTCGGGAATTACGTAAAGAATGTCTTGATTTGTCTTTAGTTTTGGACATGTACAACTAACAGATTTATGGGTAAAATAATACAGGAGTTCACTCATCCATTTCTGTCTGTGATCTGCTGTTGGGAGGGAGTGACTCAAACATAAGAAATTACATTTTTTTGTCCAACTTCCAGTTTGAACTGCTCCTTGACTGAGATGTGCTTTATTAAACTGCTCCCAGTTAAGAAAACTTACTTCACATATATATTTGAGATGTTTTCATAATTGCTTCATACCCCAATCTTGAATTTTCTTTTCTGAATATATACACTGCTGTGGACAAAATAGAGACTGCCTTTGAAGCCCTGATTCGTTGAGTTAGTTAATGGAGAGAAAGACTTCCAATCGTTTTCTTTTAGGACATGTCCTCAGTTTTGCTGCTGCCAAGGCATGAAAGCCAGTAATGTGTTGTGCGAGTTACATGTGAGATTTAAAATGGTGGGGCCCATGTTTAAGAAAATTCGAATTACACCAGTAACATTTCTTAATTCAGGAGCCGTCATATGGCTGGAGTATTGCTGAGGGTAACCTCCCAAAACCCCTACATCCCATTTCCCCTACAGCTTAAGACAACAAAGTTCACGGTCCATGGCTATGCTAATCCCTAGTCTGTTACCTATCTCATACAATGAAACGACCCAAGAAACACGAATAGATTGAGATAAACATTTAATTACGATTACGATATTATTCAAAATTCATAATACATTATAATAAAATGTTCATTTTTCAAAATTCATGATACATTATAACAAAATGTTCATTTTTCAAAATTCATGATACATTATAACAAAATGTTCATTTTTCAAAATTCATAATACATTATGATAAATTTCATCTCAAATGTTCAATTCACTCTTTATCCCGGCCTGAGGAGATGGCCAACTGCATCTAGAAACTGCATTGGGGATTTCACCTCTCTATTCAACTCGTCTTTCAGGCGGCAGAGACGGTTCTCCACCTCTCTGTACACTCTCTTCCTGCCTCTGTTCCACCTTCCTGACTACCGCCCCAAATCGGTAGATGTTGGGATGTCGGTGAGGGAGACCTCGGTTGAGTCGGTTATGAAAGCCTTCCAGGTTGTTGTTCGTCATGGGACCTGTTGTACCGTGATGGTTCCACAGTGGTAGGGGGAATCGTGCTCCGTGGTCGGCCCAGGTAGTGACGATGTAGCCGTTGACAGCTCTTGGTTCATCTGGTGTGTTGTCCATTGCGTCAACCCACGTGTCCTGGATCTTGTTCTGGGGGAGTAGGGGTGCTCATAAACCGGACCTTCTGGCTATCCTCAGGGGCATGGTTATGCTCTGTAGCATTCCTCATCACGGTTCCTACTGTCGTGAGTCTTCCTCTACATGTGGACTTGACACACTACCAGTGTACGCAAGTCAGTCTCTCGACATTCTTAGTGTGAAGATAACCATCAAATAGGACTTGGGGCTTTCCTCTCTGTGACATAACAAACTCAACATTGCGAAGACCAGCCATGTTGATGTCATGTTAGTACTTACTTACTTACTTACTTTGGAGATTTAACGTGCGCTTTCCGACTGATGCGTATTTCGCACACGGGCCCGGCCAGGCCATTTAATGTGTTTCCGAAAGGGGCGAAAGTGGTTAGTTATGTTAGTCAGTTTCAAGTATCTATATACTAAACCTAGCCATCTCAACTGTAAATCGTCTCATCTCAGTTTCTCAGTGTAATAATTGTTTCTTCCTATTGTTATTTTTTTAATTTCTAAATATTGTCTTCTCATCATACAGGCATCTTTCATTACACTTACATTAATTCTTTTTTTATAATCTTTCCTTTAAGTCCCCTAATCCCCTAAAGCTCTACCCCTTTCATTTCTACTACCTCTACTCCAGACCTTAATCTCTCCTTTAGGTGAGTTCATAATGCCAGACAGGTAAACGCCGCGTGTTGTTTTAACTAATTGTAGGGGAACTGGGTTGTAGGGGAAATGGGATGTAGGGGTTTTGGGAGATAACCTTGCTGAGTGCAGCCTTAAACAACAAACAAACAGACAAACAAACAAATAATTCAGGGCTTGATTTAAGGAACTTAATTTCACTTACACCATATGCATGTTGACATGAATACCTAGTTGCACCAGACAAAACAAGGTTGCACCCTTGTTCCCTAAATTTATCAAAGTAGAATCATAGATGCATGAACTGGTCTAAATAAACAAAATCTCAGATTTCGGATGACTGTCAAAATTTTACCTAATTAATGAGGTATTGCTGTACACAGTAGAACATTTGCACAGTTTGATAACTTAAAACACATCTGTGATGTCATTCCCTTGTTTTAACGCTCCATTATTTTTCAGGAATGGAGAGTTGCTTGTTAACTGTACAATACCTTGAAGCAGCATTTGAATTTTAAAAATATTTTCAACTACAGAATTTTTTGTCAAAGTGTAAATGTAACTCTGCATTCCTTAAAAATAATGGAGCAGAGACCCGTTTTATATATTCACCCAACTCTTGATATTTTGGGGCGGTCAGGTAGCCTAGTGGTCAAGGTGTTCGCTTGTCACGCTCGTGACCCGGGTTCGATTCCCGACATGGGTACAATGTGTGAAGCCCATTTCTGGTGTCTCCCGCTGGAATATTGCTAAAAGCGGCGTAAAACCATACTCACTCACTCACTTGATATTTTAAGACCAGGAACACAGTCTTGGCGTCGGGGCCAATAACCAATATAAGATCGTTGTATCAAGAGGGCTCTGCTGCAACTATCAGGTCACATCGTCTTGACGTGCTTATCCATACATGGAGATCGAGTTAACGAGTTTTGCTGCCTTCGAAAAAAATAGCTGAACAAACCGATAGTGGATAATATCATGCATATCCCATGTACATCACCGTATCCCTCCCAAGGGGTGTCCCGTATTTGTTGATATATATGTATGAACACGCGATCAGGCTTCAGAGACCGCCTCCGTGGTCTAGTGGTAGAGCGTCCGCCCGGAGAGCGGAAGGTCCGGGGTTCGATCCCCGACCGCCATCATACCAAAAGACGTTAAAAGATGGTACTTGTTGTTACCCTGTCTGGCGCTCGGCATTAAGGGGCTAAAACAAGGACTGGTCGGCTCGGAGTCAGTATACTGTGTCTGGGTGGGGTATTAATGTTAATCCAAGTCATATCCCTTTATATAGTAGTACATATTGTTCCGAAGATTGCAGTAGTTGCGACATGAAAAGAAGTAATGTGTAGGATCCTCATAATGATATCCACAGGAGCAGGTAGTAGAATCATGAGTATGTCTAAGATATTTGTGTACATTTAAATCACTGCATCCTAATCTGAGGCGACAATGGATAATTTGACAGAAATGGGTACCATAGTCTAAGTTAAAGCTAAATCTTTTAGGATTTTCTGTCTTGGTGATACATTAAGTGAAGTCATTTACAGTATATTTTGACTGAACATTATCCGGTAATTCATTCCACATTCGCACTGTGTCGGGTCAAAATGATTTGTGGTAGTTAACTGTTCTAGCATTTACAGTCTGTAGCTGTGAAGAAGTTCTTAAATTGTAACGTGAGCCCGCTGAGACATTAGGAGGAACAAGATTACATAGATATTCAGGGGCCAACATGTTAACTGTTTTGTAAAATGTTTTTAATTTATGAGATTGCCGTCTTTTGGATAAGGGTGTAAGGTTAGTTTCAGAGTATAGAGACTCGTGGCTGTTACCACGAGTAGCTCCACATATTGTTCTCAGTGCGTCTAAATTTAGCCTTTCCAATACCAACGCTTGTTCTTGAGAACAGTTATCCCTTACTTGGTCACAATAGTCGAATATCGATAAAATAAAAGATAAATATATATTCTGTAACGTTTTTCTGGACAGGCGGTGGTTGAAAGTTCTAAAGCAGTTAATCATTGGGTTTACTTTATCTACTATATTATCTATATGGTTTGACCAGTAGCCATCTTGCTGTGAAATTGGCCCTAGGTGTTTGTGCGATGAGACCTCTGTTATTGGAGTACCTTTTATTTTAAGAACAGGTTTTTGACTTAGGTTAATTTTTCTTAAAAACATTATGGTTTCGGTTTTGTGTGGATTAAACGTTACTTGCCATTTAGTCGCCCATACGGATATCCTTTCTAGATCAACATTTTAATTAATTATTGCTGTGTTAGGATCATCGGCAATAATATAAAGTGACGTATCGTCTGCAAAGAGACGTATATTACTGTCTATATCATCAACCAGGTCATTTATAAAGATCAAAAATAATAATGGTCCTAGGACCGATCCCTGTGGAATACCTGCCGTGATAGATTTTAACTGTGATTCTTTACCATTAATTACCACTTTTTGTATTCTATTTGATAGATAACTGTCAAACCATTTCAACAACTTTCCTCGAATTCCACATGAAGATAATTTATAAAGTTATCCTTTATGCCAGACTTTATCAAAGGCCTTGCTAATATCACAAAACACTGCCCTTACTTCTTTTCCATTGTCTAGAGCCTTTGAAATAAAATTATACAGATCTAATAATTGGTAGCTCGTGGAATCGCCTGGTATAAAGCCTGACTGCAGATTGCTCAGCTGTTGTCTTTGAAGAAGTTAAACACATGTTTATGGATACGTTTTTCAAATACTCCTGCCAAACAACTTGTTAGTGCGATTGGTCTTTAATTACTGCATTCATTTACATTTCCTTTTGTGTGAATTGGCAATACAGATGCCAATTTTCATTTTGATGGAAAAACAGACTATTTAAGTGACATTTTAAAGATTAATGATAATGGGAAGGATATACTTTTAGCAGAAACTTTAATAAGTTTGTTATTTATACCGTCAGGTCCGGATGCCTTTTGGTATCAACAGAAAGTAAAACATCTTGAATTTCCCCTGGGGTGAGGACAATATGGTCCAATGTGTTAGAGCACTCAGAACTTACAGCTGGCAATGTTTTTGACGGGAATTCGACTGTCGATTGTTCAGAGAAGTAGTCGTTTAAAATATTAGCTTTACATACATCATCATCATAAACCTTATCTTTATATATAACAGCTGGAAGGAGTATTTGGATTTTTGTTTTTTAGAAAGCGCTTCACGAAACTCCACCATGTTTTAGTACCTCGGGAATTATTATTTTTTTCAACTATTTTTTTGCAGTAATTTTGTTTTGCAATTCTAACAGAGGTGACAACTAGATTTCGTAATTGTCTAAAGGTTTTCCAATCCGAGGGATAGTTTCTCTTTTTGCAGTTTTATGTTTACGGTTGCGTTTACGCATTAAACGACGGACCTCATTGTTCATCCACGGATTGTCCTTACTTCTTACCGTAATAATGCTATTGGGGACGTAAACGTTGTAGCTTTTACAAAGTATTGAAGTGAATTCTGCAACTGCATCATCTACGCAATTGCTATTTATTAACTCGTTCCAGTCATTACCATTGAGATCTACTAATAACACATCAACATCGATAAGATTATAATTAAATATTTTTCTGGTATATACAAAACATTTTGGTTTAGGTTGATTAATTCCTACGAACACTGGACAATGATCACTACAAACAGGATCTAGCACATCGAAGGTCGTTACAATACTATAACGTGATCAGAGATCAAATCAAGTAGGTACCAGAATGGTAGGTTATTTTAGTTGGCTCAGAGATTATCTGTTTTAGACCATATGCCGATTGAAGATATTCATTTTTTTGTTTATTTACTCGAAGAAAATCAATGTTAAAATCTCCTGTTATAATTGTATCAATATTAAGGTCTATGGCATTACCTATAGATTTGTCAACGAGATCCCAGTACGAGTTGTAATCTATAAACATTTCCAATTATTACACTACAATTTTTGGATATGACCTGGATCCATATACCCTCATGTCCAATTATAGTTAATTGGTCCATGTGTTTAACGTGTAAACTATCCCTAACATATATTGCAACCCCACTACCTCTAGTGTTGCGATCAAGCCTAAACGGTAAATGATAGCCAGAAGTAGAGACTTGACTATCCGGAATGCCAGGATGTAACCACGTTTATGTCATACAGATAGGGGCGGTCGGGTAGCCTAGTGGTTAAAGCGTTCGCTCGTCACGCCGAAGACCCGGGTTCGATTCCCGACATGGGTACAATGTGTGAAGCCCATTTCTGGTGTCCCCCGCCGTGATATTGCTGGAATATTGCTAAAAAGCGGCGTAAAACCATACTCACTCACTCTCTCATACAGATAATATCATAGTATTGTAACTCAATAGCTATGAGGTCTATCTTATCCTTAAGACTGCGAACATTTAGTTGAACTATGTTCAGATCTGATAGTCTATAAGGGCCTGGATTTGCGTGGATATCTCCACAGCAGAGTCACATAATCATTTGTAGGATAGCGTGGTAGAGGAGATGTGATCTATATAGAATACCCGCATTACAAAAATGTAAACAGTTATGGAATGTATGCGTGTTCTTTGAGTACATCGCTGTTGCAAATATGCCCACCGACTGCCTGTAATGTACAATATCAACCCCCATCGTCGAAGTTCATTTCAAGTATTATATACTGACAGACAATCGGTGGTTGGAAGTGAAAGTGTGAAGACGTCTTCAAAAATACCTGTAATAACAGTGATGATATATAAGGTAATATTTGCACAATAGGGACAGTAAGACACAAGGATTTGCTGGGGAAAATGTAAGTGATAAAGATTGGTAAATTGAACAGTAAGAAGAAAGGATAAAATCAAAGTCACCAAAGTTTGGTGTAGAGTAATGAGAAACGAACTGAGAGGGGGACATAATATAAGATATGTTTTCATAACAGATGGTGTGAACAGAAGTACTAAATAAATTTAATATAAAACAAAAAAAGATAGATAAATAAAATAATAATATGAAGATTATGTCCATAGTCATCAATAAACTAAGCTCACGCCCGGGGCAAGTCTAGGTTCTGGCACGCCTGGATTAATTGCACGGATTCGGCACGTGCACATGGACTGACTAATGTGTATCGCACACCTGGCTAATTTGCTCGGACTCGGCACGTGCACATGAAATGAACAGGCCACAACGGCGTAATCAAAATTAGCCTTCTAACAGGTTGTGATAACCTTCGAATATCAAGGAATATGCACCAAATTAAAGATTAAGAACATGATGGGGCAAATGTTCATGCGGACCATATCCAGGTAAGTTAAGAGTTAATCTGCACACATGACCCTTGTGGTATAATATGGGTTGATGACACACATTGTATACATAGTTAACCATGCATAGCTACATCGAGTAAGCCAGGCTAGTGAAGGACAATAACGTCACATACCGAAAAGCAGCCTACTAGTACGTGTTTTTCTACGTTAGCTAACCTAGTATTACCCATCAAGGAGTGTTGATATTCCGACATGCAATCTTTATTAACCATTAATCTTTCGGGAGCTAGCGGATAACTGTTATTGTCTTTATGTAACGAATTTGGATATTCCAAGTCAACCTCTAGTATGTACCCTTTATCGGAATCTGTGGGGATATCATTCACATTGATATTATGAATATCAACCCACTAAAAACCACCAGTGGGTAAAGGTTGACTCATAGCCCACAAATTGTTGGCATCGAGATAGATAGCAAACCAACAAAGGAACAAACCGCATTGGGAGGAGTTTCATTTAGTGTTGTCAGAACTCACCAAATACAAGACAATGAAGCAGGAGATTCGATCAAATTCTCGTTAGAGTAGTGGTATTAGTGAAGACGAGAAAAAAAAGTTCATAGAACAGAGGAGACAACAAGCGCGTCAATTATTCCGTGCTAAAACCAAAGGACTGGTTGGAGATTAAAAATAGATTGTTTCCTATCATTAGATCGCATCGCATAAAAAATCATACATTCATTTAAATGAATGCTTACATAAATATATAATAATAGAGAATTACAAACCAACAAAGGAAGAACTCGAAAAACCTATCGAAGCATTTATGCTCAGGGACAAAGTTATCAAATGGAGAGAATTACAACAAGGTTTATATTATATCAGTGATGTCAAACCAACGTAATGGGGATTGCCTAAAAGTCGGGCCGGGCCGTGCCAAGACGGGCCAAAGTGTTATTGGCTAATTACTTAATTATCGGCGATCATATCTACATATTATTGATGCAACATACACACATGACACTACTGAACAATCACCAATCCAAAACGTGCAGCATAATTAAGTAATTCGGAGTAAATCACTTAAAAACTAGAAAGTGGAGCTGTGTGTTAGCGTCGCTGATCTAGGTAACATGTAAAAGAGCAATCGTTAAACGAAATAGGATTTGACACGTATCAAATACTTCTAGCTATCGTCATACGAATTTCCATCTGTCGGCATAGCGTTTATATTATAGGAACGTACTATATCTAAGTAAATACCACTTTATAACGTCACTGTTCATCGTATTTAAAGCAGACACGTTGGTTAAAGTAGACCTCTTCTCCCTCTACTCTCGACAGTCACACAGTTCGCTCCGACTTGGCCCGGGCTGTCAAAATCAACTTTAAACAGACAGATTTATCTTCAAATGTGATTACCTCTATAGATTAGTGTTATATCTACCTATACACCACTTTATAATGTTACAGATCGCAGTATTTATAGACAACAAGGGGCTCAAAGTGAAGCCCTTTTCCCTCTACATTCTCAACATAGTCTCTATCAGAAGTGTTTGGCTTGTGTTGGGTCCGACTTGGCCCGGGCGGTCAAAATCAACTTTAAACACACAGATGTATCTACAAATGTGATTAAATCTATAGATTAGTGTTATATCTACCTATACACCAATTTATAATGTCCAGGTGTATCGCATTTAAAGAAATCTGCGCCCTTAAAGTGAAGCATTTTTACTGTATTTTCTTTAAAAAATCCAAGTCAGAAATGTTCGGTCCGACCTGGCCTGGGCGGTCAAAATCAACTTTAAACACACAGATGTATCTTCAAATGTGATTAAATCTATAGATTAGTGTTATATCTACCTATACACCAATTTATAATGTCCAGGTGTATCGCATTTAAAGAAATCTGCGCCCTTAAAGTGAAGCATTTTTACTGTATTTTCTTTAAAAAATATAAGTCAGAAATGTTCGGTCCGACCTGGCCCGGGCTGTTAAAATCAACTTAAACCTCACAGATGTATCTTCAAATGTGATTAAATCTATAGACCAGTGTTATATCTACCTATACACCAATTTATAATGTCACAGATCGCAGTATTTATAGAAAACATGGGGCTTAAAGTGAAGCCCTTTTCCCTCTACATTCTCAACATAGTCTCTATCAGAAGTGTTTGGCTTGTGTTGGGTCCGACTTGGCCCGGGCGGTCAAAATCAACTTTAAACACACAGATGTAACTTCAAATGTGATTAAATCTATAGATTAGTGTTATATCTACCTATACACCAATTTATAATGTCCAGGTGTATCGCATTTAAAGAAATCTGCGCCCTTAAAGTGAAGCATTTTTACTGTATTTTCTTTAAAAAATATAAGTCAGAAATGTTCGGTCCGACCTGGCCCGGGCTGTTAAAATCAACTTAAACCTCACAGATGTATCTTCAAATGTGATTAAATCTATAGACCAGTGTTATATCTACCTATACACCAATTTATAATGTCACAGATCGCAGTATTTATAGAAAACATGGGGCTTAAAGTGAAGCCCTTTTCCCTCTACATTCTCAACATAGTCTCTATCAGAAGTGTTTGGCTTGTGTTGGGTCCGACTTGGCCCGGGCGGTCAAAATCAACTTTAAACACACAGATGTAACTTCAAATGTGATTAAATCTATAGATTAGTGTTATATCTACCTATACACCAATTTATAATGTCCAGGTGTATCGCATTTAAAGAAATCTGCGCCCTTAAAGTGAAGCATTTTTACTGTATTTTCTTTAAAAAATCCAAGTCAGATATGTTCGGTCCGACCTGGCCCGGGCTGTTAAAATCAACTTAAACCTCACAGATGTATCATCAAATGGATTCACATCTATAGATTAGTATTATATCTACCTATACACCACTTTATAATGTCACAGATTGCAGTATTTATAGACAACAAGGGGCTCAAAGTGAAGCCCTTTCCCCTCTACATTCTCAACATAGTCTCGATCAGAAGTGTTTGTCTTGTGTTTGGTTCGACTTGGCCCGGGCGGTCAAAATCAACTTTAAACACACAGATGTATCTTCAAATGTGATTAAATCTATAGAATAAAATACAGTAAAAATGCTTCACTCTAACGGCGCAGATTTCTTTAAATGCGATACACCTGGACATTATAAATTGGTGTATAGGTAGATATAACACTAATCTATAGATTTAATCACATTTGAAGTTACATCTGTGTGTTTAAAGTTGATTTTGACCGCCCGGGCCAAGTCGGACCCAACACAAGCCAAACACTTCTGATAGAGACTATGTTGAGAATGTAGAGGGAAAAGGGCTTCACTTTAAGCCCCATGTTTTCTATAAATACTGCGATCTGTGACATTATAAATTGGTGTATAGGTAGATATAACACTGGTCTATAGATTTAATCACATTTGAAGATACATCTGTGAGGTTTAAGTTGATTTTAACAGCCCGGGCCAGGTCGGACCGAACATTTCTGACTTATATTTTTTAAAGAAAATACAGTAAAAATGCTTCACTTTAAGGGCGCAGATTTCTTTAAATGCGATACACCTGGACATTATAAATTGGTGTATAGGTAGATATAACACTAATCTATAGATTTAATCACATTTGAAGTTACATCTGTGTGTTTAAAGTTGATTTTGACCGCCCGGGCCAAGTCGGACCCAACACAAGCCAAACACTTCTGATAGAGACTATGTTGAGAATGTAGAGGGAAAAGGGCTTCACTTTCGAGCCCCTTGTTGTCTATAAATACTGCAATCTGTGACATTATAAAGTGGTGTATATGTAGATATAATACTAATCTATAGATGTGAATCCATTTGATGATACATCTGTGAGGTTTAAGTTGATTTTAACAGCCCGGGCCAGGTCGGACCGAACATTTCTGACTTGGATTTTTTAAAGAAAATACAGTAAAAATGCTTCACTTTAAGGGCGCAGATTTCTTTAAATGCGATACACCTGGACGTTATAAATTGGTGTATAGGTAGATATAACACTAATCTATAGATTTAATCACATTTGAAGTTACATCTGTGTGTTTAAAGTTGATTTTGACCGCCCGGGCCAAGTCGGACCCAACACAAGCCAAAGACTTCTGATAGAGACTATGTTGAGAATGTAGAGGGAAAAGGGCTTCACTTTGAGTTCTGTGTTTTCTTTAACTACTGAAATATGAGACAATAAAGTGGTAAATAATTAGATAAAATACTAGTCTTTAGATATAAATTATGTTAGGAACTTTAGAAGTGCTTGGACAGTTATTAACACGTGTCGTGTCAGTCTTTTGACATTCGCGAATATCCATTTCCAGAAAACATCCTGTGTTGGTTTAACACGAATTAGTAAAGGTTAATTACCTAAACACGTTAATTAATGAAAGAAGAGTAGTCAAAACACTGTCGTTTCCTGCCCAGGACATCACACCCCTACACGCTAAGGTCGGTGAGAAGCATTCTAATCAAAGAATACACAGTCAAGACGCTGACTTTTCTACGAGACTCACGGTATGTAGTCATAATCATCAGTTAATTACATTGTTGAAGGTGCATTTTTATTCAAACTCAATTAAATGAGCAAAACTATACGTTTGTGGACATTTGAGATCTGCCTAGATATGCGCGTTTCGTTTTATTATTCTGCAATCCATTTTTAGTATTACCCGCTGGCCCGGCCCGGCCCGACTTTTCTTGGCCCGACTTTTAGGCAATCCCAACAAAATACGGTCATCAATTGTTTCTTTCCAATTACCAAGAAGAGTCTATAGTCTGGTCTCCTAGTAAAATGAACAAAGAACTTAGTAAAAATGTTTAATATCACTTTGTTAAAAATAATGGTATGCATATGAGTAAAAATAATAGATTATATTTTCGTTACAATTTAGTTTAATGTTATGACGATCGTTGAATCGCATCATCATTTTGACATAAAAAAATCCCTCTGTAGTGGTGGTATAGGTATATAAATCTGACTCCAGTGGAAGTGAGCCAGAACCATGATGACCTATACTACTCCATTGGTTTTATAGGTCACCATGTCACCATATCGCACGTTCGAGTATAATGGGAAACTCACAATATACCTTGTAATATATAAACGTTGATTTTATAAGTCACCATGTCACCACGTTGTAATATTTTGGTTTTATAGGTCACCATGTCACCATATCGCACGTTCGAGTATAATGGGAAACTCACAATATACCTTTTAATATATAAACGGTGATTTTATAGGTCACATGTCACACGTTCGAGTATAATTGTAAATTCACAATATACATTGTAATATATAACCATTGGTTTTATAGGCCACCATGTCACTATATCACACGTTCGAGTATAATGGTAAACTCACAATATACGTTGTAATAAACAAACGTTGATTTTATATGTCACCACATCACACGTTCGAGTATAATGGTAAACTCACAATTTACATTGTAATATACAGATTTGATGTCCTCATGGCTGAGGCATATACTTGCATATCCAGTTATTGTGTCGAAACGATACAGACTCAATTTTTTACAGACCGCCGTCAGGGAGCTGGAGCATTGCTCAGTGCGACTTGAAACAAACAAACAAACTTTGCGACATTAATTTCACGTACTTTAATCCAGAGAATCTAAACACTATGGATAATGTTTGTTTCTGTTTGTTGTTTAACGCCGCACTCAGCAATATTTCAGCTATATGACGGCGTTCTGTAAATAATCGAGTCTGGACCAGACAATCCAGCGATTGACATCATGAGTATCGATCAACGAAATTGGGATACGATGACATGCATCAAACAAGTCAGCGAGACTCACCACCCGATCCCGTTAGTCGCCTCTTACGCCAAGCATGGGTTGCTGAAGCAAAATGTCTGTTCGTGCCACAAGCTAAAACTAGAACCATCAGGAGCAGTGTACCACATTCCATGCAATTGTGGACAAGTTTATGCATGAGAAACATCTAACAATATCTACTCTACTGTATAAGCATTGCCTCCTTCTTGTATATATACTTGCCAACCACACTCTGTATATCACTTGCTTCCTAACGGTGTTAGAACCTACACCGAAAAGTCGCTCTTATTTGTAATAAAGAAGTTGTTCATCCGTAAATTCTTATCCTTACTTAATGTTGGAAGGGTCTATTGATGATGTGGTGAATGAACCTGATTACATTATCAGCACCCAAGAATTTGGCATAGGCATTATTTACACCCACACTA
The DNA here is from genome assembly GCF_023055435.1 of Haliotis rufescens. Lineage (NCBI taxonomy): Eukaryota > Metazoa > Mollusca > Gastropoda > Lepetellida > Haliotidae > Haliotis > Haliotis rufescens. The sequence goes on from NW_025964372.1 coordinate 1,850,873, forward strand.
GTGGATCATTTATGACTTGGTATGAAATAAACAATTGCAGAGCAAATTACCATAATTTCTATCTATATTTTGAAATCAACTTGAGCAACGGATGCCACAGGATAAACGATATGGCCCATGTCACCATAGGTGGTGCAATACACGTGTGTACATACATACACACGACAGTGCTGAACTGATAATACTATTAATACAAGGAGACCTTTATACATCAACATAAACGTTGTTGAAAAGACCATCTTTGTGTTCTAAATGCAGAAATAGGAGAATCCAAGCTCTCATCGAGCAATTTATACATTTAATCCTAAAGTGGATCACAGTTTCTTGTGTCAAGGAAGGATAACTACCAAATGTTATTTTTGTTAACATTGGAAGGGTCTGTTGATGAAGTGGTGAATAGACCCGAATTCGGCGTAGTAGGCTGTTAAAAAGAAGGTGCCAACACTCTTCTCTAGGCATCCGACATACAACTTAATTTGTGTTGGCATCCATTCAAGAAACTCTTGAGGCTAAGTATTAATTAATTTTCATCCTTTGCAAGAAAAAAAAGGATGAAAAATATATTTCAACATTGAAATCTTCGCATCTGCGACCTAGATAAACATTTCATGACATCCAGTGTGCGGCATCAGGAATAACGCTTAACAGGACACGGCATTGGGAGTACAAAATGGGGTTGCAGCCTTAAAAAAGGCAGGGATGGTGCACATCACAGGAGCGCGGCCGATAGGAAGTGAGTCAATGAGTTGGGTATAACGCCGCTTTTAACATTATTTCAGTTATATCACGGCGTGTCAGCTTAATTTGGGAGGAAAGCCCGAAGTGATGCAGGTCTTAGACATTTACCACTTCGGTGAAACCTACGAGCACGGGTATATTGCTGACAATCCTAGAAACATAATCAGGCGAACCGGGATTCGAACCCCCAATCATAGATTTCATTCGTACCCAAGGGACGCAACTCTGCACAGCGAATTGCGGCGCCTTAGACGACTGGGCAACCCCTGCCCCCGCCGATGGGAAGGGTGTGTTATGTCACACATCTCTTATAAAGCTTTCTTATTTTGTTTCTCTTGAGTTTCTAAAACTTTGCACTCATGTACTCATCGGAACTTGATATATGGAAAAAATGTCTCATTTCAAGGTTATAGGAATATGTGCTCCCCTGCAAAAGAAACGCAAATCAATTTTTGTTTGTTTATGCACAACATAGTAATTTTGAAAAGAAATGCATACAAACGTAAAGAGACGCATTGAAGAAACACTGTTCACTATTTACATCATTTATTTTGAACACGTCGCAAGAACGCAGTCGTTTCGTCTCGTTTGACCTCTTTTTGCACGTGCAGCGCAAGTCACATACACAAATGCATGCATTTTCCCCCTTGACAATCCTTTATAAGCCACCATATAAAACAAAAACAAAAAGCACTGAGCATTTCACACTCGGCTTAACTGAACTCCATAGAGGTGTTGCCATTGGGATCTACAGAGCGGATCAACGTCAACTGCAGTGACGAGTCACATTGGATGTTATGCGTCTACAATCACCAGACTGGTCGCATGGACTCAACAGACAGGCAGTGTCCAAGACCGGCCTCGTTCTGGACAGCCGAGGGTCACTACTCCAGCGCAGGACCGTTACACCCGAGTGACACATCTGCGTGACCGACAGCGATTAGCGAAACAGACAGCTGCAACTGATCATACTGACTCAACGTCACCGCCAACAACGTCTGCAGTGGTCCAAACAGCGCCTGCGTTGGCGACGCCAACTGTGGCAACAAGTTGTCTTCTCATAAGGTTCAACCTTTCTCACGCCGAAGGCCTCATCAGAGTGTGGAGACGACGTAATGAGCGTTACGCTAACTGCTGTATGTAACAGGCCGACCGGTGGGGAGGAGGAAGCATCTTGGTGTGGGACTCTATGGACTTCCTCAGGATGAATAACATTTAAGTGATGCCCTAGCCGACTTGGCGCCAAATGAGCATGTCTAGGACGATATTGGAAGACGTCTTCAGGCTTCAGGCAAGGCAGCCACATACACTTCAGGAACTGGAAGGCTTTTTGGTACAGGAATGGAACAGAATTCCTCAACCCTCTCTCAAATACTTGAATCAATGAGTCGGGGCTGTGCGGCCTGTATCGCAGCTAACGGAGGCCACTCTAACTATTGACGACTGACACTTGTAATTTTTCTGTTTTGGGGTACCCTGTACCCTGGATTTTTCAATAACCACGGACTGTTGTCATCAAACAATCAAAGCCAATTCGTTATGAAATGCTTTCTCTGTTATCAATTTTTAATATTATTTACATATATTTTATGGTCTTAATGTTATCCGCATTTTATGTACAACTTGCGTTTCTTTTGAGGTTGAGTATATATTAGTAGTTATGGTAACTTAGCTGCTTGAGACTGTGTCAGTATAACGTAAGTATTTGTCAGTTCCAAATTGCCTCATCCTTTATCATCAAAGTGTTATATCTCCTTTCTATTATGATAAATACCCGAGACCCATTCGATACCATGCCTCTGGAAAATGAGTCACCCTCTTCATATCTCCTCAAAGTAACGTTCCATAGAATGTCTCTCGAAAAAGAATTTGGAAAGACTTTATAGACGTGGATCCAGGGTATTTGTCACAACAGAATGAGGATATAATGAATAGGAATATGTAACAATCAAAATTGGGCCAAATATATATATCATTATTTTGAAAACGATTTGAGTAACGGATGACACAGTGCTGGACACATGTGACATTGAGATCTCATGACCTTGAGCTCTGCCATTTTCCGTGTACTATCTTCATATTGAATAGGTGCCCACTGTTGTCACTGATCAAGTATCCAGACATGCTGTAAATGCGTGTTAAAATATGGAAACATAGAATATGGAAAAGGTTTTGTCGCTTTTATTTGTTCCAAAATAACAAATCCTTTTAGAATATAATAAAATGACAGTCACTTCTAGATACTTTACATCTGCATGTAATAAATGTAGCTAACAATGAATCATTCATAACTTCAGAATCATCGTTGTCTTCATTGACAAAACAATATTCAGAGTACACATGTGCACAACGTATGATATTGTTGATCCCCGAAGAGCTCTATGATTCAAAATCAATGTTTGTCGAAAAGCCATTTTTGAGCAGAAATATCTTTTAGAAAAGTCGAGCTCAAACTGTTGCAGTCAAGCGCACCATGTGCTGTGTCAAGTGACTATGCAAGGCGGGTAATGTGTCCAATCAGGTGCAGTCGTAAAAATATGTCCCTTTCATTTTGTTGCAAAATTAATGACAGAAACGTGTGTTGCGATCTATTTATAAAGCTAAACATGTTAACGGAGCCAACAGGTTATCTTAACTAAGTATTTAAATTAGCACACAAAATGTATTAAATACACGGCAATTCTGCAATCAACATCGTGTTTCTGACAGGACGTGCAAGAGCGTAAGTGTGAACAGTATTATTCCTTTGGCTATCAACCTGTATTTGTTTCGTTTGTTGTAAAGTAGTATGGCTTCAGGGCACATATGTGCTGCTTGCGTTAAAAAAATGCAATCTTTAGTGACAAAATGCAAAACATATATGGACGGGCTCCGCCTTTGTTCTTCACTTAAAAATTAATTGTTTCCAGTGGTCAGGGCGTCTGAAAATGATCTTTGTCGAATGGATGACAAAAAGGCAGCAATGTGTGTTTGAGTTAATGATTAATATTGGCCACAGTCAGCAATATTCCAGCTCTGTCGCTGTGGTCAATGGTCGTACATAGTCTCAAATACACGACGATGAAGCTGTTATATTGTATTGGTCGTACACCGACATAGACACATCATCTAGAGTGTTACCTCTATTTTGTATGGGTCGTACACCAACATAGACACATCATCTAGAGTGTAACTGCTATTTTGTATTGGCCGCACACCGACATAGACACATCACCTAGAGTGTAACTGCTATTTTGTATGGGTCGTACACCGACATAGACACATCATCTAGAGTGTTACTGCTATTTTGTATTGGTCGTACACCGACATAGACACATCACCTAGAGTGTAACTGCTTTTTTGTATTGGTCGTGCACCGACATAGACACATCATCTAGAGTGTAACTGCTATTTTGTATGGGTCGTACACCGACATAGACACATCACCTAGAGTGTTACTGCTATTTTGTATTGGTCGTACACCGACATAGACACATCATCTAGAGTGTTACTGCTATCTTGTATTGGCCGTACACCGACATAGACACATCATCTAGAGTGTTACCTCTATTTTGTATTGGTCGTACACCAACATAGACACATCATCTAGAGTGTAACTGCTATTTTGTATGGGTCGTACACCGACATAAACACATCACCTAGAGTGTAACTGCTTTTTCGTATTGGTCGTACACCGACATAGACACATCACCTAGAGTGTTACTGCTATTTTGTATTGGTCGCACACCGACATAGACACATCACCTAGAGTGTAACTGCTATTTTGTATTGGTCCTACACCGACATAGACACATCACCTAGAGTGTAACTGCTATTTTGTATTGGTCCTACACCGACATAGACACATCACCTAGAGTGTAACTGCAATTTCGTATTGGCCGTACACCGACATAGACACATCACCTAGAGTGTTACTGCTATTTTGTATTGGCTGTACACCGACATAGACACATCACCTAGAGTGTTACTGCTATTTTGTATTGGCTGTACACCGACATAGACACATCAAATAGAGTGTTACTGCTATCTTGTATTGGTCGTACACCGACATTGACACATCACCTAGAGTGTAACTGCTATTTTGTATTGGCCGTTCACCGACATAGACACATCACCTAGAGTGTAACTGCTATTTTGTATTGGTCCTACACCGACATAGACACATCACCTAGAGTGTTACCTCAAATTTTGTATTGGTCGTACACCGACATAGACACATCGTCTTCAGTGTAACTGCTATTTTGTATTGGTCGTACACCGACATAGACACTTCACCTAGAGTGTTACTGCTATTTTGTATTGGTCGTACACCGACATAGACACATCACCTAGAGTGTTACCTCTATTTTGTATTGGTCGTACACCGACATAGACACATCACCTAGAGTGTAACTGCTATTTTGTATGGGTCGTACACCAACATAGACACATCACCTAGAGTGTTACCTCTATTTTGTATTGGTCGTACACCAACATAGACACATCACCTAGAGTGTTACTGCTATTTTGTATTGGTCGTACACCGACATAGACACATCACCTAGAGTGTTACCCCTATTTTGTATTGGTCGTACACCAACATAGACACATCATCTAGAGTGTAACTGCTATTTTGTATTGGTCGTACACCGACATAGACACATCATCTAGAGTGTTACTGCTATCTTGTATTGGTCGTACACCGACATAGACACATCATCTAGAGTGTTACCTCTATTTTGGATTGGCCGTACACCAACATAGACACATCATCTAGAGTGTAACTGCTATTTTGTATGGGTCGTACACCGACATAAACACATCACCTAGAGTGTAACTGCTTTTTTGTATTGGTCGTACACCGACATAGACACATCACCTAGAGTGTTACTGCTATCTTGTATTGGCCGTACACCGACATAGACACATCATCTAGAGTGTAACTGCTATTTTGTATTGGCCGTACACCGACATAGACACATCATCTAGAGTGTTACCTCTATTTTGGATTGGTTGTACACCAACATAGACACATCATCTAGAGTGTAACTGCTATTTTGTATGGGTCGTACACCGACATAAACACATCACCTAGAGTGTAACTGCTATTTTGTATTGGCTGTACACTGACATAGACACATCACCTAGAGTGTAACTGCTATTTTGTATTGGCTGTACACCGACATAGACACATCACCTAGAGTGTTACTGCTATTTTGTATTGGCTGTACACTGACATAGACACATCATCTAGAGTGTAACCGTTATTTTGTATGGGTCGTACACCAAACTAGACACACCAACTAGAGTGTTACTGCTATTTTGTATTGGCCGTACACCGACATAGATACGTCACCTAGAGTGTTACTGCTATTTTGTATTGGCCGTACACCGACATAGACACATCATCTAGAGTGTTACCTCTATTTTGTATTGGTCGTACACTGACATGGACACATCGTCTTGAGTGTAACTACTATTTTGTATTGGACATATCCCGAGAAAGCCATTGCATGTGGGTGATTTTATGTAGAAATACGTTCCACTATTTCCAGGAACCATGTCTCCTGTCCTGCTCCTGGGAATTGTGCTGTGTGTCAGGTAAGCCCACTCTTTTAACACTTTATTCATCTTCCTGCAAATCGCCTTTGGGCGTCTTGGGGCAGAACCACCAGTACCACAAATTGACTAAAATGATTTTAACCGATGCTTGAAGAGCAATATAAGAAAAGAAACCTTTGCATGTACGAAACGGGCGGACAATATTCAAAATACCATAAATCTCCGTTTATCCGGAAATTCCACCTACTGGACGTGAACTGTTATATACTAGTATATGCAACAGTGTGTATCACCACCATTGAGGGCACTCGCCAACAAGAAAATACACTACCTGTATCCAGCAAAAGCAGGAGGTGAGGTTTGTGTCTGATTTATGTGCTGGCGTACACAGCGCTCTTGTGGCACTCGCTTGTGACAATATCTACATCCAATACCTCACCTCAAACTGGAATGATGTTTCCTACCAGCTGGGGTATCTGATGTCTTCGGCAATGAACTACTCGTCTTGCTTGACTTCGAATCTTGAAATGATCCTGACCATTCATGGGAGAGGAACCATACTGCCTGCGTTACTTCAATGAGTGACCGAGGTTACAGCCTAGTAACTGACCTGCCTTACGTTCACCCAGCTATGTCCCAATCTCAATAACCACACATTGCTTAAGATATTCCAACAAAATCATTAGCCTCAACGTATCACAATTCTGACCAGCTGCTTTTGATTAACACCATCTACAGTACATCTGACAAAGTCTCATTTCCCCTAGCAAACGCCACATACATTTCATTAGCACTTCAAAAGAGCCCCTTTCAGAATTTGTACTTACATGCGGAATTGTCCTGAATTGTTCCTGTAACAACACTAAAACAGAAACACTGACGTGGTTGTAGACTGTTACCTGAGCATTTGGCACTCCATTACGTGATAATACTTCCATTATTTTCTAATGATTAATACAAATAAGATGTTGTTTTAGCCCATCCTTCGCTCAGAACTACGACCAAATATGGCAGGACATGCTGATGGGTGGTAGCGCCCCCCTCAACCCCACGCAGATCCTTTCGTACTTCAGAGCAATGATGAGACCAGGTACGTACATGTAGAACTCACTCACTGTTGCCTAAACATTGTTACGTGTTACAAGCTTCTGAGAAAGGCCTTGGCAATCAGGGATGATGAGTGAACCTTACAAGAAATCTGATCTTGACGCGATGACATGTGCGAGAGGTGTGCCATTGTCTCTTAAATAGGGGAAATTTCTACACAGTGCTCTCACCAGTCTAACGGCACTAGAGCATTACAGAATATTCCACATCAGTCCATGTTATTTCGGAAGTTTACATATCACGCCAGCATTTAAATATAGTCACTTCCTCAAAACTGCTCACATTAAAAAGTACTACATTCCTGACAACTTATCACAGTGTGAACACAATGCAATGAGCATCTACCGAATTTCAACCGAAACAACCGAAACATTTTGAAATAACGTCTTGTGCGGACGGAACTGTGTTTGGTGATGGAGCATACCACAACTGTGAGGTGAGGTGAGGTGAAATTGGGTTTAACGTCGCGTCCAAGTTTATTGCACTTATATAGCGACGTGCATGCACGTGTGTGTCTGTGGCTGCTTGTACTTGACCGGACTGATGCCGATTTATAGTGCTAGCTCACTGAGATACCATGCCGCAGTTTAACATGAATACCCCACTCAGACACAGTATACTGACTCCGAGCCGACCAGTCCTTGTTTTAGCCCCTTAATGTCGAGCGCCAGACAGGGTAACAACAAGTACCATCTTTTAACGTCTTTTGGTATGACGCGGCCGGGGATTGAACCCTGGACCTTCCGCTCTCCGGGCGGACGCTCTACCACAAGACCACGGAGGCGGCACCACAACTGTGAAAACGCATATAGAGAGAAAGTGCTCCAGAAACTTACAATAAATACACAATGTGTTTTCAGCTTTGCGGGTGTTATTGAGTATGCTTAACATTTGAAACCTCTGTCGTCCAAACATTTGAAACCTCTGTCGCCCAAACATTTGATACCTCTGTCGCCCAAACATTTGAAACCTCTGTCGCCCAAACATTTGAAACCTCTGTCACCCAAACATTTGAAACCTCTGTCACCAAAACATTTGAAACCTCTGTCGCCCAAACATTCAGTGCAGCAGCATCACATTCATCGCTTCGGTACCTCCAACCTTCGTGAAGCTACGAGAGTAGCCTCCCTTGAACCAAGTAGACAGTCATTAGAAATGTGGTCCTCATTCATGTCTACCGTGCCATCTTGCGTCATGAATCTTTGGTGTTCCACTCTGTCCGTTGCTCAAGCGTACTTACAAACAAATTTCATAACAAATTCAAAGAATGTGGTGACTCGTCTGAAAACAAATAGCTACTATACGTCGAACAGAAGTTGATCTATGCAATAATTATTGTTTATTTCAGAACCGAGGCGGCAGGTTCGAGTATTCGCTCGTCACGCCAAAGACCCAGGTTCGACATGGGTACAATGTATGAAGGCCATTTCTGGTGTCCTCCGCCGTGATATCTTGCTGAAATGTTGATACAAGCGGCGTAAAACTCAACTCACTCATTCATAATTTCAGCACCTGCTCCCGAAGATCCCACTGTTACGACCCGGGTAGACTTCAAGTTCTTCTGGAGAGAGGCATATACTGAGACGGAGAGGATAGCAGACGGCCTCTTCTCCTTCTTCGACGGCCAAAAGGATGAAATCTTCGATGGGAATGATCTACTTCCTCTGATGAACATTGGTGACAGGGATGGTAAGATTATGCCGCTGTAGAATTTGGGGGCACGGGTCCACCAGTCGTCCTAGGCACCGCGATTCGCTGTGCAGAGTTGCGTCCCTTGGACACGCCAGAAACCTATGATTGTGGGTTCGAATCCCGGTTCGCCCCGATTATGTTTCTAGGTTTGTCAGCACCATACCCGTGCTCGTGGGTTTCACCGAAGTGGTAAACGTCTGAGACCTGCATCACTTTGGACTTTCCTCCAACATTAAGCTGACACGCCGTGATATTACTGAAAATGTTAAAAGTGGCGTTAAACCCAACTCACTCACTCACTCAGGCTGTAGAATTGCCCCCAACCAGCAACCTATTCTTGATAGATCGGGTTGTCAGGCTCGGTGAATTGGTTGATTGCGTGTCATCGTACCCAGATGTCGTGGATCGCAGCTCACGATATCGATCACTGGATTGTCTATTCTCGATTCGATTAATAGCATCCCACATCTGAATTCCTCCACCGATCAGATCAGATCAGGAATACTGCTGTGTGGTGTCAGGCAACAAATACATACTTTTTAATTCAAATTGTGTGAGGTCGGTCGGGGAGCCTAGTGGTTAAAGCGTTCGCTCGGCACGCCGAAGACCCGGGTTCGATTCCCGACATGGGTACAATGTGTGAAGCCCATTTCTGGTGCCGTGTGTTGCTGGAATATTGCGTAAAGTGGCGTAAAACCATAACACTCACTCAACACTCAAATTGTGTGAGTGGAGGGTGCTACCGGTAGAGTAGGACATGCTTACCCTTTTCGCGAACACCTGGTGTCATCACTGATTTTCAGTGATCCATTCATATAATTTTCACCTATATGTTGCATTTCCTTTTCGTCGGATAATCGAGACTGGTTATTTTCTGGTGTTGACGTTTCATATTCTGACAGCCAGGTATGACATTTTATATAATATTTTAGTTGCTTTAACATTTTCTTTGTTCGTTGTTCCTTGTGCGGTTACAAATGGATACAATTCTTATACGTGGTTCTATTCTCAATTGTAGGCGACGGGGCTCTTAACAGGACTGAATTTGATTCCTACATGGATCTTGTAAGTATAGTATATTCATTGTATCAGTTTTGAGCTATAACATGATGGCCTGGTGGAGCAGATCATATAAATTGGCCCGTCTAAAATGGGATCGGTTGGTCAGGCTGTGTGACTTGGCTGTTTGCCAATCGTGACCAACTCGTGTTATTCCGGGAAAAGCCGAATAGCGACTCGTGCCCTTCTCGTGGCCATTTCTGCGACTGGGTTCCGTCTGAGCGCAAACTCGTTGCGTAATGATTCACCTATATTTCCCCCAAGTCATATATATTCCAGATGCTATTTAAAACACATTGGGACTTACGGTATTTATACAGTATGACTGAACACGTCTAACTGTGTATGGGTATATTTTTAGATGCAATATTATTTGTGTTTGTTTAGGCTTACCAATATGCCGGGAATCAACGCTTGTTTCCTAGCAACGCCCATCATGCCGCTGGCCAGGCCCACCAACACGGGAACAACCACCACCTCCACCACCTCCACCAAGGGAAGCCATTCTTTGGCTGAGACGTGAATAATGGAATAAATGTTTAATCTAGTTTTCAGGAATATTTCGTTATGACATCCCCATGTCCTATGTCGTAAGATCTATCCCCATGACAGTTGATACATTTAGAGGTGTCGAACGTACATTTGATACCTGTATTTGTACACATGACGTCAGAGTACTTGATATAGTAGCCAAATGTTAAGCAGTGATCACGTCAATTTCATCATCATCTTCTTCTTCTTGGGGGCACGGGTGGCCCAGTCGTCTTAGGCGCCGCGATTCGCTGTGCAGAGTTGCGTCCCTTGGGCACGCCAGAAACCTATGATTGTGGGTTCGAATCCCGGTTCGCCCCGATTATGCTTCTAGGTTTGTCAGCACCATACCCGTGCTCGTGGGTTTCACCGAAGTGGTCAACGTCTGAGACCTGCATCACTTCGGGCTTTCCTCTCACATGACACGCCATGATATAACTGGAATACTATTAAAAGCGGCGTTAAACCCAACTCACTCACTCACACTCTTCTTCTTCATCATTTTGATCATCAGCATTCCAAATGATAGCCACAGGTACGGTGGGGTAGTCCAGTGGTTACAGCGTTCCCTCGTGCTTGTTGTTTAACGCCGTACTCAGCAATATTCCAGCTATATGACGGCGGTCTGTAAATAATTGAGTCTGGACCAGACAATCCAGTGATGAATATCATGAGCATCGATCCACACAATTGGGATCAATGACATGCATCAACCAAGTCAGCGAGCCTGACAACCCGATCCCGTTAGTCGCATCACACGACAAGCATAGTCGCCTTTTACCACAGGAATGGGTTGCTGAAGACCAATTCTACTCCGGATCTTCACGGGTCTTGGGATAAGACCTTTTATAAGACCATACTACACAGCTTTGTGTTGACCAGAGGGGTTGGTAACTAGAGAATTCAGCTACAAGCTGTTAGGTACCAACCAGCGTCAGTACTTTATAAAAGGAAAGGGATGTGACGAGGTCAATTCACCAAGTTCGTTCGGGCACAATTTCAACAATGTTCACTGGAAATAGAAAACTTTGGCATTGACATACCCCGTTGACAAAACGGTCGCGATCTGATTGGCTATAAATAATATATTCAAATAATATATAAATATATGTTATATATAATATTTTCTACATTGTCTGCTAAATGAATGACGGATTTCAGTCGGTGTATATCCTGGCCAAACGGAGCACGGATAGTATTTGTCCTATAACAGCTGACACTTCGTGATATAACGGAAAATGACGCCTACGCGTGGGGTTCTGCTCATGCTATCAACCACCGGTTTTCCGTCTGGTTCGAGCCTAGTCATCTGACATCCCAGTGGTTTAATCTGTAAAGTATCACATTCCACAAGAGTTGTGTCCCTTGGGCACGCCAGAAACCTATGATTGAGGGTTCGAATCCCGGTTCGCCCAGATTATGTTTCTAGGTTTGTCAGCACCATACCCGTGCTCGTGGGTTTCACCAAAGTGGTAAACGTCTGAGACCTGCATCAGTTCGGGCTTTCCTCCCATATTAAGCTGAAACGCCGTGATATAACTGGAATACTGTTAAAAGCGGCGTTAAACCCAACTCACTCTCTCACTAACTCACACTTTCCACAAGCTATTAAACAAACTGGAGAAACTTCCAAGAAGAAGCAAAAGTAAAGCATATATAGAAAGGTGTGTTGCGATCTATTTATAAAGTTAAACATGTTAACGGAGCCAACAGGTTATCTTAACTAAGTATTAAAATTAGCACACAGACTGTGTTAAATACACGGCAATTCTGCAATCAACATCGTGTTTCTGACAGGACGTGCAAGAGCGTAAGTGTGAACAGTATTATTCCTTTGGCTATCAACCTGTATTTGTTTCGGTTGTTGTAAAGTAGTATGGCTTCAAGGCACATATGTGCTGCTTGCGTTAAAAAATGCAATCTTCAGTGACAAAATGCGATCTTCAGTGACAAAATGAGATCTTCAGTGCAAAAATGCAATCTTTAGTGCAAAAATGCGATCTTCAGTGACAAAATGTGATCTTAAGTGCAAAAATGCAATCTTCAGTGACAAAATGTGATCTTAAGTGCAAAAATGCAATCTTCAGTGACAAAATGCGATCTTCAGTGACAAAATGTGATCTTAAGTGCAAAAATGCGATCTTCAGTGACAAAATGTGATCTTAAGTGCAAAAATGCAATCTTCAGTGACAAAATGCGATCTTCAGTGACAAAATGTGATCTTCAGTGACAAAATGTGATCTTCAGTGACAAAATGTGATCTTCAGTGACAAAATGCAATCTTCAGTGACAAAATGTGATCTTCAGTGACAAAATGTGATCTTCAGTGACAAAATGCAATCTTCAGTGACAAAATGCGATCTTCAGTGACAAAATGTGATCTTCAGTGACAAAATGCAATCTTCAGTGACAAAATGCAATCTTCAGTGACAAAATGCGATCTTCAGTGACAAAATGCGATCTTCAGTGACAAAATGCGATCTTCAGTGACAAAATGCAATCTTCAGTGACAAAATGCAATCTTCAGTGACAAAATGCGATCTTCAGTGACAAAATGCGATCTTCAGTGACAAAATGCGATCTTCAGTGACAAAATGCGATCTTCAGTGACAAAATGCGATCTTCAGTGACAAAATGCGATCTTCAGTGACAAAATGCGATCTTCAGTGACAAAATGCAATCTTCAGTGACAAAATGCAATCTTCAGTGACAAAATGCAATCTTCAGTGACAAAATGCAAAACATATATGAACGGGCTCCGCCTTTGTTCTTCACTTAAAAATTAATTGTTTCCAGTGGTCGAGGCGTCTGAAAATGATCTTTGTCGAATTGAGGACAAAAAGGCAGCAATGTGTGTTTGAGTTAATGATTAATATTGGCCGCAGTCAGCAATATTCCAGCTCTGTCGCTGTGGTCAATGGTCGTACATAGACTCAAATACACGACGATGAAGCTGTTATATTGTATTGGTCGTACACCGACATAGACACATCATCTAGAGTGTTACTGCTATTTTGTATTGGTCATACACCGACATAGACACATCACCTAGAGTGTAACTGCTATTTTGTATTGGTCATACACCGACATAGACACACCAACTAGGGTGTTACTGCTATTTTGTATGGGTCGTACACCGACATAGACACATCATCTAGAGTGTAACTGCTATTTTATTACGGTCGTACACCGACATAGACACACCAACTAGAGTGTAACTGCTATTTTGTATGGGTCGTACACCGACATAGACACACCAACTAGAGTGTAACTGCTATTTTGTATGGGTCGTACACCGACATAGACACACCAACTAGAGTGTAACTGCTATTTTGTATGGGTCGTACACCGACATAGACACACCAACTAGAGTGTAACTGCTATTTTGTATGGGTCGTACACCGACATAGACACACCAACTAGAGTGTAACTGCTATTTTGTATGGGTCGTACACCGACATAGACACACCAACTAGAGTGTAACTGCTATTTTGTAATGGTCGTACACCGACATAGACACATCATCTAGAGTGTAACTGCTATTTTGTAATGGTCGTACACCGACATAGACACACCAACTAGAGTGTAACTGCTATTTTGTATTGGTCGTACACCGACATAGACACATCATCTAGAGTGTAACTGCAATTTTGTATGGGTCGCACACCGACATAGACACACCATCTAGAGTGGTACCTCTCTTTTGTATTGAGCGTACACTGACATAGACACACCAACTAGAGTGTAACTGCTATTTTGTATGGGTCGTACACCGACATAGACACACCAACTAGAGTGTAACTGCTATTTTGTATTGGTCGTACACCGACATAGACACACCAACTAGAGTGTAACTGCTATTTTGTATTGGTCGTACACCGACATAGACACATCACCTAGAGTGTAACTGCTATTTTGTATTGGTCGTACACCGACATAGACACACCAACTAGAGTGTAACTGCTATTTTGTATGGGTCGCACACCGACATAGACACATCATCTAGAGTGGTACCTCTCTTTTGAATTGATCGTACACTGACATAGACACACCAACTAGAGTGTAACTGCTATTTTGTATGGGTCGTACACCGACATAGACACACCAACTAGGGTGTTACTGCTATTTTGTATGGGTCGTACACCGACATAGACACACCAACTAGAGTGTAACTGCTATTTTGTATGGGTCGTACACTGACATAGACACACCAACTAGAGTGTTACTGCTATTTTGTATGGGTCGTACACCGACATAAACACACCAACTAGAGTGTAACTGCTATTTTGTATGGGTCGTACACCGACATAGACACACCAACTAGGGTGTAACTGCTATTTTGTATGGGTCGTACACCGACATAGACACACCAACTAGAGTGTTACTGCTATTTTGTATTGGTCGTACACCGACATAGACACACCAACTAGAGTGTAACTGCTATTTTGTATGGGTCGTACACCGACATAGACACATCACCTAGAGTGTAACTGCTATTTTGTATTGGTCGCACACCGACATAGACACATCATCTAGAGTGGTACCTCTATTTTGTATGGGTCGTACACCGACATAGACACATCAACTAGAGTGTAACTGCTATTTTGTATGGGTCGTACACCGACATAGACACATCAACTAGAGTGTAACTGCTATTTTGTATGGGTCGTACACCGACATAGACACACCAACTAGAGTGTTACTGTTATTTTGTATGGGTCGTACACCGACATAGACACACCAACTAGAGTGTAACTGCTATTTTGTATGGGTCGTACACCGACATAGACACACCAACTAGGGTGTAACTGCTATTTTGTATTGGCCGTACACCGACATAGACACACCAACTAGAGTGTAACTGCTATTTTGTATGGGTCGTACACTGACATAGACACACCAACTAGAGTGTAACTGCTATTTTGTATTGGTCGTACACCGACATAGACACACCAACTAGAGTGTAAATGCTATTTTGTATGGGTCGCACACCGACATAGACACACCATCTAGAGTGGTACCTCTATTTTGTATGGGTCGTACACCGACATAGACACACCAACTAGAGTGTTACTGCTATTTTGTATTGGTCGTACACCGACATAGACACACCAACTAGAGTGTAACTGCTATTTTGTATTGGTCGTACACAGACATGGACACATCACCTAGAGCGTAACTGCTATTTTGTATTGGTCGCACACCGACATAGACACATCATCTACAGTGGTACCTCTATTTTGTATTGGTCGTACACCGACATAGACACACCAACTAGAGTGTAACTGCTATTTTGTATGGGTCGTACACCGACATAGACACATCATCTAGAGTGTTACTGCTATTTTGTATGGGTCATTCACCGACATAGACACACCAACTAGAGTGTAACTGCTATTATGTATGGGTCGTACATCGACATAGACACACCAACTGGAGTGTAACTGCTATTTTGTATTGGTCGCACACCGACATAGACACATCACCTAGAGTGTAACTGCTATTTTGTATTGGATATATCCCCAGAAAGCCATTGCATGCGGGCGACTTTATGTAGAAATGCTTCCACTATTTCCAGGACCCATGTCTCCTGTCCTGCTCCTGGGAATTGTGCTGTGTGTCAGGTAAGCCCACTGATTTAACACTTTATTCATCTTCTTGCAAATCGCCTTTGGGCGTCTTGGGACAGAACCACCAGTACCACAAATTGACTAAAATGATTTTAACCGATGCTTGAAGAGCAATATAAGAAAAGAAACCTTTGCATGTACGAAACGGGCGGACAATATTCAAAATACCATCAAACTCCGTTCATCCGGAAATTCCACCCACTGGACGTGAACTGTTATATACTAGTATGTGTAACAGTGTGTATCACCACCATTGAGGGCACTCGCCAACAAGAAGATACACTACCTGTATCCAGCAAAAGCAGGAGGTGAGGTTTGTGTCTGATTTATGTGCTGGCGTACACAGCGCTCTTGTGGCACTCGCTTGTGACAATATCTACATCCAATACCTCACCTCAAACTGGAATGATGTTTCCTACCAGCTGGGGTATCTGATGTCTTTGGCAATGAACTACTCGTCTTGCTTGACTTCGAATCTTGAAATGATCCTGACCATTCATGGGAGAGGAACCATACTGCCTGCGTTACGTCAATGAGTGACCGAGGTTACAGCCTAGTAACTGACCTGCCTTACGTTCACCCAATCTCAATAACCACACATTGCTTGAAATCTTCCAACAAAATCATTAGCCTCAACGTACCACAATTCTGACCAGCTGCTTTTGATTAACACCATCTACAGTACATCTGACAAAGTCTCATTTCCCCCAGCAAACGCCACATACATTTCATTAGCACTTCAAAAGAGCCCCTTTCAGAATTTGTACTTACATGCGGAATTGTCCTGAATTGTTCACTGTCTCGGTTCGTAAATCCTGCGTAGTGTTGGACGCTGGCAGGAATGCAGTGTTTCCAGGTATATATCCAATCCGCACAAGACGTTAAAGGTCTCGATCGTCCTGCGATTGGACTCTTGTATATATGTACCGCCAACCTTCAAGAAACTGTCCGATGCCGAAATTTCTCGAACGATTAAGTCTGTCATGTTTGCTCCAGACCACTGAAATCTGGTCACGACAGCACTCGACTTTTAGTAGCGCTTAAACCATTTGCCGCCACTGAAAATTACTACAAATAAACTTACAACGATCTCTACTGCACCATCAGTAAGACCACCAACTGAAAATGGACGATGGCCTGAGTGTAGTATTAGTTGTTCACTGGGCTTCACTGGGTGAATGTCCTGTTGTTGTTGTTGTTGTTGTTGTTGTTGTTGTTGTTGTTTGTCTCCTCTCCGCGGTAGGTGGGGGGCGGTCGGGTAGCCTAGTGGTTAAAGCGTTCGCTCGTCACGCCGAAGACCCGGGTTCGATACCAGACATGGGTAGAATGTGTGAAGCCCATTTCTGGTGTCCCCCGCCGTGATATTGATTGCATATTGCTAAAAGCGGCGTAAAACCACACTCACTCACTCATAATTACCTCCCCTCAGAAACAACAGTGTATGTCATGAGTCAATAACATATCCTGCCTGTAACGACACTGAAACAGAAACACCGACGTGGTTGTAGACTGTTACCTGAGCATTTGTCCCTCCATTACGTGATAATACTTCCATTATTTTCTAATGGTTTATACAAAAAAGATGTTGTTTTAGCCCATCCTTCGCTCAGAACTACGACCAAATATGGCAGGACATGCTGATGGGTGGTAGCGCCCCCCTCACCACCACGCAGATGGGGTTGTACTTCAGAGCAATGATGAGACCAGGTACGTACACGTAGAACTCACTCACTGTTGCCTAAACATTGTTACGTGCTACAAGCTTCTGAGAAAGGCCTTGGCTATCAGGGATGATGAGTGATCTTCACAAGAAATCTGGTCATGACGTGATGACATGTGCGAGAGGTGTGCCCTTGTCTCTTGAACAGGGGAAATTTCTACACAGTGCTCACACCAGTCTAATGGCACTAGAGCATTACAGAATATTCCAAATCAGGCCATGTTATTTCGGAAGTTTACATATCACACCAGCATTTAAATATAGTCACTTCCTCAAAACTGCTTACATTAAAAAGTACTACATTCCTGACAACTTATCACAGTCTGAACACAATGCAATGAGTGTCTACCGAAACAACAGAAACGTCTTGTGCGGACGGGACTGTGTTTGGTGATGAGGGCGGCGGTAGTGTCTTAACTTCGTTAAGCGTCAAGTGGTACCCTGCTACAATTACCTAAACGTATTGTTGTTCCTTGTCGTCATGGTCAGTTAAGCCATGACTTCGCATCTCGCCTGGTCAGCATCGGGTTAGCTTACTCCGAACTGTCCCCATTAGCATATATACTCGCATAAAAAAGAAACGCAACATCAGCTTTATACTCACATTAGTTTCACTTACTCTTAAGTCAATCTATCAATACGCGACAGGATCAGACAAGCCAGGCTCGTCAATGAGTGGGGAACTTAGAACGGTCGGGGTTCGACTCGATCGACTGCAATCCGCGCTCTCCTCTCCTTATGTTGACGGTATCATTTTAAAGTTTTCGGTATCATTTTAAAGTTTTGGGGCCTGGACTGTCTTTGTCAAATGTCCTCATAGATCATTTTAATTGGCTAAGAATAATATCAGACCATGAACTCGTGTTTGTGTCGTGATTGGAAAACTATCGGAACCTACTAACCGATTTTGTAAAATGAATAGCAATATGTGCTGCAATCTGATTGGTTGTTAAACGTTGTAAACGGGGATTATAAAATGAATGGCACTGTGTGCTGCAATCTGATTGGTTGTTACACGTTGTTAACTGGGATTATAAAATGAATAGCAACATGTGCTGAAATCTGATCAGTTGTTAAACGTTGTTAACTGGGATTATAAAATGAATGGCGCTGTGTGCTGCAATCTGCTTGGTTGTTACACGTTGATAACTGGGATTATAAAATGAATGGCAACATGTGCTGCAATCTGACTGGTTGATAAACGTAATTAATCGGCGGCATTCGAATCCCTGAAACCTTCTGGACTATTTACTGACTATAAATACTATTTTCTTGATAAGCGTCACTTCTTTCTCAATCCTAAATTTAAAAAGAGGCTACTCAGGGGCAACACGGAAGCACGTGACATTAACCATTGTATCATGACGCCATCTCACTCCAAATTACGTCATAGCATTCCAGGGCATACCACAATTGTGAAAGCGCATATAAATTCACAATGTGTTTTCAGCTTTTCGGGTGTTATTGAGTATGCTTAACATTTGAAACCTCTGTCGCCCAAACATTTGAAACCTCTGTCGCCCAAACATTTGAAACCTCTGTCGCCCAAACATTTGAAACCTCTGTCAACAAAACATTTGAAACCTCTGTCGCCCAAACATTCAGTGCAGCAGCATCACATTCTTCGCCTCGGTACTTCCAACCTTGAACTACGATAGTAGCCTCCCTTGAACCAAGTAGACAGTCATTAGAAATGTGGTCCTCATTCATATCTACCGTGCTATCTTGCGTCATGAATCTTTGGTGTTCCACTCTGTCCGTTGCTCAATCGTAATAACCAACAAATTTCCTAACAAATTCAAAGAATGTGGTGACTCGTCTGAAAACAAATAGCTACTATACGTCAAACAGAACTTGATCTATGCGATAATTATCTTTTATTTCAGAACCGAGGCGGCAGGTTCGAGTATTCGCTCGTCACGCCGAAGACCCAGGTTCGACATAGGTACAATGTATGAAGGCCATTTCTGGTGTCCTCCGCCGTGATATCTTGCTGAAATGTTGATACAAGCGGCGTAAAACTCAACTCACTCATTCATAATTTCAGCACCTGCTCCCGAAGATCCCACTGTTACGACCCGGGTAGACTTCAAGTTCTTCTGGAGAGAGGCATATACTGAGACGGAGAGGATAGCAGACGGCCTCTTCTCCTACTTCGACGGCCACAAGGATGAAATCATCGATGGAAATGATCTACTTCCTCTGATGAATATTGCTGACACCAATGGTAAGTTTATGCCGCTGTAGAATTGGGGGGCACGAGTGGCCCAGTCATCTAAGGCGCTGCGATTTGCTGTGCAGAGTTGCGTCCCTTGGACACGCCAGAAACCTATGATTGTGGGTTCGAATCCCTGTTCGCCCCGATTGTTTCTAGGTTTGTCAGCACCATACCCGTGCTCGTGGGTTTCACCGAAGTGGTAAACGTCTGAGACCTGCATCACTTCGGACTTTCTTCTCACATTAAGCTGACACGCCGTGATATAACTCGAATAATGTTAAAAGCGGCGTTAAACCCAACTCACTGACTCACTTCCTATCGTCCGCGCTCATGTGAGGTGCACCAGCCCTGCCTTTTTTAAGGCTGCAACCCAATTTTGTACTCCCGATGCCGAGTCCTGTTAGCGGCGTTAAACCCAACTCACACACTTTGTCTGTTCTCGATTCGATTAATAGCATCCCACATCTGAATTCCTCAACCGATCAGATCAGATCAGGAATACTGCTGTGTGGCGTCAGGCATACTTTTTAATTCAAATTGTGTGGGGGCGTTCGGGTAGCCGAGTGGTTAAAGCGTTCGCTCGTCACGCCGAAGACCCGGGTTCGATTCCCGACATGGGTACAATGTGCCAAGCCCATTTCTGGTGTCCCCCACCGTGATATTGCTGGACTATTGCTAAAACTATAACACTCACTCAACACTCAAATTGTATGAGTGGTGAGCGCTACCGGTAGAGTAGGGTATGCTTACCCTTTTCGCGAACACCTGGTGTCATCACTGATTTTCAGTGATCCATTCATATAATTAACACCGATATGTTGCATTTACACACAATGGAATCCTTTTCGTCGGATAATCGAGACTGGTTATTTTCTGGTATTGCCGTTTCATATTCTGACAGCCAGGTATGACATTTTATATTATATTTTAGTTGCTTTTACATTTTCTTTGTTCGTTGTTCCTTGTGCGGTTACAAATGGATACAATGCTTATACGTGGTTCTATTCTAACTTGTAGGCGACGGTGTTCTTAACAGGACTGAATTTGATTCCTACATGGATCTTGTAAGTATAGTATATTCACTGTATCAGTTTTGAGCTGTAACATGATGGCCTGGTGGAGCAGATCATATAAAGTGGCCCGACTGGGATCGGTTGGTCAGGCTGTGTGACTTGGCTGATTGCCAACTCGTGTTATTCTGGGACTAGCCGAATAGCGACTCGTGCCCTTATCGTGGCCATTTCTGCGACTGGGTTCCGTCTGAGCGCAAACTCGTTGCGTAAAGATTCACCTATATTTCCCCCATGTCATATATATTTCAGATGCTATTTAAAACACATCGGGACTTACGGTATTTATACAGTATGACTGAACACGTCTAACTGTGTATGGGTATATTTTTAGATGCAATACATGTAAAATAAAAAAAGATTCCTGAGGGATTCTTTGACCGAAGAACTTGAAGTCATACGTTCATTCTGATTGGATTTTCGTATTTTCGCACATCACATTCATCGACAGGGGGACGAGTCTTCTTGCAGGTTACGGAAATGGACGAGTGGTGCTGATTGTATGTTACTGTGCCACGATGACGTGGATGGTTGCTCTGGCAATGAGTTTGCCTGGTCCCGAGTAGATTTCCACATCTGACGTCAGTTCACTCACTTTGAAATGACAACGTTGGAAAATGATCACTGCACATAAAGGAATACTTTGTTCAGGGGTAATGTAAATGCATTTTTGCTGCTTCATGTCTGAAATTGTTAATTCTCGATCAATATTATTTGCGTTTGTTCAGGCTTACGATTACGCCGGGAACCAACGCTTGTTGCCTAGCAACGCCCATCATGCCCCTGGCCAGGCCCACCAACACGGGAACAACCACCACCACCTCCACCAAGGGAAGCCATTCTTTGGCTGAGACGTGAATTATGGAATAAATGTTTAATCTAGTTTTCAGGAATATTTCGTTAGGACATCCCCATGTCCCATGTCGTAAGATCCATCCCCATGACAGTTGATACATTTAGAGGTGTCGAACGTACATTTGATACCTGTATTTGTACACATGGCGTCAGAGTACTTGATATAGTAGCCAAATGTTAAGCTGTGTTCACGTAAATTTCATTAATCATGATCTTCTTCATCATTTTGATCATCGTCATTCCAAATGATGGCCACAGGCACGGCATCTTCCCGAGGCAAGGGAATTAACTGACTATAAAAGTCCAGTTTCCACCCTTGCCGAACTAGGCTGGTATTATGGAGTTACATTTTGGCTGGACTAACGAATCAATGCATAGTCCAATCAAAATCGCGCACCGAAATCCTTTGTAAACTGTCATGCAGAGTTCGGTCGATTGCAGGATTTGCAAAGCATGTGCACGGCCAACTCGTTGTCAGCAGATATTTTCCAAATATTTTCATGTTTTTAATCAAGGTACGCACGTGATTTGATACATTTCGCGATGTAAGACCCGTTTTATCACAATACAGATCTTGATTATCGATCAGATCGTCCTGACTTGGCGCCGCCATTTTGTGTGAAGCAAACGCAAGTGATACGAGAGGTGGAATCTGATAGGTCCATAGGAGAGGCTTAGAAGGGACATAACTGGTAATAGCCACTGGTGGCGCTACGATCGAGCCCAGTAATTCCAGCCTAGTTCGGCAAGGGTGGAAACTGGACTTTTAAAGTCAGTTAACTCTCTTGCCTCGGGAAGATGCAGGCACGGTGGGTTAGTCCAAAGGTTACAGCGTTCCCTCGTCACCCTGAAAGTTGTTGGCTGGTTGGTGTGTTTGTTGTTTAACGCCGCACTCAGCAATATTCCAGCTATATGACGGCGGTCTGTAAATAACTGAGTCTGGACCAGACAATCCAGTGATGAATATCATGAGCATCGATCCACACAATTGGGATCAATGACATGCATCAACCAAGTCAGCGAGCCTGACCACCCGATCCCGTTAGTTGACACGTGATAAGTCAGTGCGCACTTTCGTCAGACTGTTGTTAAATGTGATTCTTATCCAAATCTGTGTACACCACGAGGTGAGGTGAGGTGAGGTGAGGTGAGGTGAGGTGAGGTGAGGTTTAACGCAGCGTTTTAGATTATTAAACAGTACTTATACGTGTGTGTGCGTGCGTGTGTGCGAGCGTGCGTGCTTGCGTGCGTGCGTGCGTGCGTACGTGCGTGCGTGCGTGCGTGCGTACGTGCGTGTCGTGCTCCGCACTCGTTCCAGTTAGTGCTAGCCCAATGAGATACCATGCCGCAGTTTAACATGGATACCCCACTGACACATGATATGTAACAAGTACCACCTTTGAGGCTCTCCTGGCGGACGCTCTATCTACTAGACCACGGAAGCCTTTGTGAGACGTGAGATGAATGGTCTACAGAATTTGGCGTCCCAAATGATGAACAATTTGAGATATGATTTGTTTGTTTGTTTGTTGTTTAACGCCGCACTAAGCAATATTCAAGCTATATGACGGCGATCTGTAAGTATTCGAGTCTGCACCAGACAATCCAGTGACTGACATCATGAGCATCGATCCACGCAATTGGGATACGATGACATGCATCAATCAAGTCAGCGAGCCTGACCACCCGATCCGGTTAGTCGCATCACACGACAAGCAAAGTCGCCTTTTACGACAGGAAGGGGTTGTTGAAGACCAATTCTACTCCGGATCTTCACGGGTCTTGGGGTATGACCTTTTATTAGACCAAACTACACGGCTTTGTGTTGACCACAGGGGTTGGTAACTCAAGAAATCAGCTACAAGGTGTTAGGTACCAACCAGCGTCAGTACTTTATAAAAGGAAAGGGATGTGACGAGGTCAATTCACCAAGTTCGTTCGGGGACAGTTTCAACAATGTTCACTGGAAATAGAAAACTTTGGCCTTGACATACCCCAGTTGACAAAACGGTCGCGATCTGAAATAATACATTCAAATAATATATAAATATATATCATATATAATTTATTTTTCTACATTGTCTGCTAAATGAATGATGGATTTCAGTGCGGGTATATCCTGGCCAATGTCTTGACCAAACGGAGCACGGATAGTATGTGTCCTATAAAAGCTGACACCTCGTGATATAACGGAAAAATGGCCTCTAAACATTCACTCACTCGCCACTGTGTCACGGATCTAGCTACCCGTCGTCACTTGAAAATCAAAGTACATACGACAGAAGAAAGGTAACCGTTGGTTACGAGTATGATTCATACGGTGCCCAGCTTAGAGCTAGTGAGTGAGTTGGGTTTAACGTCGCTTTAACAGTATTCCAGTTATATCACGGCGTGTCAGCTTAATGTGGGAGGAAAGCCCGAACTGATGCAGGTCTCAGAGTGAGTGAGTGAGTGAGTTGGGTTTAACGCCGCTTTTAACAGTATTCCAGTTATATCACGGCGTCTCAGCTTAATGTGGGGGGAAAGCCCAAAGTGATGCAGGTCTCAGACGTTTACCACTTCGGTGAAACCCACGAGCACGGGTATGGTGCTGACAAACCTAGAAGCATAATCGGGACGAACCTGGATTCGAACCCACAATCATAGATTTCTGGCGTGCCCAAGAGACGCAACTCTGCACAGCGAATTGCGGTGCCTAAGACGACTGGGCCACCCGTGTCCCCGCCAAGCCCCCCATCAAGAAGCCTATCATACTGTGTTTAGCTTCTTATCTCGTCTCCTTGATCATAGGAGAGGTGAAAATGGGGTTTAACGTCGCGGTCTTATTGCACTTATATAGCGACGTGCATGTACAGTACTTGTTTTAGCCCCTTAATGCCGA
Organism: Haliotis rufescens; assembly: GCF_023055435.1. Taxonomy (NCBI): domain Eukaryota; kingdom Metazoa; phylum Mollusca; class Gastropoda; order Lepetellida; family Haliotidae; genus Haliotis; species Haliotis rufescens. The sequence continues at coordinate 1,875,915 of NW_025964372.1, forward strand.
TCGCCAGGCAGGGTAACAACAAGTACCATATTTTAACGTCTTTTGGTATGAACATGCTTGGTTAAAAGTACACTTAATGTAGCTTTGCATTATGTGTTATTTGAGAAATCTATGTTTCATCATGTTTTGTCATTATTTCTATGACCTGTTATCCATACAGTAACAGTGTTGTGTCCAAGCAGGACAAAAACAGGCTGCGATAAAATGCAATATACATCTGTGGATGGATATTTTATCAATTCTTTTTAATAAAAAAATTGTAACCATTATTTTGAGTAGCGAAGACATCATTTATCTAATCGTGAGTGAATGGTGGTCTTGTGGAAGGAGAGGTCAATGGTTCGATCTTCTATCCGCGTCACACCAAAAGACGTTGAAAGATGGTACTCGAGTCAGTCTAACGTGTCCATAAGCAGTATTAAAGCGCGGCATGGTATCTCAGTGGGCTGGCTCTACAAAACCGGACTAGTACAAGCAGACACACATGCACGCACGCACGCACGCACGCACACACACACAAACACGGAGCACTACCATCTCACTACCATATAGTAATGATACCAAGAAAGAAAGACACACAATAAAAGAAGTGAAACATGTTGACCGACCGATCCCATCCCAATGCAGTCACACGCGCCTGGCATCCGGGTCACCTGAACAAATGGCGAGTCTATGGCGAGACCCCTGATTATTAAACACCCATAGATTTCCATTGACGCTAGTGTTGTATGCTCGTTGTCGTGGCTTACCCATATGCTGCTAACGCCATTTCAGTATCATTATTATTGTGAATTGTTACATATGCATTACTTAGAAGTTGATGGATGACAATTAACGTCTTGCCTTGACAACTGTTGACATGCTGTTCCCGGTAAAATACACACACACAACAGCACACACACACACACACACACACACACACACACACACACACGCACACGCACACGCTCACACACACACACAAGCACGCACACACACACGCACGCACGCACGCACGCACACACACGCACGCACGCACGCACGCACATACACACACAACAGCACACACACAAGCACACACACACGCACGCACGCACGCATGCACACACACACACGCACGAACGCACACACACACAACAGCACACACACAAGCACGCACAACAGCACACGCACAAGCACACACACAAGCACGCACACACACAAGCACACACACAACAGCACACACACAAGCACACACACACACACACGCACGCACGCACACACACACGCACGCACGCACACACACACACAACAGCACACACACGCACGCACGCACGCACACACACACACAACAGCACACACACGCACACACAAGCACACGCACACACACAAGCACGCACACACACAAGCACACACACAAGCACACACACACACACACACACACACACACACACACACACACACACACACACACACACACACAAAATATACATGTACACATACACACTAATTGCCTGCCACAAAATTCAGCTGTATCATGGCGTGTCAGGAAAGAAGACGCAGGTAGAAGATTGATGGATGAAGTTGGAATGATCGATTGAGGGACTTGCTAATGGTTCCCAGTTAGTCACGTGCATGTCAGGGGACACATATCTTTGCTGAGTAAGCATGACAACAAGGAGTGTATGAGTCCGGGAGTAGAGAAATGTGTAGAAAACAGGAAGTACAAGTGATGAATTGAAATACAAACGTTGTGCATTTTCATTCTTTAAACATGTCATGTCACATAAACATGTCATGTCACACATCATGTTATAGCGTTCTGTGTAAATACGAATGTGCTCTCACAGTTGGATATTCAATAATACCTCACTCACTCTCACTCTCTCTCTCACTCTCTCTCTCTCTCATGTCACGTCACACATCATGTTGTAGTGTTTTGTGGTATATGTGCACTGTGAAGAACTAAACTACCCTCACACAGACACCCCCTCTGCCTCTAGTTGTTCACGGGTGGAATGTATGTGAAGAACTAAACCACCCTCACATAGACACCCCCTCTGCCTCTAGATGTTCAAGGATGGAATGTATGTAAAGAACTAAACCACCCTCACATAGACACCCCCTCTGCCTCTAGATGTTCAAGGATGGAATGTATGTAAAGAACTAAACCACCCCCACATAGACACCCCCTCTGCCTCTAGTTGTTCACGGATCGAATGTATGTAAAGAACTAAACCACCCTCACACAGACACCCCCTCTGCCTCTAGTTGTTCACGGGTGGAATGTATGTAAAGAACTAAACCACCCTCACACAGACACCCCCTCTGCCTCTAGTTGTTCACGGATGGAATGTATGTAAAGAACTAAACCACCCTCACATAGACACCCCCTCTGCCTCTAGTTGTTCACGGATGGAATGTATGTGAAGAACTAAACCACCCTCACACAGACACCCCCTCTGCCTCTAGTTGTTCACGGATCGAATGTATGTAAAGAACTAAACCACCCTCACATAGACACCCCCTCTGCCTCTAGTTGTTCACGGATGGAATGTATGTGAAGAACTAAACCACCCTCACACAGACACCCCCTCTGCCTCTAGTTGTTCACGGATCGAATGTATGTAAAGAACTGAACCACCCTCACACAGACCCCCCCTCTGCCTCTAGTTGTTCACGGATGGAATGTATGTAAAGAACTAAACCACCCTCACATAGACACCCCCTCTGCCTCTAGTTGTTCACGGATGGAATGTATGTGAAGAACTAAACCACCCTCACACAGACACCCCCTCTGCCTCTAGTTGTTCACGGATCGAATGTATGTAAATAACTAAACCACCCTCACACAGACACCCCCTCTGCCTCTAGTTGTTCACGGATCGAATGTATGTAAAGAACTGAACCACCCTCACACAGACACCCCCTCTGCCTCTAGTTGTTCACGGATGGAATGTATGTGAAGAACCTATTAAAAAAGGTGATGTCATCAGAATGTAAGACAGTAACCATCGTGCTTATCGAAGAGTTAACATGGTGCAGCGACTTAATGAGAAATGATTGATGATTGCTAAAAATGAAAGAAACAAGACATGGTTATTCGATGGCGATTTATTTGATACGGGTATAGCAGTGTGTCGGGGACTGTTTGCAGACTAGTAACGTTGTGATCAAGTTTGTAATGTTTTGTTAAATCCAATTTACAAGTGTATACTTTCTTTTTGCATGGCAGTTTAGTATTGTAGATCACAACTGTTTTAACCAGGATACCAGGATACCAGGTTTTAACAATTCGGTCAATATCCACATAATTTTAACAAGTACCTAGAAACAAAACATGTTTTATCTTGTTTCCTTTAAAGAAAACATACCAGTGCCCATATACGAATATTGACAGTACCGGGTGACCTCGCCTAGGTGAACACTACCAAACTGACTGTCGTTCATTTCCCGATGAACGTCAGTATGTCACGTGATTACGTTGTCAATCGAGCGGAGACATACAGAACTACTTTAGGGGAATTCCTCAATGTCTAAAAATAACATTAAAAATAATTTGCGAAAACTGAGTGCGACATCGATTCGGGCCATAATGATGATGTGGGCTTTGAAGCCAGACAGATCACGTATATGTCGTGTCGTAACAGAGAATGCTCGACTTACCAAAAGAAATCACTGAGCTCCTCACTGTCGTGTATTGCTTCGGGAAATCCAAACGCGCCGCCCCCAGCGGTAATCCCCGTCATCAGCAGCCATAGTATGACTCAAACAATCACCCAAAGTTCACAGAACGCTAATATCAATCCATTTTCAGCATCAGCCAGGTTCTGATTTCTTTCCAACGCTAACTTTACTGGGTGCAACTTTTATTTCAAGTGAAAGACATTGCTGCAGCCGCCATTTTCTGCCGTTTGTAAAATCAAGGGATATCACTCCAAATGGAAGGTTTGGGACGGATGACGTTACGACGTTACGACCCTCCGCGTTCGTATAGTTCGCTTTAAATAATTAAAGTTTGATGTTTAATGGATTGTTTTGTTATGATTTATGTTTCTGTCAATATAAGGATTGAAGTTGTATTTGTTGACGTTCATCAGCTGATGAAGACACTGCCTCACGTAAGCAAGTTTTCCATGATGCGCGAAGCGAACTTCTATCCTTAATTGGAATATTTGCATGTTCTACTTTCAGATAACACATACTTCAAACGACTATTTGTCAGAATGTGAAATATGAAGGTAGAGACTGCTTTAAATGACGTACAAATGGCAGAGTCGAGGAGAGGGGGACGTTTGTAGTGAAACGAGTAAGTTGACGTGACATATGTGATTGAATTTAACCCGGTTCAATTAGCCATGTTTTCGAACACCGGCAATTTCGAGCTAAATATCTTCAGGTAACGCAGGGCTACATGTCAACATTTCCGGTAACTCCGGACTAAATGTCAGTACTTCCGGTAACTCCGCTCTGAATGTCAGTACTTCCGGTAACTCCGCACTATATAAAACTCCACAGTCGTACAACGAGGCGATCCCGTGAGCTTCAAGGAGTGACGTGGGAGACAGATAAGGCGGGATCAGCAGTTCACTATTTGTCAGCTGGAAAAAGAAGGTGGGTTTCTGCTTAGATTATGTGATAGATATGTTCTTCAACTGTTGTTAATTAAAAACTCTAAAAGAATATAATATTAAAATATCACCGTCGCCCGTTGTTCAAAACAATGTGGAAAAAGAAAATAATATTAAATTATAACCGTCGACCGTTGTTCAAAACAATGTGGTACATTCAAATGTGTTCTTTAAGTTAACAAACGTTATTTACTGACACGACAGTGTTGTTAAATGAATATTTATTTACAGAAGTAGTACATAGTTTAAATAATGTTAAGCATCCTTATTTCCGTGAATGGTAAATATATTATGCCATCAGAAGCACGGATCTAGTGAGTTTAACGCCGCTTTCAACAGAGTTCCATTCAAATTGCCTCTTGTCGGCTTGATGTGGGAGGAAAGCCCGAAGTGATACAGTCTTGGACGTTTACCATTTGGTGAAACTTACGCTCATGGTATTGAAAATCTAGAAACACGTTCTTCGGGATTCGATCCATCGGTAATCTCAGCTACGCCTTAGAAGCGCATTTCTGCAGGAGAATTGCGCCTTAAGCTACAGGTTCCCCCTTGCTCCGGGCTGTTTGTACATGTAAGGGGTGAATACAGAGTCCCTGATACATATACAACCGCCTCAATGGTCTCGTGAGAGCGGAAGGTGGGTGGTGAGAGGCCCACTCGCGTCCTAAATATAAATTCATTTGGTGCTTGATGTCAGCGCTCAATATCAAGGGACAAAATAAGGACGGCTCGGAGTGCCTGAGCGGGGTATCCATGTTAAACTTCGGCATGGTATCTCAGTGGGCTAGCTCTGCAACACCGACATCAGTCTAGTGCAAGCACACACGCACGCACGCACGCACGCACGCACGCACGCACAAACACCCCCCACCCCCCATGTCTATATTAATACAATAATCATATATGTTCCGGGGACGATTATCAATTAAACAGATGACATTCATTGTATACTTTCTGCTTTCACATCTGTTCATTTTAATATTTTGATATCAAAATGTGAAAAACAAGTCTTGATTGCTTTCAGATGGAGTTGAAACTGGTTTGCGTGTTTTTAGCTATTGTTGGGTGAGTTTACATGACTTATACTACGTGCCTCAAATATCCACAAAAATGAGTTTGTCAGAAAACGAGTTCTCAGGTATATAAGATAAAGGAAAGATAACAAATCTATTTTTGTCCCCACACGATGTTAAAAAGGGCGGAGAGATTAATTTGTGTCAGTGGCCATGCATGTCGTTAGAGCTGACTAACTCGTTTGCTTGGCTCGGAGAGGTACAGGGTGTCGTAATATGGCTGACAGTATTACTGCAATATTAAAGCTGAACTGCCTAAAAAGAAAGTATACAGTTGAACATTTGGATTTGACCAAATAATTACAAACGCTGTCAAAACATTACTAGGATGAAAACACTCGCAGAAACACTGCAAACTTAAGGTCCAAATTGCATTTGTAGAGTACACTTTCTTTTGTCCGGCAGTTTATATCGTAGCTGAACGATTTGAACGTCATTATTGTTAAAAAAAGGTCCATGAAAACCAGTGGTCGATAGTATGAACACCTTCTGATCCATCTTCGATGACACACAGTCAGCTTGGACGAAGTGTCCTACTCACCCGTTTAGCGCGTTCATAACCCCCGATACACATTTCCCCCGCCTCGTGGGATTTAGGAGAAATAAATGCAATTTTAAGCCCCAAACATACCATCTGTATCACGGCGCCCTGTTAATAATTGAGTTCAGACAGATAGACCAGTGGTTGATAGCATGAACAACGAACCAAGCCTCATCGAAACTAAGACAAACAATTCACAGTCACACATTGTAACTTACCATTCCCCTTGTTTGGCCTTAACGACAAGCTTAGCATCCCCTCGGCCAGCTGTGCCACGTTATCCCACGTAGCATCCCCTCGGCCAGCTGTGTCACGTTATCCCACGTAGCATCCCCTCGGCCAGCTGTGCCACGTTATCCCACGTAGCATCCCCTCGGCCAGCTGTGCCACGTTATCCCACGTAGCATCCCCTCGGCCAGCTGTGCCACGTTATCCCACGTAGCATCCCCTCGGCCAGCTGTGCCACGTTATCCCACGTAGCATCCCCTCGGCCAGCTGTGCCACGTTATCCCACGTAGCATCCCCTCGGCCAGCTGTGCCACGTTATCCCACGTAGCATCCCCTCGGCCAGCTGTGCCACGTTATCCCACGTGGCATCCCCTCGGCCAGCTGTGCCACGTTATCCCACGTGGCATCCCCTCGGCCAGCTGTGCCACGTTATCCCACGTAGCATCCCCTCGGCCAGCTGTGCCACGTTATCCCACGTAGCATCCCCTCGGCCAGCTGTGCCACGTTATCCCACGTAGCATCCCCTCGGCCAGCTGTGCCACGTTATCCCACGTAGCATCCCCTCGGCCAGCTGTGCCACGTTATCCCACGTAGCATCCCCTCGGCCAGCTGTGCCACGTTATCCCACGTAGCATCCCCTCGGCCAGCTGTGCCACGTTATCCCACGTAGCATCCCCTCGGCCAGCTGTGCCACGTTATCCCACGTAGCATCCCCTCGGCCAGCTGTGCCACGTTATCCCACGTGGCATCCCCTCGGCCAGCTGTGCCACGTTATCCCACGTGGCATCCCCTCGGCCAGCTGTGCCACGTTATCCCACGTAGCATCCCCTCGGCCAGCTGTGCCACGTTATCCCACGTAGCATCCCCTCGGCCAGCTGTGCCACGTTATCCCACGTAGCATCCCCTCGGCCAGCTGTGCCACGTTATCCCACGTAGCATCCCCTCGGCCAGCTGTGCCACGTTATCCCACGTAGCATCCCCTCGGCCAGCTGTGCCACGTTATCCCACGTAGCATCCCCTCGGCCAGCTGTGCCACGTTATCCCACGTAGCATCCCCTCGGCCAGCTGTGCCACGTTATCCCACGTAGCATCCCCTCGGCCAGCTGTGCCACGTTATCCCACGTAGCATCCCCTCGGCCAGCTGTGCCACGTTATCCCACGTAGCATCCCCTCGGCCAGCTGTGCCACGTTATCCCACGTAGCATCCCCTCGGCCAGCTGTGCCACGTTATCCCACGTAGCATCCCCTCGGCCAGCTGTGCCACGTTATCCCACGTAGCATCCCCTCGGCCAGCTGTGCCACGTTATCCCACGTAGCATCCCCTCGGCCAGCTGTGCCACGTTATCCCACGTAGCATCCCCTCGGCCAGCTGTGCCACGTTATCCCACGTAGCATCCCCTCGGCCAGCTGTGCCACGTTATCCCACGTAGCATCCCCTCGGCCAGCTGTGCCACGTTATCCCACGTAGCATCCCCTCGGCCAGCTGTGCCACGTTATCCCACGTAGCATCCCCTCGGCCAGCTGTGCCACGTTATCCCACGTAGCATCCCCTCGGCCAGCTGTGCCACGTTATCCCACGTAGCATCCCCTCGGCCAGCTGTGCCACGTTATCCCACGTAGCATCCCCTCGGCCAGCTGTGCCACGTTATCCCACGTGGCTCTCCATAGCCAGACACTAAAGCTACGTTTTGTAATTTTAAGCATTATGGATTTTGTTACAGATCATATCAGCTATACAACATTTCTGTAGCTTAACATCGCTTCAGTTTTGTTGGTATAACGTTGTCGGTCGGTATAATAATACCTGCTAATATTGTTAAAGAGGTGTTTGGTACTTTACAGAAACATGTATATGACTTCTCTTCCGATATGGTTTTGTTTACTTTAAACGTTTAACGCCGCTTTTAGCAATATTCCAGCAATATCACGGCGGGGGACACCACAAATGGGTTTCACTCTACTCGTGTAGGGAGTCGAACCCAGGTCATTGGTGTGACGAGGGAAAACTTTACGCAAAAGGCTACCCCTACGGACCGTTCTCTTCATAAGATAGCAGTGGCGATAGACAATACAATTAATCATTTTTTTAAAGTCATAAATTAAATTTAACCTCTATGCTTTTGTTGTTGTATCGTATAATATATCATAGAATTAAAACAAATTCAACTATTTTTATTCCATTTTCTTCGAAAATTCGCTCGAATTAGTAAACCGAAAATTTTAAAGAGTGTTGAATGTTGAATTTCAGCTGTAGCCAGGCACAGCAGTACACACAGATATGGAACGACATGTTGAACGGCAACTCTCCTCCCCTCACGACGACGCTGGTTGGGTTGTTTTTTCGAAACATGATGCGACCACGTACGTTATTACGTTTTTACTTATATAATTATGACATGTATTATGTAGACATACCAACTATGAAGGACACGGTGACCTAATTAGCTATAGCGTGCTAATAGTTGTGCGGGATTGTGTCCCTTACACGATGCAGGATCCGCTGTGTGTTAGAATACCGTCTACGCTCCGATTATGATACATAATTTATCAGCACCCGTTGGTCCAATCGTATAAGGCGCCGCAATTCGCTTCCCCTAGGATCCGATAAACGTGGTTTCGGATCCCAGTTTCTCTTCCTCTGTGTGTGTGTGTGTGTGTGTGTGTGTGTGTGTGTGTGTGTGTGTGTGTGTGTGTGTGTGTGTGCACGTGTGTATTTGTGGCTTTTTGCACTAGTCCGAGCTCTCAGAGATATCATGGCGCAGTTTAACACGGACACCCCACTAAAATTCAGTATCCTGACTCCAAGCCGACCAGTCCGTGTTTTATCCCCGTAATGTCGAACTCCAGGCAGGGTAACAACAAGTGCCATATTTTACCGTCTTTTTGTATGACGTGGCCACCGACCCACGAACCACCGACCTTCTGCTCTCCGGGAACATGATCTATCCACTAGACAACTAGAATTAGCTGTTGATCCTCGTAACACGTAAACTGGTTTTAAATTCGGCGTTGTGACTTGTACAGAGCCTGGCGCAACGACACCGACAGCCACGTCCCGAAACGACTTCAAGTTCTACTGGATCAACGCCTACCTCGACACTGAGAAGATCGCCGACGGTCTCTTCTCCTACTTCGACGGCGTCAGGGATGAGGTTATCACCGAGGGGGATATCCTTCCGATGATGAATATTGCTGACACTGATGGTAATCCGTTGTAGCTTTATCATCACGTAAACGAGAAACCGCGAGAATACCGTGTCTCCACGGTAACAAGTGTGACTTTGTCCACCGGGGCAGTCGAGCGCATGAGTTCGCACCCCATCCTAAATTAATGAGTGTATTTTTTCTAGAATGGGCACATCCTCGTGAAATCGAAACTGGGGGCAATTGTTAAAGATACAGCAATTCGCTGTGTAGAGTTGCGTCCCTTGAACACGCCAGATTGTGGGTTCGAATCCCGGTTCTCTCCGATTCTATTTCTAGGTTTGTCAGCACCATGCCTGTGCTCGTGGGTTTCACCAAAGTGGTAAACGTCTGAGACCTGCATCACTTCGGGCTTTCCTCCCACATTAAGCTGACACGCTGTGATATAACTGGAATACTGTTAAAAGCGGCGTTAAACCCAACTCACTCACTTCACTCCTAGAGTAGTCATACATTGTGTTTGGTGGTAAAAATGCGCATAAAAAGTGAAAACTATTGTTTTAATCAGAAATTAAGATACCTATGGTCCGAGTATGGCTGTTGGTTTGTCCGTGCTTGTGGATTCAACGTACTGAACGTTTAAGACCTGCATCCCCATCCTCACTCACTCACTCACTCACTCATTTTAAAGCGGTGTGTGAGTGAGTGAGTGAGTGAGTGAGTGTGGTTTTTACGCCGCTTTTAGCAATATTCCAGCAATATCACAGCGGGGGACACCAGAAATGGGCTTTACACATTGTACCCATGTCGGGAATCGAACCCGGGTCTTCGGCGTGACGAGCTAACGCTTTAACCACTGGGCTACACGATCGCACCTATATACATGTAACTGAAATACAGTTAAACCCCCATCACTCGCGTCACACTCAAAACAAAGACAATTATAAACATCACCTCGTAACTTATTGTAAAGCAATGGTCTTTGTCTTATTCAGGGAGCGGAACCATCTCCAGGGCAGAATTCAACACTTATATGGACTTGGTAAGTTGATGACAAGTTCTCTGTGCCACGGACATTATAAGTTGTAGCAGGATCACTCGGGGTATAAAAACCTAACGAGGGATGCACAAAACCCCATGTACCCCCAGTGATCCTGCTTCGACGAATGTTTCCATGTTTTGATATGACATTATAAAAAAAATCAAACAAATTCAAAATTGATAGAAAACAGCCGTTCGATTGAGCTGAGGTTAACTTGCTATGTCACGTGACTTCCATTGACTCGGAAAAATCGTGTACATTTTGCTTTGAAGCGGGGTATAAGGGATTTATTTGGCCTGTCAGAGGGTGGCCCCGTTGTCTGAAGCGCCACGATTCGCTGTCCAGAGTTGCGTCCCTTGGGCACGCCAGAAACCTATGATTGTGGGTTCGAATCCAGGTTCGCCCCGATTATGTTTCTAGGTTTGTCAGCACCATACCCGTGCACGTGGGTTTCACCGAAGTGGTAAACATCTGAGACCTGCATCACTTCGGTCCCACATTTAGCTGAGACGCCGTGATATAACTGGAATACTGTTAAAAGCGGCGTTAAACGTAACTAACGCACTTAGCCTTATGAATATTTTAATGCGAAGAAAAACCCAAAAAACTTGAGCAAATACATGAAGTGGTGTTTCAGGGAACTGAAAAAAGGTCCTGTATATCTGTCTCCCTATAAATTCATTTTTTGGTCCCTCAGGCATATGCTTACGCCGGTAACCAGCGTCTGTTGCCCAGTGGGGTCGTCCACCACAACACCCATCCAAACGTCCACGCCCACAACGTCCACGTCCCGAATGGACGGCCCTTCCTTGTCGTGGGATGAAAGTAGCTCGTTCGATGTCTTCCATTAAACAGTTGCCCCGTTGTATTGTGTTGCTTTGTCTCATGGTTTATGTGTGTTTGTCGGTGGTACGAAATGCCCGGTCGCCTAAGGCGTTATAATTTGTTCGGTAGAGTTGCGTCCCTTGGGCGTGCCAGAAACCGCTGCGGTCGAGTGGTTCGAGTCCCACATTCAGACTGATTATGTATCTAGGTTTGTCAGGACCATACCGTGGGTTTGTGAAGATCGTGTGAGACCTGCATGAAGTCGAACATCCCCCCCCCCCCCCCCCCCACCCCCACCTGTCACGCCGGGATGTGACCGGAACACTGTACAAAGGGGTCACACCAAACTCACTCACTCACTACTACACAGTCTACGAATACTATGTCTACTATTTCCATTATAACATCTACGCTTTCTATTTCAAATGCTATTTGAACTACTACTGTCACTAACGTACTGCTTTGTCTGCCATAATCACACCACCACCACTACTACTACTACTACTACTACTACTACTACTACTACTACTACTACTGCTGCTGCTGCTACTACCACCACCATAATCACACCACTACTACTACAACAACTACTACCACTACCACTACTACGACTACGACTGCTACTGCTGCAACTACTACTACTACTACTACCACAGGGGCTGTCAGGTAGCCTAGTGGTTAAAGCATTCGCCCCCCACGCCGAAGACCCGGGTTCGATTCCCGACATGGGTACAATGTGTGAAGCCCATTTCTTGTGTCCCCGCTGTGATATTGCCGGAATATTGCTAAAAGCGGCGTAAAACCATACTCACTCACCCACTCGCTCACTACGACCACAAGACCACCAGTGCCCCTACACATGCATACAGTTTGGTAGCCTAGAGGTCACAGGGGTTGCTCGTTATGCCAAAGACCCGGGTTCGATTCCCTACACGAGAGGTGAGTTGAGGTGAAATGGGGTTTAACGTCGCGTCCAAGATTATTGCACTTATAAAGCGACGTGCATGTACGTGTGTGTGTGTGTGTGTGTGTGTGTGTGTGTGTGTGTGTGTGTGGCTGCTTGTACTAGACCGGACTGATGCCGATTAATAGTGCCAGCTCACTGAGATACCATGCCCCAGTTTAACATGAACACCCCACTCAGACACAGTATACTGACTCCGAGCCGACCAGTCCTTGTTATAGCCCCTTAATACCGAGCGCTAGACAGGGTAACAACAAGTACCATCTTTTAACGTCTTTTGGTATGACTCCGGACCTTCCGCTCTCCGGGCGGACGCTCTACCACTAGACCACGGAGGCGGTCCCCCTATATGAGAACAATGTATGAATCGATCCTTACAGCAAAACATTCGTCCACCACAGCACCACCGACAACGTCAACACCGACAACGTCCACGTCACTCGCCGCCGAAAGTGCAAGGTATAACCAGGCCCCATTTAAATCTTCAGAAAGAGAGTGAGTGAGTGAATGAGAGGGTGAGTGGTGTCTTACTTGGATCTTTGGCACGGCAAACAAATGCATAAAACCATAACAATATAAGCATTGATCCCGAAAACTGCCCAAGAGACTGCTAACAGTATATTTTGTTGAAAATAAAATATAACTGGGTGTCGTTGCACTATTTTCGTCACACATGTTCATTATACTCATTCGTTATTTTGGTTCATGAAAACAAATGCAATACGGGGTGATGTTCAAGCCGATTAACACTTTTTACACTACAGCTCAAAACCTAATCTTGATCAGTAAATGGGCACATGGGTAGCAAAGTGGGTCAAGTGTTCGCTTGGCATGTCGAAGACTAGGTTCGATTCCCCACATCAGTACCATATGTGAACGCCGTTCTTATGTCCCGAGCCGTCATATGCTATTGCGACGTATAACCAGCCTATCCATCTCTAACACGGGATTTAAAATGAAACATGTTAGCCCTATTGAAAAATCTACCTATTTAAATACCGTATTCGACGTAATAAGCGCCCAGGGCGCTCTCAAAATTAGAAATAGGGGTCTCTTAATAGAGTATAATTTTGTTAGGAAAAAACAAACAGAGTTGAATGATCGTAAATTTCGTCGTTTATGCTGACAGCCTGAAATTATACAAAAGAAAAGTATGTGCGTATCATACACGACAGATATATTTTCTAGAATTTAATTGCCCATACTTAAGCGTGCGTATTATACACGAATAAATAAGACTTGTGTACATTGATCAATCGGAAGGGGTGCTAATTGGGATTGTTCACTAGCAAATATATTAGCAAATTTCACCGTGGGCGCTTATAAGAGCGGGGCGCTTATTACCTCGAATACGGTAAGTTGTTTTTAGTCATTTTTTAGATACCACAACGAAATCGTGTATTGTACCACTTATAATTGCATCCACGTTTAATCGTGATATCCCAAAACTCACATGGCAATGTCAAGATCAGAAAGATTGCAACTGTTCAGACATGTTATATCTAGACGTGGGAGTGTCGAGATTTGTGAACACCGCCATATGGAGGTGTGTAGCACACTGAAACTCACTACCAGGCCATAGCATTCAGTGTTTCTCGTCTCATGTTGGTCGGCGGACGGATGGACGGACGGACAAAACATGAGAAAAAACTGCTGAGAATAAGCGGTCTAGTTTTATATGTGTTTAAAGATGGTCCACGATGTTATCAATAGCGGGCTGTATTTGACGTGCAGTGTTTGCTATAAAAGGAGGGGCGGTCGGGTAGCCTAGTGGTTAAAGTGTTCGCTCGTCACGCCGAAGAACCGGGGTCGATTCCCGACATGGGTACAATGTGTGAAGCCCACTTCTGGTGTCCCCGCCGTGATATTGCTGGAATATTGCTAAAAGCGGCGTAAAAACCACACTCACTCACTCACTGCTATAAAATGAGTGAGCGAGTGAGGATGGTTTTACGCCGCTTTGAGCAATATTCACGCGAAAGGTTTTGTTTTGTTGTTGAGCGGTTGGTAATCAATGACCGGCGAGGGACAACGAACCAAAAATGGAGCGGCCTTAGCTTGACATAGCGACAATGGGCCCTACCTTGTACTTTAAACTTGTGGTTATCATATACTCTCCAAACAAAGAGACGCATAGGTGGTAACAATATTTTCTGAAGTAAATACCGTGGTTGGAAATTACTCCATGTTGCACTGCTTCGAGAACATGAAGTTTTACTGACAAGTGTTCCCAATCGGCTTGTTTACTTTGATCGATGACCTTTGAAATTTGCATTATTCGTTTTCTAGGCAGTTTTCACGTTTAAGTCATGTAATTTGTCACGGGTTTCTTCAGCAAATTTATTTTTTCACATTCCATGAACGAAGTGAATTTAGAAAATCGGCATGCCAAGATTCAATGATAAACCAAAAGATAAAGCTTCCCGTATAGTTGAATGTTTTGAATCACAAGCGTCAGTGGCAAGGTATTTCAACGTCCCCAAAGCACAATTTCCCCACAGGTGATCAGGGAGACCCCCCTCCCCTCCCCACCCAAGCAGCCCAAGATCGCTACATCCGGGTCCTGCTCCCTCGAAACAGGACGGAGCAGTTGGGTAGCCTAGTGGTTAAAGCGTTCTGTGTGAACCGATCTCTGGGGGATAGGGGATGGGGGCGGCTCTGAATAAATTTAATACTTCCTAAATAAAATTATATCTGTCATGGGTACATCATGTCATTACATTACACAATGCACACATTATTTTCTTACTAGCACGAAATTCATTAAACTTATTAACTTATAATTCAGTGAATGACTAAATGTAACAATTAATTTACATATTGTTACAGCTTGTTTCACAATTTCAAATTATTTCAGACTCTGCACTGGGCCTAAAATGATCTAGAAAGCCCTGACCAATTCCCGATATGGTACATTACTGGTGCCCCCAGCTGTGATATTGCTTGAATATTGTTTCAATCGGCGATAAAAGCATACTCACTTCAACGATGACATGGAAGGCAAAATATCAATTAATTTCTATTTCCGCTATTCTTGCGGCATTAAATCCCATTAATGATCTTTGTTTGTTGTTTGAGTGACTAAAAATTGTGTCAGCGTGTCAGCATCATGTCATCGACATCAGGACGGACCCCGTGGCTTTGGGGGTTAGAGTTGGTCCCTACCAACCTGTTCTGGTCGTGAGAGGCGATCAAATAGATCGGATGGTCACGCTCGCCGACACGGTGAGGTGGTGAGGTGAAATTGGGTTTAACGTTGCGTCCAAGATTATTGCACTTATATTGCGACGTGCATGTACATGTGTGTGTGTGTGTGGCTGCTTGTCCTAGTCCGGACTGATGCCGATTTATAGTGTTCGCTCACTGAGATACCATGCCGCAGTTTAACATGAATACCCCCACTCAGACACAGTATACTGACTCCGAGCCGACCAGTCCTTGTTTTAGCCCCTTAATGCCGAGCGCCAGACAGGGTAACAACAAGTACCATCTTTTAACGTCTTTTGGTATGACGCAGCCGGGGATCGAACCCCGGACCTTCCGCTCTCCGGGCGGACGCTCTACCACTAGACCACGGAGGCGGTCGGTGACACGGTGTATTGCGTGTCATCGTACCCCGACAGCGTGGCTCGATGCTCACAATATCAATCACTGGATTGTCTGGTCCGTCATATTGATGGAATATTGCTGAGAACAAACAAACAATCAAATCAGGACGGTCTGTAACAACCATCGCCGTCACAGCGGGCGACGACAGCTATCTGCAGGCTTACGTCACAGCGGATTTTGTAACTATATTTCATTGTTCAAAACTAGCACGTGTCACTCGAATAGACACAACCCCCGCAGTTAGGGCTTGTCGCTAGACTACTCCGTCTTCGTCATATTCAATATGTCCGCTGCCACATGTCTGGCCTTTAATTTTTCACTACTTATGCCAGATTTTTTCTTTTATCCTTCGGATTTGTGTCCCCAAACTATAGGTCGGGAGGTCGAAACTGTTTAAAAAAAAAAGATCCAATTGTCTTTGGTTTCATGAAAATATTAATTAGGTAGGAAAGAAAAATACACTTGGGTTGGGAGGAATACGGGAAGCAATACGTTTAGAGTTACCTCCCTTCCGTTATCGCCGCTCAAGCTCCTTCCCAGCGCGTGACACCTTCGTTAGTATAGAGAGCTTCGCGAACGGGTTATCGCTGTGAGGAGCTTGATCGTGGCTGATCTTTCATTATTCGTTGTTTTGAAATTTTTAAGAAAAAATTTCAACAAGTTTTAGCACTTTAAATCATTTATTTATAATGTTAGTGACAGTAAATTAATTTTCCTTTAACGTTGTACTTATTTCCGGTCTGAGGAATATAATCCCCACTGCTTATGTAAACAAATACAGTAAACTACGGTTATAACGAACTCAAAGGGACCACAGTTTTTAGTTCGTTATAACCGTAGTTCGTTATAAGCATATATATATAGCATATATACAGCCAATGGCCGGGACCAAAAGAACAGTTCGTTATATCCGCCAGTTCGTTATAAGCGTGTTCGTTATAAACGTAGTTTACTGTATCTCACACTACTGTTTTGTGTTGTCGGTGGATTCGTTAACCAAGTTAAAAAAGTGTTCCCCAAGTTGGCTTACAGTGACGAAAATGGTGACTTGTCGCTGTCACGTGTAATAAAAAGTGTTCCCCAAGTTGTCTCACAGTGACGAAAATGGTTACTTGTCGCTGTCACGTGTAATAAAAAGTGTTCCCCAAGTTGTCTCACAGTGACGAAAATGGTGACTTGTCGCTGTCACGTGTAATAAAAAGTGTTCCCCAAGTTGTCTCACAGTGACGAAAATGGTGACTTGTCGCTGTCACGTGTAATAAAAAGTGTTCCCCAAGTTGGCTTACAGTGACGAAAATGGTGACTTGTCGCTGTCACGTGTAATAAAAAGTGTTCCCCAAGTTGTCTCACAGTGACGAAAATGGTGACTTGTCGCTGTCACGTGTAATAAAAAGTGTTCCCCAAGTTGTCTCACAGTGACGAAAATGGTGACTTGTCGCTGTCACGTGTCATAAAAAGTGTTCCCCAAGTTGGCTTACAGTGACGAAAATGGTGACTTGTCGCTGTCACGTGTCATAAAAAGTGTTCCCCAAGTTGGCTTACAGTGACGAAAATGGTGACTTGTCGTTGTCACGTGTAACAAAGGAAGAAAAGGAACAAAGTTGTGGTCAGGCTCGGTAACCCGTCAATAAAAATATGTAAGTCTACATAAAGGGGTACATATTTCTATTTACTGACCAATAACGAGTTCCTGTGGTGTCAAATCCGGCGGCTTGGGGCGTTGCTCACAATGTCAATGCTTGATATGCCTGGCTCTATTTCGAATAAATAAGTTTTAATCCTGTCTTCATACTATCAACCACTGGTTTGTTTGGCCAAGCCAGGCCGTCACGGTATAGCTGGAATATAAAATGTTTCTGACAGCGGCGTGAAATAACACATAAACAAACGAGAACTTACAAATAGAACCACGGTTGCGCTAATATATAAACAGCATGGTTCGGCGTTTTCTCTCCGGGGCGGTGGGGTAGCCTAGTAGGTAAAGCGTTCACTCGTCACGCCGGAGGCCCTTGTTCGATTCCTCACCTGACTACAATGTGTGCAGCCCATTTCTGGTGTCGCCCGTCGTGATATTTCTGGAATATTGCTTAAAGCGGCGTAAAACCACACGCACTCGCTCGTTCAATTACTCTGGATTATTCTCGGCTATATATCAGCTTTGTTCTTATCTTTTCAACTGTTTAAAGATCGTAACATCAAAGTTTCTTCAGAAGCAGAATCATTCGTCACCACTCGCCCCTTTCCGTAACCTGCAAGAAGACTCGTCCCCCCATTCGGACAAGCCGAATGACGGCTACGGAAAGGCACGATTAGGAGAACACGCGAAAGAGGGAGGTAACTCTTGGTGTCCACAATGGTCAAGCCGCCCCAGAACAAAACTAAAAATAAAATAAAAAATAGTTTTGTGCCTTTTTCAAGATAGACAAATGTCTTTAGAAACTAGACCGTTAGCGTCGAGGCATACATGTTTCGCTTCAATGCCATCGTTGCCAAGGCCTTTACAGCGAATACTTAATGGTCAACACTCGACGAGTTCATTGGTCGAAGCGGCATGAAAATCTCCTCATTTGATTCTGATAGAAGCTGTGATAGCAAATTTGATCCGCGGTCGGGGCCGTTGCCAACGCCACATGCACCACAATAGTGGATATATTGACCTACGAGACGTCATCGTGTTTTGGAAAACAATGAACCATTCCATTTTTATTAACTGCAACTGGCATCTAAAATTTTATTTTTATTTTTTCACTTTGATGTTTCTGTCCATATTTCAAAAATCCATTGATACCGCGAGCTACTATTTGTTTCTTTCATTTCTAATACATTGAGTCTGAGCTCCGTTCTCTTATAACTAACTTTATAATAGTGTTATCTCTAGAACAATCTCGCAAATGGTGGGTATACATACATGGCACATTCACAGTGACCACGCGCTTAATGGAGAGCGCTTAATAGAAAATCATGGCCTAAAAGTGCTCTTTTGATAAACTGACCACAAACACCTGATATACGTTTTTCAATTATTGAGCATGAACAGTAAATATGATGATTATATGGGTATATATGAGTATTTTCCAGTATTTATATTTCGATGAAATTTTATCAACTAGTAATGTTAACTAAATTCACTGGTTGAGAGATGACTCATTATTGTTTTAACGTAAAATTGTATTTCACGTTTTTTCCAATCATTTGGAGATGAGGTGTCTTTTTCAATATTAAGTACTTTCCTAAGAACATCATCACTATTAATATTAATATGCAATTCCGTTCAATACAATATATAGAATAATTACTTCTTGTTATTTTTTAAGTCCAAGCAAGCTCTTGGGGATGTTTTGGAATTTCTGGAGCAACTGAGATAAGCTTTTATATACTGCAGGGCAAAAGAAAGCATACATTTGAAAATTGGACTTGACCAAATAATTACAAATGTTATCAAAACGTTACTAAGTTGAAAACAGTCGCCGAAACAGCTATGGTAACCGTATCAAAAGCATCACCACCGAAAACATTTTTTATTGTTCATTTCATTTTTATCAAACGATGGTGTATACTTTTTTTTTGTCCGGCAGTTAAGATGAATATGTTTGAATTGAATTAAATTCAAATTTATTTCAGTTACTTACACAAAAAACGGTTTCACAGTTTAAATTACAACTGCAATGACAATGAAATAGACATTGCTTTAAAGAAAATATATTTGCTTATTTTTCTAGCAAAACTAAAAATATTTTAACTTCAAAATTCAAATTGAATTTAAGCTGTGAACTGTATTGGTTTTGGCATTATGTGTTTTGAGTTTAATTTCAACTTCAAAGTGAGTGTTAAAGAGGGGGGACAGAAATAAGTCCTTCAGGCATCCGGGGATTTTCAAATTGAAAAAGAAATCAAACGAAATTTCAAACAACGAATCTTGACAAAATAAATTTGTAAGTTATAAAAAAATAATGGAAAAGTTCTCCCATTGTGTTAACGTAAATAGTTGACAAAAACTACATCAAAATACAAATACTGGAAAGTACCTCCAAGTCGTAAGAAGGCGATGCTGAAATGTTAACTTCATATCTTCATGAAAGACTAACCGCTGTTGAAGGCCCCCGCCGTTTGCATGTTTATAGACCTAAGCGCTTGATATTATAACGAATTGGCTCAAACAATTACCACTCCATTCTTGAACACATTGTGGATACATTACTGATACATGGCCGGACATTTACCCGGTGGAGCGAGAGACGTGGCTGTTTCTTGTCGACTGGACCGCGCTCGAGAGCTGGCCATTTTCCATCTTACAAACTGCAGTGTGAATCGGCCTTTATGCTCTCAGCCCATTACCCCCATCGTAAAATCCTTTGACGGCAGGGGGTCCATTCACACACTGACTTTAATACCTTCGCACCCTCGCCTTCATCGCCGCCAACGCTGATGACTAAAATAAGAGCGAAACCCCCCAAAGCCGTGCCATCGTTGTCTTCCATTTGGCCCTTCCGGTGCCAATGAACGCGTGTTCTATTATAATACGGGTATATTTTAAGGGTTTGTAAATTGATGAATTCACATGTGGCAATTAATCGATATCACATGTTTTTATTTTGATATTTTTCTAAAAACGTCTAGACATAGGAAATGTCATGGTTATGCTCGGGTTTGCTATAATCTATGGAAACCATGGCTTGAATATAGCTCGTTTGAAGTTTAAAATGTAACAAAATACATACTTTTGGCATGTCTGTCATAGCTTTCTGTGTAGAATATCAATGGATCGACAGGCGTTTTCTTGCATAATGCAAACCCTCGACAACATTCTCCGTGACATTACATGTATTACATAGGATGTATTAATGTGTATGTAAGATGTATTAATGTGTATGTAAGATGTATGAATGTGTATGTAAGATGTATTAATGTGTATGTAACATGTATCAATGTGTATGTAAGATGTATTAATGTGTATGTAGGATGTATTAATGTGTATGTAAGATGTATTAATGTGTATGTAAGATGTATTAATATGTATGTAAGACGTATTAATGTGTATGTAGGATGTATTAATGTGTATGTAAGATGTATCAATATGTATGTAAGATGTATTAATGTGTATGTAAGACTTATAAATGTGTATGTAGGACGTATTAATGTGTATGTAAGATGTATTAATGTGTACGTAGATGCATTAATGTGTATGTATGATGTGTTAATGTGTATGCATGATGTAGTAATGTGTATGCAGGATGTATCAATGTGTATGTAAGATGTATTAATGTGTATGTAAGATGTATTAATGTGTATGTAAGATGTATTAATGTGTGTATGTAAGATGTATTAATGTGTATGTAAGATGTATTAATGTGTATGTAAGATGTATTAATGTGTATGTAAGATGTATCAATGTGTATGTAGATGCATTAATGTGTATGTATGATGTGTTAATGTGTATGCATGATGTAGTAATGTGTATGCAGGATGTATCAATGTGTATGTAAGATGTATTACTGTGTATGTAAGATGTATTAATATGTATGTAAGATGTATTAATGTGTATGTAAGATGTATTAATATGTATTTAAGATGTATTAATGTGTATGTAAGACGTATAAATGTGTATGTAGGACGTATCAATGTGTATGTAAGATGTATTAATGTGTATGTAGATGCATTAATGTGTATGTATGATGTGTTCATGTGTATGCATGATGTAGTAATGTGTATGCATGATGTATTAATGTGTATGTAGGATGCATGAATCTGTATGTAGGATGTATTAATGTGTATGTAAGATGTATTAATGTGTATGTAGGATGTATTAATGTGTATGTTAGATGTATTAATGTGTATGTAGGATGTATTAATGTGTATGTAAGATGAATTAATGTGTATGTAAGATGTATTAATATGTATGTAAGATGTATTAATGTGTATGTAGGATTAATTAATGTGTATGTAAGATGTATTAATGTGTATGTAAGATGTATTAATATGTATTTAAGATGTATTAATGTGTATGTAAGACGTATAAATGTGTATGTAGGACGTATTAATGTGTATGTAAGATGTATTGATGTGTATGTAGATGCATTAATGTGTATGTATGATGTGTTCATGTGTATGCATGATGTAGTAATGTGTATGCATGATGTATTAATGTGTATGTAGGATGCATTAATCTGTATGTAGGATGTATTAATGTGTATGCATGATGTAGTAATGTGTATGTAGGATTATTAATGTGTATGTAGGATGTATCAATGTGTATGTAGGATGTGTTTATGTGTATGCATGATGTATGAATGCGTATGTATGATGTATCTATGTGTATGCACGATGCATGGATGCGTATGTATGATGTATTTATGGGTACGCAGGGTGTATGAATGCGTATAAAGGATGTATTTATGTGTTTGCAGGATGTATGAATGCGTATGTATGATGTATTTATGTGTATGCAGGATGTATGAATGCGTATGTATGATGTATTTATGTGTATGCAGGGTGTATGAATGCGTATGTATGATGTATTTATGTGTATGTAGGATGTATTTATGTGAATCCAGGATGTATGAATGCGTTTGTAGGATTATTTATATGTATGCAGGATGTATGAATGTGTATGTATGAGATATTTATATGTCTGCAGGATCTATGAATGTGTATGTTTGATACGCCTTAGCGACTGGCTTCTGCAGCAGGTAATATGACAACCCGTGTCCAGGGACACATCCAGTGGACACCACAAGGTAATACGGTCTCTTTTAACGAACACCCAGGTTCTCGAGTTCGTTTTATCCGAAGTGGGGTTAGTAGTTTAGCCTAGTGGTTAACGCATTCTATCGTCACGCTGCAGGCCCGGGTTCTATTCCCCACATTACTAAAATTGTCCCCGCTGGTGTCTCCCGCCGTGATATTGCTGGAACTATGCTAAAAACATACTCACTTACCATCTCCGAATTTCATAACATACACTTTTCAAAAAGAAAAGAAAAGCACAGGTAGATTTTTAGTAAATTTATTGTATCTATAAAAGTCGATATATTTAATTTAATATCATAGATACAAATATGAAATTTGGGAGCTCGAAAGTCATATGTTGTCGTTGTACAAAGGAATTGCAAACTGTTGATTGTCATGTCACATAAGGCCACAAGGTTGCGCTGAACTCGTGTGACCGCCCCGGGCAGCAATCACGGCTCTGCATCTCCTCGGCACTGATTGGTTAAGTGTACGAATTCTCAATTGGGTTAAGATCTGGAGATCTCGACTGCCAGGGCAAAACGTTGATGTTGGCATTATGAAGGTAGTCTATGAGCTGTGTGCGGTGGAGCGTTGTCCTATTGAAACAGCTCCCTCTGGCGGTCAATGATTGGAAGAAGGTGAGGTTGAAGAATTTGATTCATGTAGCGATTTGCTGTCAAATGTCCCTCAACCAAAACCAAGCTGGATCTCCTAGTGTAGGATATGATTCCCTCCCTCCCGCCCACACACACCATTACATCTCCGCCACCGAAATTGTCGAATTCACGTACACAATGTGGGGCAAAACGCTCATTTCGACGACGATAAACACGTTGTCTTCCATCTCGCCGGGGAAGAAGATATCGTGATTCATCGCTAAACCACACTCGTCTCCAGTTTCTCAAATTCCAAGGCTGTAAGGTATGTCACCAATGCAAGCGTCGCTGTCGATGGATCCAATTTATATACCGGATTTTTGGTGTAGTCAGGTTCAATGAACTATGTACTACCTGTGCGTTTCTTTTTTTGAAGAGTGTACATAAACAGCATTACGAATTGCCGCCCGTGGAAAAGAATGCCATTTTATGATCAAATCTCGTTGGGGGTTTCAGGGCAAATATGTGTCCTCTGCACGCCATGCTGGTTGTATGAGCTGACGATATGGATCAGGGGGCTACACTGTCTGATTATGTGTCATCGTTCCCTCAATGTGTTTATCGATGCTCATACTGTCAACCACGGGTTTTGGGCGGTGGGATAGCCTAACGGTTAAACGTTCCCTACTCACTCCGATGGGCCAGGTTCGATTCCCCACATGGGCGCAATGTGTGAAGCGCATTTCTGTTTCTTCCGTCGTGATGTAGTTGGGATATTGCTGAAAGCGGCGTAAAACAACAGTCACTCACTCAATCACGGGTTTGTCTGACCATCGTGATATATCTGGAATATTGCTAACTGCAGGGTAATCAAATCTTTTTATCTTTTTATCTTTTTAATGGTGAAGGGTGAGCGCAGGGACAAGGACCGAACCCCCAACGTCCTACCAAGTGCGTATATTACGGCAACTAGAAAAACTGCCTCCTGGGCGCTAATTCACTTTAAACTTGAGATCACCCATCCAACTACTCTCCGCACCAGCATCAGGTCGGATTTCATTAATAATACTTAGACATATTTTTCGTGCAGTATGTTAGCATGCACGTTACTGGATATACATTAATATCCACGTTCTGCCTTGACGCTATGGGCCCGGCTACATGTATAAATACATCTCCAGTTTGACAACTGGCAACCCCTGAAAAACCTGCCCACGCATCGTCCAGTGTCACACAGACTAGAAAATCCAGATACGTGCACCGCGATGTAAACCAGCTCAGCAATAAACCAGCCTTACCATCCACACCTGGTCCTACCACAACTGCATTACGTGAGCAGAGAGTTAAATCGACGGCCTGAATCTATTCAGACGAAAATTCATAATGGCGGCCATACAATCCAGACGACCGCCATTCAAGTAAATCCACCAGGCGTGAACATATAAACGCATAGGGAGACTTTATTATGTTCAAATATATTCGCATCTCGCATGCTTTTCATATTTAGCCAGACGCTGGCAGTTAAATCGATAGAAAAAACAACATGCATGCCATTTATTTGACATTTCCCGAATGGTCAGCGTAACAACTTGTCTGGAAATTATGACTTCTCGTTTTATATATTTTATGAGAAAGCGCGCGATATTTGAGATAGAGGTAAGCGTTGAGAAATGGATTCACAGCTGAACGATTGAGATTAAATTATGAATATATTCATTGTACGTTTTGTTGTGTAAACTTGCCAGTAAGTTCAAAACAAATAACAAACACACTTGTTCACTGGCACGACAGAAGGAGCTCTGTAAAACGAGTCCCTTAAAACGTATAATTACGGTTGATAACAGCAATGTTTTCAGATGACAAACATACTCATTGTGCTGAAGTTGAAAGTCAAATACATATTTAAAAATAAAAACAAAATAAAAAAAATAAAAAATTTATTTTTTATTTTTTTAAAATTGCATGCACAGTATTTCTTAGCTTTGAATGACATTTCTATGATAACTGCTTGATAAATGAATTCATGTGCGCGAGCGAGGAGCTATTCATCATACTGTATAAACGTATGACATTTTATGAAGAATGACACCGCAGGAGCGGCAACAGTAGTAACTCTATGAGAGAAACTTTGCTACGCTGCCCAGTGTTCCACGTGTTCTGTTGCATAATGATAAAAGAAAAAAAGAAATTTATGATAATATTAAACGCTTGATATATTTAACAAATATATAACAAGAATATCCCATAACAAGTATTATTCCTTTCAACTTTTTGACATGACTTTGATTTAGCATGTAAATTTGAAATAATAATAATAATAATAATAATAATAATTTGCATCAAAATGTAAATATGAAATGTAGATGATGCAATGAATTTAATGAGACACATTGTCAGTGGATGCCACACGCATTATCTTAAGCGACATGATGGAGTGGCTCGATCCTTTTATTACCGTCGTCGCCATGCTTGTGGTTTTGACACAGAGGTCCATCCATGGTACGACATATGTAGAGGGCGTCATGAAAAATGATAAATACACAATTCTTTGGAATAAGCTCGCATACAGCCTCAAACCTATCCAGGCCAACAAACCTGATCTTGTCCTTTTTGAAAAGTCCAATGAAATCATTTCTATCACGCAAAATAATATCATTTATTTTTTCAAGTTAATTCTGTCGAAATACCTGGTTAAATTGTTTAAATGGCCACCGTTTCGCAATCGGTAAATCACATATTTGATTATGAAATGACATAAACAAAATACACAAGGGGTCATCTTTGACAGAAGCTGGATCGGAATCGGGAGAAAACTCAGCATCTTCGAGGCTATCTTCAGGAATTTCATCTTGTGAGCCCCTATGTGGGTCATCTGTGACAACTGCATCAGGTAATTTAGAGAGAATAATCCGAACGTTCATTTGCGATTTCTTGTCTGCTACTGTTAGAACTGAGCAAAGGTGTCTAACGACTGTTGGCAGTTAGCTCACCAGGCTCAGGGCGCATGTACAGCTTTAGTCGCCGGAACTGCTGCTGTTAGAACTGAGCAAAGGTGTCTAACCAAAGTTGGCAGTTAGCTCACCAGGCTCAGGGCGCATGTACAGCTTTAGTCGCCGGAACTGCTACTGTTAGAACTGAGCAAAGGTGTCTAACGACTGTTGGCAGTTAGCTCACCAGGCTCAGGGCGCATGTACGGCTTTAGTCGCCGGAACTGCTATTGTTAGAACTGAGCAAAGGTGTCTAACCAAAGTTGGCAGTTAGCTCACCAGGCTCAGGGCGCATGTACAGCTTTGGTCGCCGGAACTGCTACTGTTAGAACTGAGCAAAGGTGTCTAACCAAAGTTGGCAGTTAGCTCACCAGGCCCAGGGCGCATGTTCAGCTTTAGTCGCCGGAACTGCTACTGTTAGAACTGAGCAAAGGTGTCTAACGACTGTTGGCAGTTAGCTCACCAGGCTCAGGGCACATGTACAGCTTTAGTCGCCGGAACTGCTACTGTTAGAACTGAGCAAAGGTGTCTAACGACTATTGGCAGTTAGCTCCCTAGGCTCAGGGCGCAAGTTCAGCTTTAGTCGCCGGAACTGCTACTGTTAGAACTGAGCAAAGGTGTCTAACGACTGTTGGCAGTTAGCTCACCAGGTTCAGGGCGCAAGTTCAGCTTTAGTCGCCGGTACTGGTCACGGATGTTTTATCAGGTATATATATATTATCCTAAGAGTTACGATTCAAGGCAGGCTTTACTGAAAGTTTTGTAAAATGTTTTACGGTAGATGAGACGAGGACACCTCTAAATGTGACACACCAGTGACAAAAATGATGTCTGTTGCAATTCCTTTTTTTAATCTGTACCATTGTTCCCGTGCTTTTTCAGAAACAAATTCACTTGTCTTTGTATGTGTTTGTGACAGGTGCAACAAGTGGTTCAGAACAATTGCAGATCTAGTATCCTCATTTGATAATGATGTATAAACACATGCTCATCATATAGTCAGACTCGTACAATGGACTCGGCTTTTTGCAGATATTTCTTATGATAATGAAAATGGTTTTGTTGCTTTTATTAATTGTGATAGTAGGCATCGCCATCTCTATCAGGCCACGCACATTACAGGCGCTGCAGGGGGTAAACTATGTCATTAGGCTCTGCATCAGGACCAGATACGATGAATAGCATAAACTGTAACAGGTGCTTGGTACACAGGACAGTGGTATAGGGGTTTATGTCGCTTTTAACAACACTCCAGTGATGTCACGGGGAGAGACACCAGAAAAGTGTGTGTGTGTGTGTGTGTGTGTGTGTGTGTGTGTGTGTGTGTGTGTGTGTGTGTGTGTGTGTGTGTGTGTGTGTGTGTGTGTGTGTGTGTGTGTGTGTGTGTGTGTGTGTGTGTGTGTTTGCTTGTACTAGTCCAGACTGATGCCGATTTATAGTGCTAGCTCACTGAGATACCATGCCGCAGTTTAACATGAATACCCCACTCAGACACAGTATACTGACTCCGAGCCGACCAGTCCTTGTTTTAGCCCCTTAATGCCGAGCGCCAGACAGGGTAACAACAAGTACAATCTTTTAACGTCTTTTTGTATGACGCGGCCCGGGATCGAACCCTGGACCTTCCGCTCTCCGGGCGGACGCTCTACCACAAGACCACGGAGGCGGTCGAGAGAGAAAGAGAGAGAGAGAGAGAGAGAGAGAGAGAGAGAGAGATATTTTCCTACTCCCATACACTCCTTGTTGACATGTTCCACTGACATCTACGTCAGTAACTGGGAAACATAAAACCCGACCCACTCTCACATAGTTGCAATTCGCCAAACAGAGTTGCGTCCCTTAGCCGTGCAAGGTTCCACTGGGCGTGTGTTCCAATTTCGGTATTCATTTCACATGAAACATTGTTGTTGATGTTGTGTTTGTTCAGGCGAATAATTGATTTGCCTTTGAGAGAGAGAGAGATATGGTGTTATTGAGTATCCAACTGTGAGGGCACATTCGCATTTACACAGAACGCTATAACATGATGTGTGACATGACATGTTTATGTGACATGACATGTTTAAAGAATGAAAATGCACAACGTTTGTATTTCAATTCATCACTTGTACTTCCTGTTTTCTACACATTTCTCTACTCCCGGACTCATACACTCCTTGTTGTCATGCTTACTCAGCAAAGATATGTGTCCCCTGACATGCACGTGACTAACTGGGAACCATTAGCAAGTCCCTCAATCGATCATTCCAACTTCATCCATCAATCTTGTACCTGCGTCTTTCCTGACACGCCATGATACATATGACCGTATTCAAACTGACGAAAGACCCGACCCACTTTCACATAGTTGCAATTCGCCATACAGAGTTGCGTCCCTTAGCCGTCCAAAGATCCACTGGGCGTGGGTTCCAATTTTCGGTTTTCTTCGAACGTGAAAGATATTCTGACCTCGTTGTTTCACCTAAACCTCTGAGTCCTGCTCAGCGTTTTGCTTTTCTTCTACACGCAGCCTCCAGGCTGCTCTATAACTGAAATACTGTCCTGATGAAAGAAGGGGGCACGGGTGGCCCAGTCGTCTAAGGCGCCGCGATTCGCTGTGCAGAGTTGCGTCCCTTCGGAACGCCAGAAACCTATGATTGTGGGTTCGAATCCCGGTTCGCCCCGATTATGTTTCTAGGTTTGTCAGCACCGTACCCGTGCTCGTGGGTTTCACCGAAGTGGAAAACGTCTGAGACCTGC
Organism: Haliotis rufescens; assembly: GCF_023055435.1. Taxonomy (NCBI): domain Eukaryota; kingdom Metazoa; phylum Mollusca; class Gastropoda; order Lepetellida; family Haliotidae; genus Haliotis; species Haliotis rufescens. Next base: position 1,904,981 of record NW_025964372.1, read on the forward strand.
ATCACTTCGGGCTTTCCACC